>NC_058411.1:91046714-91316399 GCF_002201575.2 Neomonachus schauinslandi | reverse complement strand
AAGAAAGAAAGAAAGAAAGAAAGAAAGAAAGAAAGAAAGAAAGAAAGAAAAAAGCAAGCAAGCTAAAAATGAATTAGGAACAATTCTAACAGAGACAAAAATAGTTGCTTAAACAAGACAGAAGTTTATTTCTCTTTCATGTAAAAATCTAGATGTAGAAGCCCATGGCTGGTAAGGGGGTTCCATGATTATCTGGGACCCAGTGGAAGCTTCCAACTTTCTTCTGTGCCATCCCTAGGAATGAGCCTCATCCTTGTGTTCCAAGATGCTGCTCCAACCATCACATCTATATTTTAGAAAAACAGGATAAAGGAAGGATGAGGCATAAAGAGTATGATAGCTACCTTTTAAAAAATTCTTCCAGAAACTGCTATCCATTCCATCTTCAACTAACATCTCATTTGTCAGAACTTAACAACATGAACAAATAGCAACACATAGGCTGGGAAATGTAGTCTTTATTCTAGGCATCTGTTTCCCAGCTAAAACCTGGAGGTTCTAGTGAGGAGAGAGCAGATAAGGGAGAAGGCAATCAACAACTGTCATCAAGACACAGTCCCTGCCTTCCAGACAGATAAGGGACGAAATACCTGTAAGAATGCATAACAGGGGGTCTAATTCACAGTGGGCAAAGCTCTCCAGAGATGGGGTCTTCTGCACTGAACTTTTAAGAAAGAGTAGAAATTAGTCAGGCAAAGGGCATGGTGGCGGTGGTGCTGATGGTGGTAAGGGAAATCCTACATAGGGGAAGTAGCAAGTTTCCAGAAGCTGAAAGATCAGAGGAATTACTAGCACTTCAGTGTGGTTGCAACATACATTTAAAGGTCAGGAATACTGAAAGATGAAGTTGGAAAGATAAGCAAGGGTCAGTTCATGTCATATCTAATCTACTCTGCATAATCATTATTTAGAGTGACAAAATATTTTTTAAAAAAATTAGTTCTCCCTTAGGCTCTCACTTAAATGTTTATGAAACCACTAAACATTGATATTTAAGAAAATCAGTTATATTTGTAAAGCATCTTACTTTTCATACTACAATCATAAATAGTGCCTGCAAAGTTAGGAGCCATTTGCTACAATTCCTCTAAGATGATCAATCTTCTCAGATCCCAGCAACAAAAGACTCCAACTAGATCAAAACTTACCTTATTCACCTGCTTATAAGATTCATAAAGATTCGGGTGCCTGGGTGGCTCAGTTGGTTAAGCGACTGCCTTCGGCTCAGGTCATGATCCTGGAGTCCCTGGATCGAGTCCCGCATCGGGCTCCCTGCTCAGCAGGGAGTCTGCTTCTCCCTCTGACCCTCCCCCCTCTCATGTGCTCTCTCTCATTCTCTCTCTCAAATAAATAAATAAAATCTTTAAAAAAAAAAGATTCATAAAGATTCATTTCTGCCTCCTCAAAAAAGTGATTAAAAATTGCCCTCTGTTCAGTGTATCCATATTAGAGACAAAAAGCTAAAAAGCTTAAGGTGTGAGTGAAATAGCTAAGATTCTGAGTTTTAGTCACCAAGAAGACAGTAATTTGATGCTGCCTCTAGCAGAGAAGGACATTCTTTTAGGGTTCCTGGACTCAATTCCAATGCCCCACCCTGCCAACATCAAGCAATTCTCAGACACCAGCCGGGCCTCTAAGAATTCAACTCCATTCTGACACTATCTACCCAGAGATAGCATCAGATTCTATAGGTTAAGGGTTGTCCTGAACTCCCCACTTCAGATGCCAGTTGCAAGCCCCAGGCTGTTACCTGTGTTTCTGAACCAACCAGCTACTGATTAAAGGTTCCAGTGACCTCCTCCTTAGGTCAGATTAATTTGTTAGAGGGACTCACAGAATTCAGAGAAACATTTACATTCACCAGTTTATTAAAGGATATGACAAAGATACAAATCAACAGTTAGATGAAGAGATACATAGGGCAAGGTCACAAACAGGAGAGCATCTGTCTTCCTGGAGCCCAGGGCCCAGCTTGATGATACGTGGAAGCGTTCTGGTTCACCAAGCGTGAGAGCTCTCCAGAAAAGGACCAGTAAGCTGCCTTCTTGAGTTTTTTATGGAAGCTTCATTAATAGTTGTGATTGAGTAAGTCATTCACCATAGGCTAATTCAATCTCAAGCCCCTCCCCCCTCCCTGGAGGTAGGGTAGGGGGAGGAGCCGGACTGAAATTTCCAACCCTCTAATCACAGGCTTGGTTTCCCTGGCAATCAGCCCCCATTCTTAGGTGAGGTCCAAAAGTTACCTCCTCAACATAACAAAAGACACTTTTATCCCTCTCAATACTTAGGAAATTCCAAGGGCTTGGGAGGCTGTGAGCCAGGAACTGCAGATGAAGACCAAATATATATTTCTTATAAATCACAACATTGCAAGCATCATAGTAAACATATAAAAATTTTCATCCTATAAGTGCAGTCTTAATTCAAACAAAGCAAAAATAATAAATCAGTGGCCGTGGAGATGATCAGAGGTAGAGTTTGGGTCTGTGATAAAGACTGCAAAGATGGCTACGATAATTCCTCCTATATCCTTTTGCATTGATTTTTCTGTTCCTCCCGTTGAAAGATGGAATTTATTTCCCTATCTCTTGAATCATGATGACCCTGTGACTTGTTTTGGCCAAGGAACATGATGGAAGTAACTGTGTGTAACTTTCAAGACTGGGCCTGAGACCCGTATGGAAGTATGTCTAGCCTAGGGAGGATGAGAGGCCATGTGGAGGGAAAACAAGGCACCCCAGCTAACAACTAGCATCAACTGCCAGCCATTATGCCATCTTGTACCTTCTACCCCAAGGTGACCCCTCCAGCTGAATGCAACTGCATGTGAGCCCAAGTGAAACCAGCAGAACTCTCTATCCAATGCACAGAGCATAAGAAAGGATAAATCATTGTTGTTTTAAGCCACTAAGTCTCAGAGCAGTTTGTTACAAGGCAATAGATGACTGAAATAGGATCGTTCCCTTGATATTTTAGATTAAAATACATTACCACTATAGCTTATGACTCAAAAGCAATTGAAGGCAGGGGTGCCTGGGTGGCTCAGTTGGTTAAGCATCCGACTCTTGGTTTCAGCTGAGGTCATGATCTCTTGGGTTGTGAGATCGATTCCCATGTTTGGCTCTGTGGAGTCTGCCTGAGATTCTCTCTCTCCCTCTCCCTCTGCCCTTCCCCTCCATGCTCGCTCTCTCTCTAAAATAAATAAAGAATTCTTTAAAAAAATTTAAAAAAAGCAATGAAGTCATTGCTATTACATCCATTTCAGGTTTAGTGTAAAAGACTTTGCAAAATGAACTGGTAACAGGGAGTCAGGGTGTTCATTGCTAACAACTAAAGAAAACAGCAGCTTAAAGTGTTAGACATCTGTAAGACAATTATAAGGTCTCCACAACTAGAGGAAAGATTTAGAAACATGGGTATTAGAAATAGAAAGCAGACTCAGACTTATACCATATGATCTCACTCATATGTGGAATCTAAAAAATAAAACAACTGAATAAATAAACAAAAACATGGGTATTAGATCCCTGAAACAAATAAATGTACTCACTTGGGAAATTCAAGATTTAAAACATATAGATAGTTCACCGTTAAAGAACTGATAACCACAGATATACCAAAGATTAGCATTACAGCACTCTAGATTTATGAGTAGAAATTCCAGTGACCTCTGTAGGTAGGAATAAGAATGACAGAAATGATGCCCCTTGACACTTGTAGATTAAATCCCTGAGTTCTCTGGTGTGGCAGTTACCCTCCAAGAAGGCCCCTAGTGATTCTCATTTCCTGGGACTCACTCTCTTGGGAAATATTCTCCCTAAATCATGGCTAGCCTGTGTATCCAGCAAAATGTGGTGGAAGTAGTGGTGTGTGACTTCGGAGGCTAGGTTATAAAAATATTGCAGTTTCCACCTTGATCTCTCCCTTGGATCACTTGCTCTTGGGGAAGCCAACTGCTATGTCTTGAGTACACTCATGGAGCCCTATTGAGAGGACTGCATAGTGGGGAACTGAGGCCTCCAACCAGCCACGAAGATCAACTTGCCATCCGTACAGTGTGCCGTCTTGGAAAAAGGTCTTTTCGTCTCAGTCAAGCCTCCAGGTGACTGTGGCTCTGGCCGACACTCCTTTTTAAGACAGACTTTTTTGCAGTTACAGTTTATTTACCATAAAATTCCGTAATTTCTTAGTGTACAATTCAGTGATTTCTAGTAAATTTACAGACTTGTGCAATTATGACCACAGTCTAAATTTAGAATATTTCCATCATGCCAAAATAAATGACATGCCCATTAGCACTTACTTCCTTTTCCACTACCAGCCCCAGGCATCCACTAATGTATTTTCTGTGTCTATATATTTGCCTTTTCAGAAAACTTAATGGAATCATGCAATATGTGGTCTTTTGTGTCTAGCTTCTTTTTAGTGCCTAGCTGACATTTTGAGAGACTCTGAACTAGAACCTCCCAACTAAACCACTACTGAATTCCTGATGCACAGAAACTGTGTGTCTTTTGTTGAAGTTAGCCACCACTTCTGGGGGTAATTTGTTACACAGTAATAGATAACTAGTACATAAGAGTATGTGATTACTGCTGGGAAACTAAGTCCCTCTGACATCTGATGTTCCATTAATCCCAACCCCAAAGGTACAACATTTGTTACAATGCAAACTTGTGGACATGAGAAATTATACCTTACAGTTGTATTGGCATGTTCTGTTAGTGACACAAAACTGATACTTTTCTAATTTTTAGAAGAAAGTCACTTCCAGATCAGAAGAAAAAAATCCCTACTTTATTTTTAGGTCTACACAGAAGGTTGGATGAATGAGGAAGAAATGAATTGTGGACAGTTAAAATGTGGTGGGTGGGCTACTAAGGGAACTTGATATATTAATCTGGAAGGAGTTTTGGTTGGTCAGATTGGACAACAAAAGGCTCAGCTGTAATTCCAGGAGACTTAACTAGCCAATTGCGCACCTGAGATGTTACTATCAAGAAGTCAGTTAGGGGCACCTGGGTGGCTCAATCAGTTAAGCAACCAACCCTTGATTTTGGCTCAGGTCATGATCCCAGGGTCCTGGGATTGAGCCCCACATCTGGTTCCACGTTCAGTGCAGAGTCTGCTTGAGATTCTCTCTCTCCCTCCCCCTCTTCCCTGCTTGTGCACACCTGCTCTCTCTCTCTCAAATAAATCAATAAATCTTTTTTTTTAAAAAGATTTTATTTATTTATTTGAGAGAGTGCACATGCACACGAGCAGGGGGAAGGGCAGAGGGAGAGGGAGAAGCAGGCTCCGTGCTGAGCAGGGAGCCCGATATGGGGCTGGATCCCAGGACCCTTGGATCATGACCTGAGCTGAAGTCAGACGTTTCACTGACTGAGCCACCCAGGCGCCCTAAATGAATAAATCTTAAAAAACAAAAACAAAAACGGGAGTGCCTCAGTTAAAGTCTGCCTTTGACTGAGGTCATGATCTTGGGGTCCTAAGCTCGAGCCCCGTGTCGGGTTCCCTGCTCAGAGGGGAGTCTGCTTCTCCCTCTGCCACTCCTCCAGCTCATGCTCTCTCTCCCTCTCTCTCTCTCAAATAGATAAATAAAATGTAAAAAAAAAAAAAAAAGACGTAAAGGATTCAGGAGGGAAGAGAGGAACAAGTAGATGCAGGCTCCAGATTTTGAGTTGATACCAAAAGGAAGAAGGAAGAGGTTTACAATTTTACAACTGTGCAATGGCTCAAAACTTCATGGAATGCTGTAAAACTAGAGGCAATTGTGAAATGGTTTAAATAATAGCGAGTTAATAATGCTATTGACAGAATGAGTATAATTTATTGTTTGATGATGGTTTTTACTCAGTTTCTAACATTGTGAAGGTTGAAGAGTAAGAGATTCATCTAGAATCCAATAGTAGCAATCGTTTTAAAGCTTTAAAAATATTTCTTTAAGTTTGAGGATGAAGATCAAAATCTTTATGACACTTAGAAACAGCGTTCATTTCTTATGCGGCTATTATTCATTAAAATACTAGCTTCTATAACACATATTCAATTTTTCCCCTATTATTCAATGTGTATTACTGTTTAGTAAAATATTTGCCTTTACTCTAAGTATGAGCATGATGTTGAAATTTCTTCAAATTTATTATATTGCTGTATGTTTTGTTCCAGCTTTTACTGAAATGTTTGTCTTCATGTATTAAACCTTTTTTTTTTTTTTAAGATGTTATTTATTTACTTGAGAGAGAGAGAGCAAGCGAAGGGGGGGGGCAGAGGGAGAAGCAGACTCCCTGCTGAGCAGGGAGCCCACCATGGGGCTTGATCTCAGGACCTGGAGATCATGACCTGAGCCGAAGGCAGACACTTAACCAACTGAGCCACCCAGGTGCCCCTAAACCTTCTTATAAAAGAAATTTATTTAAATTTGTTGTATTTAACCCTTCTTGCTTTACACCAATTTTTACTGATATATGCTGTATATGAGTTCTCTCAAATTTATTTGATACCGTGGCATGCTTTTCAGTTGCTAGTACCCAGACGTAGCACCAGTATTTGCCTTCATGATACTTCATGCACAACATGGGGCTTCATTTACTGAATATTTTTGTGTGTTTGTTTTGTTGTCTGCTATATTTTCACTATTTTTTTAACCATGTGACTTAGTACCTTTATTCATGTTTATACTATATAATTAAATGTACAAAACCTGTGACTTCCTAGAATTTAGTATACTGTATATTGTATATTGTATTAACATGAACATGTAATACTTCCCTCCACAAAACCACCGTAAAGTCATTTAAACTTTCACAAACACAAATAAATACGTGTATAATGAAAGGTACTTATTTCCCCCATAAATTTTTCTTGCAAGATTGGGTGCTCTTACTCACATTCAAATCTTGTATTTCAGCAAATAAAGTACAGCTGACCCTTAAACAACATGGATTTGAAGTGTACAGGTCCACTTATACACAGACTTTTTTTGATAAATATAGTTCAATACCATAAATGTTTTTCTCTTCTTTATGATTTTCTTTCTTTTTTTTTTTTTTTATTTGAGAGAGCGAGAATGAGAGACAGAGAGCATGAGAGGGAGGAGGGTCAGAGGGAGAAGCAGACTCCCTGCCGAGCAGGGAGCCTGATGCGGGACTCGATCCCGGGACTCCAGGATCATGACCCGAGCCGAAAGCAGCCGCCCAACCGAGCCACCCAGGCGCCCCTCCTTATGATTTTCTTGATAATGTCTTCTTTCCTCTAGCTTATTTTATTTTAATACGTATAACATGCAAAATATGTATTAGTTGACAGTTTTTGTTATCTGTAAGGCTTCCTGTCAACAGTAGACTATTAGTAGTTAACTTTTGGAAGTCAAAAGTAATATGTGGATTTTTTACTGCACTGGGTGTGGGGGGGGGTAGTTGACTCCTCCAACCCCTGCATTGTTCAAGGGCCAACTGTGCTATGATTCAGGTGCTGCCAAACAGAGAAAATAAGATACTGATCCTGACATAAAATATCTAAGACTCTAGGGGAAGAAACAGACACAAAACAGTAAGTGATATGTATGTTTCAAGAGGAGGAAGCCTCAAAGTATGTGGGGGTGGATAAGGAAGGCTTTATTGAATAGGTAACTTTTAAACTAAATTGTGGTTTTTCGGGTCAATAAGGGGAGGAAGGGCATTCCAGACACAGCAGAGAGCACGAACTAAGACAAGGACGCATAAAACAACATAGTATGCTCTGGAAACAGCAAATAGCTCAGTGGGGCTGGAGAATAGTGGGTATGAGGGAACATCCTGAGATAAAATAGGAAGATTCCACAGAAACCAGAATGAATGGGTCTGTCAGCCAAACTAAGGAGTTTAGACTTCAACCTGTAAGGAGTGGGGATTTAAGTGGAGGAATTTTTTCCTTTAAAAAGGTTTCTCTGGGGGCGCCTGGGTGGCTCAGTTGGTTAAGCGACTGCATTCGGCTCAGGTCATGATCCTGGAGTCCCGGGATCGAGTCCCGCATCGGGCTCCCTGCTCAGCAGGGAGTCTGCTTCTCCCTCTGACCCTCCTCCCTCTCATGCTCTGTCTCTCATTCTCTCTCTCTCAAATAAATAAATAAAATAAAATAAAATAAAAAGGTTTCTCTGGCTGCAGTGTGTTGGAGAGCAAAGAGATGGAAGGCAGTCAAACTAGTTAGGAAGCCATCATGGTAATTAAATGAGAATTGATGAGGTCTGAAATGAAAGTAAATAGCTGGGGGGGGGGCGGGAATGCTCAGGGTCATGAATTAGGGATCTTTATAAGGGACCCTTAGATTTGGGCAGGAGAGGAAGGAGCCAAAAGTGGCTCTGCGTTTCTAGTCTGGGTGACTGGGGGGAAGTTATGGCACTAAACGGAAAGGGAAAGGAAAATGTCCTAGGTTGTCGGGAATTATCTTTGACTCCTCTTTTTCCACTGAACATACTACCAATCTCTGCCAGGCCTTTGCCTCCTATCTCCCTACCCTTCTAATTATCCTTCACAGTGCTACAAAGTCATCTTCTTGAAGCAGCTCTGATTGTAGAAATTTCTGCTCGGAAACATTTGCTGAAGTCCCCACTGCATGCAGAATGAAATCTAAACTGCTTCTTCTTTTTTTTTTTGAAGGTAGACAGAATGTACTTTGGGGTTTGCAGTATGGAGAACATGACTACCCATCAGCACTAGGATTTATTGAGCTGTGCCTTTGTACAGGCACTGGGGCTTGCCCATGGTGCTCTTGATGTAGAAAGCCCGGACATTCTGCCAGTTCTTTTTGAGCAAGGACACCAGGAAATTGACTGCTAAGTGGATGTTGTACACAAGCTGGTCATCTGTCATCTTCACACGGCCAACAGTCTCTGCCAGACACAGCACCTTCTTCAACTGGAATTTGATGGTGGACTTCACTTCATCCACTTTGGCCACCATGTTCTCATTGTGGGTCAGCAAGGAAGGGAACTTGCCAGCCTTATTCAGGCTTGGGCCCAGGATTCGTGGGATCTGCTTGATCAGAGATTCTGAAGCCAAAAAGGCATCATACTTCTTGGCCAGCTTCTTGACTAATTTCTTATTCTTGTTGAGTTTCTGGTTCCCACGCAGGACTTCCCCCACCGCCTCGTAGAGGGTGTCCCGGGAGACTTTGCTGCTCATGGTTCTTCTCCCCGCAGTAACCGGAAAGGAGTGAAATCTAAGCTTCTTAAGGGAGCATTCAAGACTCCCCCTGATCAGGCCAGGCCACAAGCTATCTCTTGGATACCTTTACCTTGCTAAGTATCTTTTCCTTTCCCCATCCTACATATCATCTGCTCCAAACATTAATCTAATCTTTGTTCCCTGACATATCCTGTCATTTTATACCTCTAAGCCTCAGCTCATGTTATTTTCTCTATTTGAATGCAGTTTCTTGTCCATCCCAACCTGCCAAAATTTTACCCTGAGTTTATGTCATGGGCTCCATTACACTTTACCCATCCATCCCATTAGTCAAAAGTACCCTTCAATAGTGCATAGACTTTTGTGTCTCAATCACAACACTTTTAGCGTTCTGCCTAGTGTTTTAGATGGTTGTGTCTTGGAATCCCTTCTACTCCCTCGCCCTAGTGACTTATACACAGCGTAGGTTCAAAAACTGGTGATGGATTTACCTGGAGCAGGGATCTGAGTCCTCTATCCACCACCGAAAGTTTAGCGTACGGTCTGGAAAAATCAGACGATTCTGCGAATCCATGACATCACGCATGAAAGAGTCTAGAGGAGTCACCTGTCTCTAGGGGGCCCTTTTGCTATCTAGAACATCCGTGACAAAAGGTGGGAGCAAAATAATTTGCTGTCAGGGGAGTACGGCTTCCCCAAATAGTTGCCAGATGCCTTTATTGTTTATGTAAAATTAAATACCTTACGTACCTTAAATGCCTTATGTAAAATTAAAAAGCCCTACGGGATCTAAGATTTTCCGAGGTGGAATTTCCCGGTGACCGGCGTCCTCCTGAGGTCGACTGCCCTGACCATCACACAGTGTACTCGGGAGTGGATTAAACACTCATTAAGACAGAACCGAGGCGCGCCGCCAGAGAAGGACTGCTGCGTGCCCCGGAAAGGCCTCAGCTGCGCCCCGCCCCCACTGGCCGCAGCCGGGAGGCTCCGAGGGAACTCCCGCACGTCTGCGCGCGCAATCCCGGGACAAGGGTCCACGCGGCGCGCGCAATTGCCCTGGAAACCACTGCGCGCGCACGCGCAAACGCGGGGCGGGGAGCAGGACTGAGCTAAGAGCCTAGCAGCTGGAGGAGGGGCTTACCCTCTCACTCTACTGTAGCTCTCTCGAGGGTGGGCGCGCGCACCGCCCTTCTCCCTCGGGCGGAGCGTCCTTTCCAGCACGCTCCCGGCTCACGCGCTTCCCCGGCGCCCCCTCGCCCCGGAGCCCCCCCCGCCCCTCCGTCTCACACGCACCCTTGCGCTCCTCCCGCATTTGTGCGCCGGTGCAGCAGGCAGTGGGAGCATCCGGGCATTTCCGCAGCCGAGCGGCGATCCGGGAGGCGGCAGCGGTCGAGGAGCTCCCATGGCAGGGACGAGGAAGGGGGAAGGCAAGAGGGGGGCGAGGCGTTAAGCCGGAGCCGCCGCGGGGTGGGTCCCGAGGGAGGCGGAGGGGGAAGCGCCCTCGCGGTCGGGCGCGGGGCTCGTCGCTCCTTTCGCGCAGTCCCTTGCCAGCCCGGGCTCCGGAGATGCATCTGCATCAGGTCCTCACCGGGGCTGTCAACCCTGGAGACAACTGCTACTCCGTGGGCAGCGTCGGGGATGTCCCCTTCACGGTGAGCGGCGTCCGGGAGCTCGAGGGGGAGAGACTGGGGGCCGAGCCGAGATCCCCGTCCCGGCCCACGCCTCTCCAGGGAGGCTGTGAGGTGCGAGTGGGCCCCACCTGCGCCCCTTTGCAGCTCAATTTCGGGGGGCGGGCGTGGGACTGTGAGTCCTGCGGCTGGTGTAGGAAATTACCCACGAGGGAAAAGGATTAGGAATCCACCGCACTGTCCGCCCTCAGCAAACGGGCCCCCGGGGGTGACTGGACTAGAAGGTTCCTCTCGTAGGGCGGCCTCAGGTCTGCGGTGGAGGAAGATGGTTGCAGTCGCCGAAACCTGAGCGTCCGTTTCGCACCTGCTCTCGGCGTGGAGGCGAAGACTTGGTCTTGTCTCGGAGCATGGAGGCGATGCTGCAGCTGGCTCCCCCTGCCCGCCGAGTTAGGGCAGCGAAGAGCGCCGGAGCCTGTGGCTTTAAATCCGATACCACCCGACCCTCCATATCTCCTGATGCAGAATCTTAATTCCAACAAGGAAATAGAAAATTTCATTCTTTGCCCCCGAAAAATCTAAATGGAAGGGTTAGAGTGACAGTGGCCTGGAAAGCTATTTATCCCGAGATCAGTTTGGTAACCTTCCTAGGTAATAGTTAATCCGTTTGCAAGGTAGGCTGGTTTATTTGTTTTTAAACTAAGGCAATGCGAACATTTTATAACTGTTTTGTTGTTGTTGCTTGTGCGAGTAAAGTGTGTGTAAACGATAACGTGTTAGAATCTCTTTCAAATCTCCATGAAAAAGACGTTTTCTGAATGAGCTTGGACGGATCAGTGCTTTTGGAGAATGGATGCTGCTGTTAGTATAGCTAATTCGAACTAAGCCATAGAGCTTCTTTTTACCCATAGACAGACTCCCATGGATCAACATGAGTTCCTTCTCTGTATTAAATTTACACAGTGTTCTCCTTCGAAAGCACAGTAGGCAATAAGATCTGGATTAAATACACAATGTTATTGGTAACTTATGCATGATAAAATTGGAAATAGCATAATGGTATGCTTTTTAGACAAGGAAAACACTTTGCTGTCTGCTTTCCAACAGCATGTTTTTAAAGCTGCAGAAATAAGAAAAGCTCCAGCAAAACTGCAGAATCATTATGTGGCACAGTGTATTCTGGAACAGAATTTATCATTATGATACATTAAAAATAACCCCATAAGATTGCTTTTTGCTGATTTTAATTTTTAAATGTAATCAACTTGTCTTTGTTTCAATTTAGGATGAACCTTTAAGGATATAATTTGCCTGACTTATATTGTTACACATGACCCTATCATTGGTGTCATCTGTGTTTTGTGTCCATGTGACCTAAAGATCCATATAGAGTGAGCTTGGACTTCAAGTGTATAGAGACAATTTGGGGCATAGAAGAAATTCCCCTTTCCCCAGCTGTGTAGGTGGGGAGGAAGTTTCCTAGCTTAGAAGAGTAGGCTTCATCCATTAAGAAGTCTGGAACCTTAGGTTATGGGGTACTTCCACACTATCATAGTGGTGGTAGTTTTTTGTTTCCATCTAAAGTGGAGCAGTGTCTCATTGAGGGAATGGTGAATAGAGCTAAACAGGTTCAGATGCAGTCTGGAAAAGCCAGTGCAAGAACTGTTAGCATTGTGCAGGTGTGGTTATGCTGTAGGCCACCCATGACCAGGTCCTTGAAATCATTTTCAAATCTTTCACCACCTCCCTAATTCAACCAACCTATCACCAAGGGTGACTGACTCTCTGCAGTGTCTATCAGATTTATCCCTTTTCTTGCTTTTTTTTTTTTTTTAAAGATTTTATTTGTCAGAGAGAGAGAGCACGTGAGCGAGCACAAGCAGGGGGAGGGGCAGAGGCAGAGGGAGAAACAGGCTTCCCTCTGAGCAAGGATCCCGATGCGGGACTTGATCTCAGGACTCTGGGATCATGACCTGAGCTGAAGGCAGACACTTAACCGACTGAGCCGCCCAGGTGTCCCGGGTTTATCCCTTTTCATCTTCATAGTTACCACCTTATTGTAGAACCTAAATTGTACTACTTAAAATAAACACTTCTAGACTGGTTTTCCTCGTACTCCTCTCTGATCAGTTCATCTTCCACACAGCTGCTGGGATAATTTTTCTCAAATACCATTTCACCATATCATTCTTGGCTCAAGAATATTAAGTTGTTCCTAATAGATGTGTTATGAAATTTAAGCTTGTCAGATATTCTTCTGCCATCTTTGATTTTATATTTGATTATATGTTCTCATCTTGGCCTCTCTGCTATAGACCTACTAATCATTTTACTCTATCCTACATTTAAAAAAAGAGATTTATTTAAAAGAGAGAGAGAGAACAAGTGAGGGGGAGGGTCAGAGAGAGGGAGAGAAGCAAACTCCCTACTGAGTGTGGAGTCAGATGTATTTGGGCTCCATCTCACAACCCTGAGATCATGACCTGAGCCAAAATCAAGAGTCAGATGTTTAACCAGCTGAGCCACCCAGGTGCCCCATATCCTACATTTTTGTGTTGCACCATGAGGATCCTTGCTTTTTATTTTCCCAAATATGTCTCAAAATTTACTTGGTTTAGGATGCCTGCTTATGATTCTGATTATTTTGGCCCTTTGGCATTTACAGACCTATGTTGCACACCATCTCCTTTTTTTGTTTTGAGTGCACTGATGCAGTTATAATTTTGCCATGAACTAGAAATGACCCTTTGGACTCTAAGAAGAACAGATTCGCTTAAAAAAAATTGAGAACAAGCTGTTTTCAAGTATTCTAGAATCAGCTAACAATTATTTGAATGCCTACATTAATAAAGAAAAAAATTTTAAAAACCCACAATAGTAGAACTTCTTTACACAGTGTGCCATTTGATTTGTATAGCAATCAGATGAAAAACTTTAGTTCTGAGTCAGATGACTAAAAAGGGGACCAGCCAGGACTGGAATGGAGGTCCTGTGACTTCTTGTCTGGTAGACTTTTCTCTGTAGTATTTTTCTTTCCTATCAGAGTGCTTGCTTTGGAGGGTATGTGTATGTTTGGAAGGCACAGACGTGGCCAGTGTAGAAAGACAGACTGTCTTGCAGCTAAACAGTGGTTTTTAGCTAATGGTATCTTTCATGATAACCTGAGGATCTTTTCAAAATAGGGTATATCATTATTTCAGAGTTTATAAATTGTAATTTTTTTAAGAGGAATTATTTTCAAAGGATTTTGAAGTGTTCATGACATTGTAATTGAAAAACAGTGTGTTATATATATTACACTGTGCGTGGTGGGTAGTGGGTGGTGTGATCTTCTGGGTTGTGAATGACTGCTTATGTCACCATGGCCCAGTCGTGCTATGTTGTCACGATGGTGCAGTTTGTAGTGGACAGTCCCGGTGATGTGTGTATCTGTAGTGCTAAGACATGCTATGATAGTTTTCACTTATATTTGGGCAGTTAGTGGTTTTTAAAAACAATTGTGATGTTATAAATGTAGTTGTATATATCACCTTTTGATCATTCGGTTCTTTTCAGTGTAGGAGCTAATTTATGGAAATACTGTTATCCTGTAATAAATCAGGACCCAGACAGTTCAAGGAGATGATCTTTTACTTTGTATGAGCTAAGTGAATGTTTTAAGGCTTAATGTAACAGTGTAAATTTTCCTTATTTATATTTTTTATTGCTTTCCTGAAAAATAGTCTCTATTTTAAAAAAATTTTTCTGTAAGCATTAAAATATCAATTAAAATGATAGTACATGATTATTAATATAATTAATTTTTTTTCACATCTTGGCCTTAAGGGTTACAGACTCTATTTTCTGGTGTGTAAGGGCAGTTGATGTTATTCTAGTCTGATATGAATTCAACACATTAAAGTTTACAAAAATTAGTCATTTCCATTCAGGGAGCTTATCATCTACTGGTAGAGATTAAAGATGATGTTTGTAATTATAATGTAAGACAGATGAAAGAGATCACATATAGTTGGGAGGATAAAAGATTTCATATAAGATTGACAGTTGTAAAGACAGGTATTAGGCCTTTCTGGATGGCAAGAACAACAAAAGCCAAGGAATAATGTGATATAAAGGATAAATTATTGGGTGACTGTTCCTTTACAAAGCAATTTAAAAAAACCCACAAGATTTCCTTATTAAATAAGAAAACACCCTCAGAATGTTGAAAAATATAATTCGCAAACATTAACCCTAACTTTTTAGGAAAACATGTTGTGACATCTCCTAACTTTTATTTTTTGTTTTCTTCCTTAAAGCACCACCAGAAGGTTAGTAATTAATGAAAAAGTATTCATTTAAAAAAGTTAGAAGTGGGCGCCTGGGTGGCTCAGTTGGTTAAGCGACTGCCTTCGGCTCAGGTCATGATCCTGGAGTCCCGGGATCGAGTCCCGCATCGGGCTCCCTGCTCGGCAGGGAGTCTGCTTCTCCCTCTGACCCTCCTCCCTCTCATGCTCTCTGTCTCTCATTCTCTCTCTCGCAAATGAATAAAATCTTTAAAAAAAAAAAAAATAAAAAAAAAAAAGTTAGAAGTTACTGTTATATGACCTCTTTTTCTGGCATTTAGATATATTTTAATTCTACTGTAGTATAATAATATTCCAGTCCCAGAATTATGACAACACTGAACTTTGAAAATGATCAGCCTGTTTATACATTTAGCACATGTTTGTTGAGCACATAGGTGTGTCAGGCTCTGTGCAGATTAACAACAACGGCAACAACAGAAGAACAAAAATACATAGTACTGATTTCAGGGAGTTCATTAAAGAAGTATAGGAACCTGGTAATCTACTTGGAGAGTTAAGACATGTATTTAACCACAGCCAATGGCTGTGTGGTGTTGTGAGGCACTTACATTCTTGTGGGAATTCAAGAATAAGAGATCACATTTGGCCAGGAGAATGGGAAGTTGGACAGAAAAATGCTTCGGTGCTGGTCAGTTATCAATACATATAACAACTCATACAGCTGTTGATAGCCTGTGCTAATAGTAAAGGGAAAAACAATAGTCAAGAATTTAGAATGGAGTTGTTTTCCGAGAGAAGTTGGTTTGTTTGTTCCTGGAGAGTAGCTTCTTGTTTATTTAAATTGGTACCGTTCAGAGTTTGTGGGCTTTTGTTTAGTGTGAGCCTATAGGTAAATATGAGGTTATGTAAGTTCTTACTTATGTCCCTATGTAGATTGTTAGTTAGCCTTTCTGCTTATAGTGGGGGGGGACTCTTAGCAGCTACCCAGAAACTCTGGTATAAGTCCCAAATAATGCCTCCTTAGAGATAGGAAGTTAGAGTAACTACCTCTGTGACCCTGGCTAACTCACTTAAACTTTTTAGGTTTTTCATCTATAAAATTAGGTTCTTTTAAAATACTCAGACCTTAAATGAACATTATATGGACTTCTCTAGAGATTTGCAAGAGGCAAAAGGGAAAATGGACCAGAAACATAAGGTGATTGTGGTGAAGTTAAGGTCTGGAGTCTGTTGTAGATTGCCCCTCCACTGATATGTATAGGATTGTTCATCTGACTTTACAGTTCGGGAGTTTGACCTCTGTTCTGGCTCAGAGAATAAGCCATGCAGAGTGTGTATGAAGTAGTGCATCCTCTTTGGGCCCATAGTTGAGAATGTGGCTCTTGTTCATGATTGTGTCTTCAGCATATGGTAGGTGGTACTTGCCTGGGACTGTCACAGTGCAGTATGAAGTGGAAGATGGGGCCAGTGTGATTGTATTGAGACTTTCCATGCTCTAGATCTACTTACTTCTCTACTTTATGTTCTTAGGATTTGGGGTATTTAAAAGATGACTTTAGGAATTACAATCAGTATTTTTTTTAAATTTTATTTTATTATGTTATGTTAATCACCATACATTACATCATTAGTTTTTGATGTAGTGTTCCGTGATGATTCATTGTTTGTGCATAACACCCAGTGCTCCATGCAGAACGTGCCCTTCTTAATACCCATCACCGGCTAACCCATCCCCTCACCCCCCTCCCTCTAGAACCCTCAGTTTGTTTCTCAGAGTCCATAGTCTCTCATGGTTTGTCTCCCCCTCTGATTCTCCCCCCTTCATTTTTCCCTTCCTACTAGCTTCTTTTTTTTTTTTTTTTTTTAACATATAATGTATTATTTGTTTCAGAGGTTCAGGTCTGTGATTCAACAGTCTTATACAATTCACAGTGCTCACCATAGCACATACTCTTCCCAGTGTCTCTCACCCAGCCAGCCCATCCCTCCCACCCGCCACCACTCCAGCAACCCTCAGTTTGTTTCCTGAGATTAAGAATTCCTCATATCAGTGAGGTCATATGATACATGTCTTTCTCTGATTGACTTATTTCACTTAGCATAATACCCTCTAGTTCCATCCGCGTCGTTGCAAATGGCAAGATTTCATTTTTTTTTTTTTCTGATGGCTGCACAATCAGTATCTTACCTTGGGTCTTGGGAAATTTTTAGAACAAATCAGAGTCTCAGTATTTAATTATCAAAAAGAGCACAGGGTGTTGGGTTACAACCACGGTGGCACAGTGGAAAAACAAGTCATGCCTGACCAATTTAATTTCCTTCTATGATAGAAAGCAAAGCAGTATTTAAAAGGGGATAATGATAGAAAATATCTGTAATTCTCATTTAATAAGGCTCTTCAAGCTTGTGGGTTATTTTTTAAAACAACTTTGGAAGCCAAATATTTTAATAGAAATTTTAAGATTTTCAGTCTTCTTAAATTTGTAGAATCCTTTTGCATTATATTTTTACTCTGAAACTGTAATTCATTACGTAACAGGATATAGAACCTGTTATTGAGGAAGCAGGTGCAACTTACACAGGTGGTATGACTATATTTTCTTTCTCTTAGACATAGCTCATGTTATCCTGGAACTTGATGTATATATGTGAACCCACTTTTCTGAGCTTTTTATTCTCAAACCTTCTCCTTTCATGATTGCAAAGGGCTTGTTCAATGCCCCCCTCTCCTCCCATTCTAAGCGCCTGCAAAATAAGATGGTTATCTCATATCCCTCTCATAGAGAAGTCAGTAGGTACAAAAGGGTCAGTGAATAGAGTGAGACTTCTTTAAGTACGACATGGTAATTTGGTGGAATGATGTGAGAACCATAAATAATATCCTCTTAGGGGGCACCTGGGTGGCTCAGTCGTTAAGTGTCTGCCTTCAGCTCAGGTCATGATCCCGGGGTCCTGGGATCGAGCCCCACATCGGGGTCCCTGCTCAGTGGGGAGCCTGCTTCTCCCTCCCCCACTCTCCCTGCTTGTGTTCCCTCTCTCGTTGTGTCTCTCTGTGTCACATAAATAAATAAAATCTTAATAAAAAATAATATCCTCTTAGATTGTCATTGAAGATGTTCCATTAGGGCTGCCTCCTCTAAAAAGTGCGTCTTCTCAGGAATAGTAACATTTAATTAATTTTTAATTTTAATTAGGCTCCACACCTAATGTGGGGCTTGACTGAGCAAGCCAGGCGCCCCTAGTAACATTTAATTTATACTAAGTCATGATGTGTTGTTCATCCTGTGATTTTAAGAACCCAGGAAATTTGAGCCTGTGTGTGCATTATGGAAGGGGGCATGGATGGACCCAAAAACACATAGAAGTTTTGGCTTAGATTGAGTCAAAGATGGACATAGCTTATATGGTAGCTGTAGTTCAAGAACAAAATACTGATGTTTTCCTAGGTGTAATGACTTGGGTTTTGTGATGCTAGCAATTCCTCATATTTTCTCTGGCCTTGACTATGTGTATACTTAGGAGGATCTAAACAGAGGGGGATACTCAAATTATACTGTACTCTACCCATAACATCTTCTATCATGCCTTTAATGTACATGAATTGTCAGTATTTCCAGCAAAGGCCATTTCCTCCACTTATCCTTGTGGTTTTAAACTGGAAGTGATTTTGCTCCCTAGGGGACATTTGGCAATATCTGGAGACATTTTTGATTGTTGTGACAGGGTTGTTGGGAGAGGACAGGCATCTGTGGGGGAAAGGCTAGAGATCTTGACAAATGTCATACAATGCAAAGGACAGCCGGCGGCTTCCCCACCCCGCCATGTCAATCCGTAGAAGTTTTGAGAAATCCTGATTGATACCCTAGTTCCTGTCTTCTCTTATCTACTCAAGGGCATTGTGCTAGCAGTTTCTCTTGTTCTCTTCTGTAAAATTGCTTTTTCTTATTTATTGAAATACTTTGTTCAATAGCTCTCTTGGTTTTCCTCTACTTCCCTTACCTGCTCCTTCTCAGCCTGATTCCAGATTTCTGTATCTTGCTATTTCTTTGTCATCTCCTTCTTGAATGTCTAATAGCGATCTCAGAATCCCTATCCTCATAACATTCTCCTCCTTCTGCCTTCCCTAAATCAGTAAATGGTTACTTTTTTTTTTTTCAGTTCCCTTGGAATCTTTTCACTCTTTCCTTTCCTATCTAATATTGGCACATTCTGTTGGCTGTACGTTCAGGATTCATCCAGAATCTGACCACTTCTTAGCTCATCTGTACCACTTCCACCCTGATCCAAGACACCATCATCTCTAGGATTATGGCAGTAGGTTCTTACCAGTTCTTCCTGTTTGCCTTTAGTCTTATCTTCCTTCAGTTTATTCTCAATAGCAGCCAGAATGATCCTGTTAAAATATAAATCAAATCTTGTTAATTCCATTTTCAAAACTTTTAAATTACTGCCCCCCCCCCCCGCCCAGAGAAAATACGTGAGTGCCTTAAATGCCCTTAGGTTTTGTTTCTTTAGCATCTAGAACAAAAATTTATTGAGTACAAAAAGGACCCAATATAATAGTGTATGAAACGGACACTTAGTGAAATACAGAACATGCTTATAGTAAACATAGTTATCACTTTTATAATATTGTTTTTTATAATATCTTTTGATATAGGTCAGTGGCATTCGGCCATGTTTAGATAAATGAATTTTATAGGATGGGAGCAGGGAGAGGTGATAATTATAATGCAGGTATAAAGCTTTGCTGGTGTAGTCTATTTTTTAATTTTTAAGGTTTGCTGGTGTAGTCTATTTTTTAATTTTTAAAGACAATTTTATTTATTTGTCAGAGAGAGCACAAGCAGGGGGAGCTGCAGGCAGAGGGAGAAGCAGCCTCCCTGCTGAGCAAGGAGCCCAGTGCGGGACTTGATCCCAGGGATCAAGACATGAGCCAAAGGCAGACACTTAACCATCTGAGCCACCCAGGTGCCCCTATTTTTTTTTCTTTTATAAATGATTGTATTCTTCCAAGAACTAAGGATAAAAATGAACATTTCAACTCCAGAGAAAGAAATAAGGAAAATACGTGAAAAAATATTTTTTTATGTTAATCACCATACATTACATCATTAGTTTTTGATGTAGTGTTCCATGATTCATTGTTTGTGTATAACACCCAGTGCTCCATGCAGAACGTGCCCTCTTTAATACACATCACCAGGCTAACCCATCCTCCCACCCCCCTCTCCTCTAGAACCCTCAGTTTGTTTTTCAGAGTCCATCGTCTCTCATGGTTCATCTCCCCCTCCGATTTCCCCCCCTTCATTCTTCCCCTCCTGCTATCTTCTTCTTTTTTTTTTTTTAACATATAATGTATTATTTGCTTCAGAGGTACAGATCTGTGATTCAACAGTCTTGCACACTTCACAGCGCTCACCATAGCACATACCTTCCCCAATGTCTCTTACCCAGCCACCCCATCCCTCCCACCCCCCACCACTCCAGCAACCCTCAGTTTGTTTCCTGAGATTAAGAATTCCTCATATCAGTGAGATCATATGATACATGTTTTTCTCTGATTGACTTATTTCGCTCAGCATAATACCCTCCAGTTCCATCCATGTCGTTGCAAATGGCAAGATTTCATTCTTTTTGATGGCTGCATAATATTCCATTGTATGTATATATATATATATATATATATATACATATATATGTATATATATATGTATATATATATATATATACCACATCTTCTTTATCCATTCATCTGTCGATGGACATCTTGGCTCTTTCCACAGTTTGGCTATTGTGGACATTGCTGCTATAAACATTGGGGTGCACGTACCCCTTCGGATCCCTACATTTGTATCTTTGGGGTAAATACCCAGTAGTGCAATTGCTGGATCGTATGGTAGCTCTATTTTCAACTTTTTGAGGAACCTCCATACAGTTTTCCAGAGTGGCTGCACCAGCTTGCATTCCCACCAACAGTGTAGGGGGGTTCCCCTTTCTCCGCATCCCCGCCAACATCTGTCGTTTCCTGACTTGTTAATTTTAGCCATTCTGACTGGTGTGAGGTGATATCTCATTGAGGTTTTGATTTGGATTTCCCTGATGCTGAGCAATGTTGAGCACTTTTTCATGTGTCTGTCGGCCGTTTGGATGTCTTCTTTGGAAAAATGTCTGTTCCTGTCTTCTGCTTTCTTGATTGGATCATTTGTTCTTTGGGTGTTGAGTTTAAGAAGTTTTTATAGATTTTGGATACTAGCCCTTTATCTGATATGTCATTTGCAAATATCTTCTCCCATTCTGTTGGTTGTCTTTTGGTTTTGTTGACTGTTTCTTTTGCTGTGCAAAAAGCTTTTTATCTTGATGAGGTCCCAGTAGTTCATTTTTGCCCTTGCTTCCCTTCCCTTTGGGTGCCCCTATTTTTTTCAATCCTGATTGGGACTTTTGATATTTTTGAATCTGTGAATTGATGTATTTTATCAAATCTAGAAAAATTTCAGCTAATATCTCTTCAAAAATTGCCTCTACCCCATTGACCTTATGAGACTAAATATATTGGACCTTACCACTTTATTTTTGTGTCTAATATCCTTTCCTCTGTATTTTCTTTTTATCCTTCTCTGCAGCATTCTGGATGGTTTCTTCCAATTCATTTGCTAATCCTATTTCTGTCATGTCTAATTTGCTTTATTGTACTTACTGTACTAACTAGTACTAGGTTTTGTTTTTGTAGATGTCTTTTTTAAGATTGAGCAAGTTTCCTTCTATTCCTTTTTTGCTGAAAGTTTTTTTTATCATGAAGGGGTCTTGAATATTGTCAAATATTTTCTCTTCATTGATTAATATGGTCATGTGGTTTTTCTTCTTTAGACTGTTAATGTGGTGGATTACATTGATTGACTTTTGCAAATTGAATTAGCTTTGTATTACTGGTATATTATCCTTTTTATGTATGGTTAGATTCAATTTGCTAGTATTTTATTGAGGTTTTTTGCATTTATGTTTATTAAGGATGTTGATCTATAGTGTTTTTTTTTTTTAAAGATTTTATTTATTTGAGAGAGAGAGAGAGAGAAAGAGAGAGAGCACATGAGTGGGAGGCAGAGGGAGAGGGAGCAGCAGACTCTCTGATGAGCAGAGAGCCTGATGAGCAAGGGTCCCGAGATCATGACCTGAGCTGAAGGCAGACGCTCAACCGACTGAGCCAGGCACCCTTATAGTTTTTTTTTTTCTTTGCATTTTTTTTTTTTTTGGTTTTGGTATCATTGTAATGCTGGTTTCATAAAATGAGTTTGAGGTATTCCTTTTCTATTTTCTGTCAGAGGTCGTGTAGAGTTCATGTCATTTATTCTTTAAATGTTAGTAGAATTTTCCAGTGAAAACATCGGGCCTTGGAGTTTTCTTTTCAGAAGGTTTTAAGCTCCACACTTGATTTCTTTAATAGTTAAAGGACTATTCAGGTAATATATTTCATCTTGGGTGTGTTTTTGTAGTTTCTGGTTCTGGAGGAATTAGTCTTTTTCATCCATTTCTTTGTTGTATTTATGTGTGTAGAATTGCATATAGCATTTTAGTATTATCGCTTTAATGTCTGCAAGATTAGTACTGGTATTCCCTCCTTTATTCCTCATATTGATAATTTGTTTCTTCTCTCTTTGTCTTCCTAGAGATTTATATACTTTATTGTTCTTTTTCAAAGAACCAGATTTTGACTTCGTTCATATTTTCTATGATTTTTTTCTGTTGTCAATTTCATTGATTTCTTTTTTTTTTTTAAGATTTTATTTATCTATGAGAGAGAGAGAGAATGAGAGAGAGAGAGCACATGAGAGGGGGAGGGTCAGAGGGAGAAGCAGACTCCCTGCCAAGCAGGGAGCCTGATGCGGGACTCGATCCAGAGACTCCAGGATCATGACCTGAGCTGAAGGCAGTCGCTTAACCAACTGAGCCACCCAGGCGCCCAATTTCGTTGATTTCTGCTCTTTATTATTTCCTGCCTTCTGCATGCTTTGAATTTGTTTTGCTTTCCTTTTCTAATTGATTAGGATGGAAGCTTAGATTACTGATTTGAGAGTGTTCACTTGTATCTCTTTGAGCATTTTTATTTTAGCCACTTTAACGTTTTTGTCTGATAATTTCAACATATGGGTCTGTTGATTGTTTTTTCCATTGTGAGTTGACGTGTTTGTTTTTGTGTGTGTGTGTGTGTGTGTGTGAGAGAGAGAGAGAGCATGCGAGTGTGGTGGGGGGGCTGAGGGAGAGGGAAAGAGAGAATATTAAGCAGGTTGAATGCCGAGCATGGAGCCCAGTGCAGGCCTCCATCTCACAACCCTGAGATCATGACCTGAGCTGAAATCAAGAGTTGGATGCTTAACTGACTGAGCCACCCAGGTGCTCAAGATTTTCTTAGTTCTTTGTACTGCTGAATAATTTTGGATTGTAACCTGGACTTTTAAAAACATTGTGTTATGAAACTCTGGATCTTGTGTAAATCCTACAGAGAATGTTGATATTTTTGTTTTAGCAGGCAGTCTGCCTTTTTGGTTTCAGGCCAAAAGTTCTGACCAGCCTTCTATGGGTTGTCATTTCAATGTCACTTCCATTTTTTTTTTTAATGATTTTATTTATTTATTTGACAGAGACAGAGAAAGAGAGGGACCACAAGCAGGGGGAGTGGGAGAGTAAGAAGCAGGCTTCCTGCTGAGCAGGGAGCCCAATGCAGGGCTCGATCCCAGGACCTTGGGACCATGACCTTAGCATAAGGCAGATGCTTAATGACTGAGCCACCCAGGCACTCCAATGTCAGTTCCATTTTTAAAGCCTTTGCAGTCCTAGTTAAATATATCCAGTATATGTTCCACTTAGTGGCCAGTAACGGGCATGGTCAGCGGCCTTTCCTGTAGTTCCTTTCTTCAGGTTTTTGCTCTTCTGTTTAAGGTATGATCCATGCATGAGCTGCCTGGGAATGAGCCCAGGAGTTTATAAACAAAGTTTATAGGCTCGTTCTTCTGAACTCTTCCCTTTCTGTGATTTCCCTGGTACTTTCTGGTTTCTCTGGCTGCAAAGCTGAGACTCTAGTTACTCTGCACTATACTTCCTGGGAATGTACCTGTGTTCAGTGCCAAGTAGCAGTAGGACAGGGAAAGAAAAAAAGCAGTGGGTGTTAACCTCACTCTCTTGTAATCATAGCTCCTCATATGGGAACTGTGGGATTGCTTGGGGGCTGGGATGTGAGAATATGGAGAAAGGAAAAAAAGATAAATGGGGAATTCTCCATTCCTCTCTTTGAAAACTAAGTCTCTTTCACCACTTCTTCAGCCAAAAGTAAATGGCTTCTTTTTTTTATGTAGTGTTCCATGATTCATTGTTTGCATATAACATCCAATGCTCCATGCAATACGTGCCCTCTTTAATACCCATCTCCAGGCTAACCCATCCCCTCACCCCCCTCCCCTCTAGAACCCTCAGTTTGTTTCTCTGAGTCCACGGTCTCCCATGGTTCGTCTCCCCCTCCGATTTCCCCCCCTTCATTAGTGCTCACCATAGCACATACCCTCCCCAATGTCTATCACCCAGCCACCCCATCCCTCCTGCCCCCCACTACTTCAGCAATCCTGTTTGTTTCCTGAGATTAAGAATTCCTCGTATCAGTGAGATCATATGATACATGTTTTTCTCTGATTGACTTATTTTGCTTAGCATAATACCCTCTAGTTCCATCCACGTCATTGCAAATGGCAAGATTTCGATTTTTTTGATGGCTGCATAATATTCCATTGTATATATATATATACCACATCTTCTTTATCCATTCATCTGTCGATGGACATCTTGGCTCTTTCCACAGTTTGGCTATTGTGGACATTGCTGCTATAAACATTGGACGTGCACGTACATTTGTATCTTTGGGGTAAATACCCAGTAGTGCAGTTTCTGGGTCATAGGGTAGCTCTATTTTCAACTTTTTGAGGAACCTCCATACTGTTTTCCAGATTGGCTGCACCAGCTTGCATTCCCACCAACAGTGTAGGGGGGTTCCCCTTTCTCTGCATTCCCCGCCAACATCTGTCGTTTCCTGACTTGTTAATTTTAGCCATTCTGACTGGTGTGAGGTGGTATCTCATTGAGGTTTTGATTTGGATTTCCCTGATGCCGAGTGATGTTGAGCACTTTTTCATGTGTCTGTTGGCCAAAAGTAAATGGCTTCTTTTGGAGCTCTCTTTTTTTGCTTCTTGGTTTTGTCCTAACGTTAGTTAAACTGTGCTGGTACTTCAAATTCTGATATTTTTTCCTAATTCACTTGCTATCATTTACTTTTCAGAGTCCTCAAATGGCAGTTTCATGCATTTTGTTCATGTTTTCTGGCTGCATTCAGTGGGAGAGACATAATTTATTGTGGTTCTTACTTTGAACTGGAACTATGAATACCACTTTTCATACCATTAAAAAATATCAAGGACCTAGCAATAAGTCTAATGATAAACTTTTGTGGGCAAGATTAATAAAACTTTAGGGAAATAAATTCCATATTTATGGACTAGAAGATTCACTACTGTAAATACATCAATTCTTTCCACGTTTATTGATAGCTTTGATGTATTACCAGTCAACATTGTAAGAGGATTCTGTGAAATGCAGTGGGAAGCCTGCTTCTCCCTCTCCCACTCCCCCTGCTTGTGTTCCCTCTCTCGCTGTGTCTATCTCTGTCAAATAAATAAATAAAATCTTTAAAGAAAAAAAAATAAGAGGACTATTTTGACCAGCTCAAGACTTAAAAGTCTCGACCATTATGATAGTGTGGTGGCAGCCTCAGAACAAATACACCAAAATAATAAAATGGAGCACCAGAAACAGACTTACACATTTATTGATGTTTGATTTATGTCAAGGATGACACGGTAGAGTAGTATAGAATAATTGATTTTTTTTGATCAGTGGTGCTGGGACATCTTATCTATGTAGGAAAGAAGTAAAACTTGGTCCCTATGCACCCCATATACAAAAAAAGAACTCCAGGCCGATTATAGATGTTGATGTGAAATATAGAACAATAAAGATTTTAGAAGACAATATAGAAAATTTATTGGTGTGGAGTTGTATAAGTTCTTTATATATTTTGGATATTAACACCTTGTCAGATATATTGTTTGCAAATATTTTCTCCCATTTAGCAGGTTGTCTTTTGTCTTGTTGATGGTTTCCTTTGCTGTGCAAAAGTTTTTTATTTTTATGTGGTCCCAATACTTTGTTTTTGTTTTTGTTTCCCTTGCCTTTGGAGACACATTAAAAAAATGTTGCTAAGGCGAATGTCAAAGAAATTACTGCTTATGTTCTTTTCTAGGCGTTTAATGGTTTCAAGTCTCACATTTAGGTCCTTAATCTATTTTATCTTAAAGATTTTATTAGTTATTTGAGAGAGAGTATGAGTGGTGGGGGGAGAGGGAGAAGCAGACTCCCCACTGAGCAGGGAGCCTGACGTGGGGCTCGAAACCAGGACCCTGGGATTATGACCTGAGCTGAAGGTAGACACTTAACTGACTGAACCACTCAGGTGCCCCGGTCTTTAATCTATTTTGATTTTTTTTGTTTTTTTTTTTTTTGTAGTATAGTGCAAGAAAGTGGTCCAGTTTCATTTTTCTTCTTCTTCTTTTTTTAAAATAACGATTTATTTATTAGAGAGAGAGAGTTTGGGGAGGGGCAGAGGGAGAGGGAGATAGTCTTTTAAGCAGACTCCATGTTGAGCATGGTGCCTGATGCAGAGCTTGATCCCACGATCCTGAGATCATGACCTGAGCTGAAACCAAGAGTCAGATGCTTCACAGACTGTGCCACCCAGATGCTCCCAGTTTCATTCTTTTGCATTTAGCTGTCCCGTTTTCTCAACACCATTTGTTGAAGAGACTGTTTTCCCCATTGTACATTCTTGCCTCCTTTGTCATAGATTAACTGACCATATAATTATGGGTTTATTTCTGGGCTCCCTCTTCTGTTCCATTGATCTATGTGTGTCTTTTTGTGCCAGTACCATATTGTTTTGATTACTACAGCATTATAATATATCTTGAAATCTGGGATTCTGATACTCCAGTTTTCTTCTTTTTCAGGAATGTTTTGGCTATTCTGGGTCTTTTGTGTTCTGTACATGTTTTAGGATTATTTGTTCTAGTTCTGTGAAAAATGTTGTTGGTATTTTTTTTTTTTAAGATTTTATTTATTTATTGGAGAGCGAGCGAGAGAGAAACAGCATGAGAGACGAGAGGGTCAGAGGGAGAAGCAGGCTCCCCGCTGAGCCGGGAGCCCGATGTGGAACTCGATCCCAGGACCCTGGGATCATGACCTGAGCCGAAGGCAGCTGCTTAACCAACTGAGCCACCCAGGCGCCCTGTTGTTGGTATTTTGATAGGGAGTGCATCGAATCTGTAGATTGCTTTGGGTAGAATGGACATTTTAACAATATTAATTCTTCCAATCCATGAGAATGGAGTATCTTTCTATTTGTGTCATCTCCAATTCTTTCAACAGTGTTTTATAGTTTTCAGAGTACAGGTCTTGGGTAAGTTTATTCCTAGGTATTTTATTGTCTTTTGTACAGTTGTAAATGGGATTGTTTTCTTATTTTCTCTTTCTACTACTTTGTTATTAGTGTATAGAAACAGAACTGATTTCTGGGTATTTTGTATTCTATAACTTCACTGAGTTTATCTACTATTTCTGGTAGTTTTTTGGTGGAGTCTTTAGGGTTTGTTATGTAAGATATCATGTCATCTGCAAATAGTGACAGTTTAACTTCTTCCTCATCGATATGGTTACTTTTTATTTCTTTTTCTTGTCTGATTGCTGTGGCCAGAGCTTTCGTACTGGTTGGATAAAAGTGGCAAGAGTAGACACCCTTGTCTTGTTTCTGATCTTAGAGGAAAAGCGCTCAGTTTCTTTTTTTACCATTGAGTATGTTGTTAGCTGTGAGTTTTTCATATATACACTCAACACCAAAGAAAATTCTGATTAAAAAATGGGCAAAGGACCTGAATAGACATTTTTCCAAAGAACAATACATATGGCCAACAAACATATGAAAAATGATCAGCATCACTAATCATCAGGGAAACAAATCCAGACCACAATGAGGTATCATCTTATACCTGTCAGAATAGCTAAAATCAAAAAGACAAGAAATAACAAGTGTTGGGCGCCTGGGTGGCTCAGTTGGTTAAGCGACTGCCTTCGGCTCAGGTCATGATCCTGGAGTCCCGGGATCGAGTCCCGCATCGGGCTCCCTGCTCGGCAGGGAGCCTGCTTCTCCCTCTGACCCTCCCCTCTCTCATGTGCTCTCTGTCTCTCTCATTCTCTCTGTCTCAAATAAATAAATAAAATCTTTAAAAAAAAAAAAAAGAAATAACAAGTGTTGGCAAAGATGTGGAGAAAAATGAACCCTCAGGCATTTTTGCTAGGAATGTAAATTGGTACTGTCATTGTGGAAAACAGTATGGAGGTTCCTCAGAAAGTTGAAAATAGAGCTACCCTATGACCCGGCAATTGCATTGCTGGATATTTACCCCAAAGACACAAAGGGAGTGATCCAAAGGGGCATATGCACCCCAATGTTTATAGCAGCTATATCCACAATAGCCAAAGTATGGAAAGAGCCCATATGTCCCTCAGCAGATGAATGGATAAAAACGTAGTATATATATATATATAATATATATACATATATATATATATAATATATATACATATATATATATATATATATATATATACATATACATACAATGGAATATTATGCAGCCATAAAAAATGAAATCTTGCCATTTGTAATGACGTGGATGGAACTAGAGGGTATTATGCTTAGCGAAATAAGTCAATCAGAGAAAGGTAATTATATGATCTCACTCATATGTAGAATTTAAGAAACAAAACAGAAGATCACAGGGGAAGAGAGGAAAAAATAAGACAAAACCAGAGAGGGAGACAAACCATAAGAGACTCTCAATCATAGGAAACAAATGGAGGGTTGCTGGAGGAGAGTGGGTGAAGGGATGGGGTAACTGGGTGATGGACATTAAGGAGGGCATGTGATGTAATGAGCACTGGGTATTATATAAGACTGTGAATCACAGACCTGTACCTCTGAAACCAATAATATATGTTAATTAATTGAGTTTAAATAAAAAAAGTTTAAAAACAAACTTAAAAACAGAATTACCATATGATCTAGTAGTTTTGCTACTAGGTATTTACCCAAAGAAAACGAGAACACTAATTTGGAAAGATATATGGACTCGTATGTTTACTGCAGCATTATTTAGAATTGCTAAGATATGGAAGCAACTCAAGTGTCCATAAATAGATGAATAGATAAAGAAGATGTGATAATACACAATAGAGTATTACTCAGCCGTAAAAAAGAATGAGATCTTGCCATCTGTGACAACATGAATGGGCCTACAGGGTGTTATGCTAAGTTGCAGAGAAAGCCAAGTACTATATGACTTATATATGGAATCTAAAAAACGAATTAACAAATAAAAAGCAGAATCAGACATATAAATACAGAGAACAAACTGATGACTGTGAGAGGGGTGGACAGAGATGGGCAAAATGGGTGAAGGGGAGTGGGAGATACAGGCTTCCAGTTACAGAATGAATAAGTCATATAAAATAAATATAAATAAAAGGGACGCCATAGGAAATACAGTCACTTGTATTGTGATTGTGTTGTATGATGACAGATCATAGCTACACTTGTGATAAGCATAGTTTAACACAGAGTTGTTGAATCACTGTATTGTATACCTGAAACTAATGTAATGTGTGTCAACTATAGTGAAATTAAAAAGCCAAATAAAATTTCATTCATGACTTTTAGGTTGCCAAAGATTTCTTTTTTTTTTTTTTTAAAGTATTTATTTATTTGACAGAGAGAACAAGCAGGGGGAGCAGAGAAAGAGAGGGAGAAGCAGGCTTTCCAGTGTGCAGGGAGCCCAATGCAGGGCCTGATCCCAGAATCCTGGGATCATGATCTGAGCTGAAGGCAGATGCTTAACTGACTGAGCCACCCAGGTGCCCCACAAAAGGTTTCTTAAAACACCAAATATACCACAATTGCAGATAAATAAATGTATTTTGGGTAATGTGAGCCAGATTTCCCATTATTGAAGAGGGAGTTACAAATTTGGAAAGTAGGAAATCTAGAATGAATCCTGTGGTGGAAATAATCAGATTAGGGACGTTAATGTGACCTTATATATATGTGCATAAATCCATGTATGTATATATTTTATGTTTATAGTATCATGTGCATATGTGTGTATATTTATATACATTTAGAGAGCAATGATGTATACGTATAGAGATACATAGATACGGTGGGGATGTATGTGTGTCCTGGGTGTAATTGCTTCTAAGCTTTTCAGTGGAGAGTTGAAAATGAGTGTTAGTGTCTATATACACACATGCGTGCGCACACACACACATCTGTTTCCTAGTCTCTTGGCTGAGAGGGCCTAGAAGCAGTGATACCCCAGTAGCAGTAAACGCAATTGGCATCTAGATCTTGGTTATAAATACCATTCTCCACTAAAAGGAAACAACATTCTAGGCCGAGGCAGGGAAATCACAAGATGAGCCTAGAATGTCTTTTGCCAGAAAGTAAGGAATTGTTCAAAGGAGATGACAACATGGAAGCTAACTTGAAGAGTTCCTATTAGCCAAATCTGGGAAAATTTGAGCATATAAATAACTGATAGTAAAGGTTCTAACCCTTTGAATGAGATAAGAATCCATGACCCTTACTAATGTAAAAAAAGTACAGAAATAAGGAAAACTCTTCCTTACAGAGGAAAGCCAACTAATAAATGATGAAATGACAGAATTAGATGATTGCCATTTGACAACTATCATAGTAGTATCAGGCAAGAATTGTCCAGTAGATACTAAAAGTAGTGGGTAAAAGTTTGATAAGTAACAAGATATTTACATAGCCTCAAAATATTTTTCCACAAGATACTTAGTAATTATGAAGGAAAAAAATAATTTTATAGAGGAGAAACCTGGCAGACACCACCCTTTATCAACTGGTCAAAGTTAACATCGCCAGAAATGGGGTAAAATGAAAATTGTGCCTCTTGATGAAATGCAGTAAGAACACCACCACATTTCTGTGATACTCCTGCTCAAAATGCATAACCTGAATCTAATCATGAGGAAACATCAGACAAACCCAACTTTCGAGACATTCTACAACATCTTTTCTAGAAAGCGTTAAATTTATTTGGCCCAGATCCATCAAAGGAATCACTATCTGTGGCAGCTGTAGCCTTATGAAATGTATTTCTTAAATAATAGGACTTGAAAGTTGAAATTACTCCTTGATCCATGGGCTGCAGAATGGCTGTTGTGTGAGCCGGTGTGAAAGTAACAGTAATCTCCTTGTATGTCTCCATCAGAGCTCTTGGATGACCAGGTGCACTGACAATAAGCAGTCATATTTTGAAAGGAATCTTTGTTTCTGAGCAGTAAGACTCAACAGTGGGCTTAAAATAATCACAACCATGTTGTAAACAGATGTGCTATCATCTACACTGTGTTGGTCCACTGATAGAGCACCAGCAGAGTAGACTGAGCATCATTTTTTAAGGGCCCTGGGATTTTCAGAATGGTAAGTGAGCACTGGCTTCACCTGAAGTCACCAGCTGCATTAGCCCCTAACAAGACAGTCAGCCTGTCCTCTGAAGCCTTGAAGCCAGGCATTGACTTCTCTCTAACAATGAAAGTCCTAAACAGCATCTTCTTCAACATAAGGCTCTTTCATCTACTTTGAAAATCTGTTGTTTAATGTAGCCATCTTCATTAATTATCTTAGCCAGGTCTTCTGGATAACTTGCTGCTGCTTCCACATCAGCACGTGCTGCTTCATATGTCATGGAGGTGGCTTCTTTCCTTAAACTTCATGACCCAGCCTCTACGAGCTCCACGCTTACCTCCTGGAGCTTTCTGACCTCTCTCAGCCTTCATAGAATTAAAGACAGGGCTTTGCCCTGGATTAGGCTTTGGCTCAAGGGAATGTTTTGGCTTCTTTGATCTTCTATCCAGACCGCTAAAACTTTCTCCATAACAGCAATAAGGCTGTTTCACTTATCATTCATGTGTTCACTAGAGTAGCATTTACAATTTCCTTCAAAAACTTTCCTTTGCATTTACAACTTGCCTAGCTGTTTGACACAAGAGTCCTACCTTTTGGCCTATCTTAGCTCTAGACATGCCTTCCTCACTAAGTTTAATCATTTCTAGCTTTTGATTTAAAGTGAGAGATGTGCAGCTCCTTCTTTCATTTGAACACTCGGAGGTCATCATAGGGTTATTCATTGGCCTAATTGTAATATTGTGTCTCAGGGAACAGGGAGGCCCAAGGAGAGGGAGACGGGGTGGGGGAATGGCTGCTCAATGGAGCAGTCAGAACACATACAACATTTATTAAGTTTGCTGTCTTATATGGGCATGGTTTATGGTTCTCCAAAACAGTTACAATAATATTAAAGATCATTGATCACAGGTCACCATACCAAATATAAGAATAATGAAAAGGTTTGAAATATTGTGAGAATTGCCAAATGTGACAGCCATAAGTGAGCACATGCTCTTGGAAAAATGGCCCCAGTAGATTTGCTTGATGCAGGGCTGCCACAAAGCTTCAGTTTGTAAAAAAAAACAGTTTCTGTGAAGTACAGTAAAGCAAAGCACAATTAAAGGAGATATGCCTGACATATTCTAGGTCCTAAAGGATCATAGGTGACTGCTTTAGTAACTGTATCTCTTTTATACATCCTGTTTTGCTAGCTTTCCAAACTAGCATCCTCACTGCATTCTCTACTCTAATTCCCTAATCTAATCATAGCCAATTCCACATTTTCTCTGAAGTCCTGCTCTGCGTATTCCTAATCTATGTACCAGTTTTGGTTCTAATCAAGGCAAGGGACAGATGAACTGAAGTAAAAGCAAGGTTTATGTCAATGAACCATCAAGGAGGGGCAATTGGGCTTCAGGGTGACTGGGACTAAAAAGCTGGTAGAATCAAGACTGTCTTAGGAGCTTTATATACTTGTTTTTTCATGAGTTCTTTGTTTTTGTATATCTGATCCATTCACTTCTTAAACCGGTGGTTTCAGTTTCAAATTGCTGATTTACCCCTAACATTTATAACATTTATGACTTTTCAGCTTAACTTTTCATGCTAACTCTGGGTGTTTTGGTTTAAATCTTCAGAGTAGACTTTGCTTGGCCTAGGCCATCTCTTTGAAGTGGCTGATAGCCACTGTTCATTACTCTGGACCATCCTCACATCCTGTCAGCTGTGAGTAGGGGAAGGAGTTACAACATAAAGACCATTTAGCTGGGCCTCTGTGCAGAATAGTGCACACTGGATTATTTAATCTTTTCATCGGGACTTTTTGATGCAAATTTGTGCACAGAATTTCAGCTTAAAAGTTGAAAGGAGGGGTCTCAGAAGTGATTTAGTCACCATCTTTCATTTGACTGATGAAGGAAATGTCTATAGAGATTGTTACAGTCAGTATTAGCACCTCTGGATTCTCAGGAATATATTCTTTCCACCATATTGACAGTATTGAGAGTTTAACTATAATTTAATAGTTTAATCATATCATTTGGGAAATATTTTTTGGAACACCGTCAGGACCATCTCCCTCAAAATATCAATATTTAGGTTAAATGAATGTCTGGAAATTTGCAGTAGTTACAAAACAAGTGGAAGTTGTTAAATATTACATATTAATATTGGTACATATTACTTAATGTACTATGAACTTTAAAATTCTTTTTTTTTCCCAGTGCAGAAAAGCAGTTTTATTAAAGGACGGGGACAGAACCCGTGGGCAGAAAGAGCTGCTGACTTTAAAATTCTTTAATGTAAAATGTATTAACCAATTAAGGAACAAAATATTGAGTCACTTATTTTCTGTATTTCTCATAATTTAATGTCAAAAAATTATCCTATTTCTTTAAAAGTAGCCATTTAAAAAAGTAGTCTTTTACTTCATTATTCTTTATGAAGCAAATTGTTATATATTCCAAGCTTTAGAAAACAAATCTGAAGCTGAAAGGTGGCTCCAGGTTTTTATACATGTTGGCCAGTCCATGAGACTTACTTTTGCCAATACTGCTGTGATTTCCTTTGGAAACTTTTGGTAAGTCATACTTTGAATGGTTTATTCTTAGCACTGACATATTTAGAAGAGATGATTTTTGATTTCTACTTCCAGACCTACTTTTTAGTGAAAATGCATGCAAGCTGGAGATAGAGCTGATTTTGTAATAGTTAATTAGAGCAAAGTAATTAATTATTGCATATTTCTCTTTACAAGGTGTCGTTTGCTTTTCAGATTATTTACTAGCATCAGTAAATTTTAAAAAACCAATGTTTTCTTTATTCAGGGTTATAGAAATAGGCTTAGTTTATACTACAGGTAGGTCTGTTTCTCGTTAGCTTCATATTTAGAAGTTTGTTATATAGCTCCATCTATTTTGTCAGTAAATTGTCAAAATTGGCTACCTTCTGACTAATACTTAAGATCGTTTTTTTTTCAATTTAAAGTTTTAATTAAAGAACATTTTACTTTCAGATCGTTCTTTTTTCAATTTAAAGTTTTAATTAAAGAACATTTTACTTTCATTTTGCTTTGGAGTTAGGAAGAAATTAAAAGAAGAATTATTTTGTCTCTTATTTAATCACAAACACTTGTAATATTTCTTTTTTTTTCACTCTTAATATTTAATTTCTTAAATTTTCTTCTATTTTTTCAGCTGTAGGTTTTTGTTTTTTATATATTATTAAGTTTTATGTTTCACTTAGTATACCTACTACTTGCAGCTTGGCTTTTTTTTTTTACTACTATAAGTAGTCTGTTAATTTTGCATTTCCTGATGTGAGTTGTTTCTAAAAGGAACAATAAATCCCCTTTGGTTACTACACATGTAGTAATACTATTTCTGACCTGTCTCTTGATCTAGGGTAATTTTTTTGCTCTAAGCTTTTTGCATATTATTTAGTTTCCTTCTCATTTATTTATTCTGCTCAGTCAGCATTCTTTTTTTTTTTTTTCCTCATTCAGCATTCTTGAGTGGACTTTAGGCTGTTAGGATGATTGAATCATATTAGGAAAGTCTTTTCCTAGTCATGTGGAAAGGAGAGCTGTTTGTTCAAATACTACCCTCTCCCTTTTTTTTCTTTTTTTTTTTAAAGATTTTTTATTTATTTGACAGAGACACAGTGAGAGAGGGAACACAAGCAGGGGGAGTAGGAGAGGGAGAAGCAGGCCTCCCGTGGAGCAGGGAGCCCGATGTGGGGCTCGATCCCAGGACCCTGAGATCATGACCTGAGCCGAAGGCAGACACTTAACGACTGAGCCACCCAGGCACCCCCTCTCCCCTTTTCTAACTGTAGTATGGACTTCTGTTGGCAGAAGGATTACCTCTTTTGGGGGATAGTGGTGGTGGGCAGTAGCTGATAATGGTTAAGGCTTTGATTTTAGGTATAGAAGCCTGTAGAAAAACAAATGAGGCTGATCAAATGTATTGCTGATAAGTACTGTTATTTTGTAGACTTTAATTTCATTTTGAAAAATCTCACTAATTTTGTATATTTTTTATATGTAAATGTATAGTTTCCTGGTAATCCATAAATTGGGCTTTTAAAATACTCCATGGCCTATTGTGATCTATTTATAAAACTTTTCAAATTGGAATTGTGTATTATATAAATATACTATTTCAATGAAAAAATAATGATTTGTCCTTTGCCTAATATATTTTTAGTTCAGGCATTTCATTTTTTTTTTAACTTATTAGCCATATATGACAAAGGGTGAGTTTCCTTTATCTATAAAGAGCTCTTATAAATCATTCAGAGCAAAATACTAAAGACTGAGTTAAAAAATGGACCAATATACTCAAGAATTTAAAAATAGAGCTACCCTATGACCCACCAATTGCAGTACTAGGTATTTACCCCCAAGATACAAATGTAGTGATCTGAAGGGGCACCAGCACCCCAATGTTTATAGCAGCAATGTCCATAATAGCCAACTGTGGAAAGGGCCCAGATATCCATCGACAGATAAATGGATAAAGAAGATGTGGTATAGGGTGCCTGGGTGGCTCAGTTGGTTAAGCGACTGCCTTCGGCTCAGGTCATGATCCCGGAGTCCTGGGATCGAGTCCCACATCGGGCTCCCGGCTCAGCGGGGAGCCTGCTTCTCCCTCTGACCCTCGCCCCTCTCATGCTGTTTCTCTCACTCTCTCTCTCTCTCAAGTAAATAAATAAATAAAATCTTAAAAAAAAGATGTATACACACACAAACACACGAAGATGTATATGTATATATATACATCATGCATGTATATGGTGTGTATGTGTATATATATGTGTGTGTATGTCAAATGGAATGTGTGTATACACACACACACAAAGAAGATGTGGTATACACACACACAATGGAATATTGTTCAGCCATCAAAAAAAGGATGAAATCTTACCATTTACATTGATGTGGATGAACTGGAGGGTATTATGCTGAGCGAAATAAGTCAGTCAGAGAAAGACAATTACATGGTTTCACTCATGTGAAATATAAAACAGCACAGAGGATCATAGGGGAAGGGAGGGAAAACTTAATGGGAAGAAATCAGAGAGACAAATCACAAGAGACTCAACTATAGAAAACAAACTGAGGGTTGCTAGAGGGGAGATGGGTGGGGGATGGGGTAACTGGGTGATGGGCATTAAGGAGGGCATGTGATTTGATGAGCACTTGGTGTTATATGCAACTGATGAATAACTGAATTTACATCTGAAACTAATGATGTACTATATGTTGGCTAATTGAATTTAAGTTAAAAAAATGGACCAATAACAGGAATAGTCAGTTTTCAGAGAATGAAATATAAGTGGTTGATAAATATATGAAAAGATGCTTAACTTTCTTCCTAATAAAAATACAAATAAAACAACAGGGAGATGGCAGGTTTTGTTGTATTGGAAAGATAAAAACAAATTTGATAATTATCAGAGTTAGTGAGGAAGTGGAGAAACAGGTACTTTTCTACATACGGGGAATATAATCTTTTTGGAGGGCAGTTTGGAGTAGTTACTGATTTTAATCAGTCACCCAGCAAATTATGTCTTAGAATTTATCCTTTGGGTATACTCGCACACATATGTGTAATATCATAAATAGGTGTTCACTGAAAGTGAAATATAGTGAAAGACTGGAGACAACCTAAATTAATTATGACAAAGCCACAAATGGAAGATTCTGCAACTATTAAGAATGAGATCATTCTGTGCTGCTAAGGAAAGTTCTTCAAGATAAATTGTTAAGTGGAAAACAAGTTGCAGAATTGTGTATAGTATAATCCCTTTATGTAAAAAAAATGTTTACACATAGCTACACTTAATGTTCACTAAACATTTCAGGAAGGGCTCAAAGGTAACCGTGAAATGATTGCTCCTTGGGAATGAGGAGGAGTGGTCAAGGGTAAGGTGAACTAATTTTCCTATTTGGTTTTTAAATTAGCAGATGTTGCTTTTTCTGTAAGAAAATAAAATCTTGTTGAAAAAATTAAAATTAAACATTTAAAATGGTTTATTCAACTTGTAGGTGGCTTTTATGGATAACTGATATATGAAAATTCTGGCTTAATAAGGGACACATTCAAAAAGGAAATCTATTTGTTTTAGAAGTTAATTTTTTTAAAGTAATCTTTAAGAGCAACATGGGGCTTGAACTCATGACCCCAAGATCAAGAGTCCTACGTTCCACTGACTGAGCCAGCCGGGCACCCCTAGAAGTTAATTTTTAATTCTGAGAGGAGCATAAGCAGTTAGGTGTTTAATTACATGACTAAAATGAAGAAGGAAAGGATGTTTTCTTGGGAAATTTTTGTTAACCTGTGCTTCATTTTCTTTTTTTTAAAGATTTTATTTATTTATTTGACAGAGAGAGACAGAGCATGAGCTGGGGGAGAGGGAGTGGGAGAAGCAGGCTCCCTGCTGAGCAGGGAGTCTGATGTGGGGCTCGATCCCAGGACTCTGAGATCACGACCTGAGCTGAAGGCAGACGCTTAACCGACTGAGTCACCCAGGCGCCCCTGTGCTTCATTTTCTTGATTGTAAGATTTTTCATAGGTCAAGACTGGCCTCTTAAGACTCTTTGTGTAGATAACTTGGTACAACCAAGTGACCATCAAAGCCAGACAACCCTGTCTTCTTTAGATTTTTGTTTGTTATAGAGCAAAGATGCCAGTAGCAATGAAGAATTTAAATGAATTTATGTAATTAACCAACCAATAAGAAGAACAGAAATTTGAAAAATAGAAAACAAAGTGAAAGGTGATGGTCATTAGTGAAGTGGATAAAACAGTGTAAAGAGACCTTAATTTTCCTCCCAGCCGTGTATTTACCTTGCTACTTAAGACTTTGATTAAATCCTATGAACTTCTATTCCCTCATATTAAAGTGGGATTAATAGCTAACTTCTAGGATTACTGCAGTCTTGAAAAAGAGACTAGGAATGTAGAATGCGTAGTATAATATCTGTTACCCAGTAGGCTTTCAATAAATGGTACCTCTTAAAATTCTTGTTAATTATTATTTTTTTTAACTCTTAACAACATGTGCCCTCATTTATAGAAGGGTGAACATACATGAGTCAAAATTCACTCTCAGGGAGAGGTGGGAATTTAACAGTAACACTCTCGGTAGAGTATTCTTGGTAAGACCACAACACTTTGTTAAATTAGATAAACCTCTCAACATGCTTAATACCTCTTTTTTTTTTTAATGTTTTATTTATTTATTCATGAGAGTCAGAGAGACAGAGAGAGAGAGGCAGAGGCAGAGGGAGAAGCAGGCCCCCCACCTAGCAGGGAGCCCGATGCGGGACTCGATCCCAGGACCCGTGCTTAATACCTCTTAATTCACCATGCTTTTCTTCTTCTTTTAAATTTAGATATGTGAACAGTTGTCAGTGACCCCAAACGTTGACCCTGTAACCACAAGGATGTTAAAGCATCCAGGTATTCCACAGAAAATGCCAGTGTAATTCATCTATTTGTATTTTATATTCTCCTAGGAGAAGTCATGTTTGTGTAGGATTTTTTTTTAAAAAGTATTTCTTTACATTTTATCTAAGACTTAAAGGAAATCTGAAAAATTAGAACAGTTTGTGGGATATAAGTATTAGTTTGCTTTTCTGAAAATAATGTAGTTAAGGCAATTATAGATAAAACTGAAGTTAGGACAATGATTGTGTTATGTCTATTGAGATACACACAATCACAAAGACATTAAACCCTCTGGAGAAGGCAGCAATATCTTTATTATGATAATGATAGTATTTTAATTCAGAGTATTTTATGACTTTAGAAGATGATATTTAATTTTTTTCCTCAAGTGAAATTTTGATAAGGTAAAAGAAGAGGGTGACTTTGTTTTTCAGGCTCAACTAATTGGCAAGGCTCCTCCAATGAAATTTTGGACATCACAACTAAAAAACAGAAAAGAATCTTGGTAATACCAAATACTCAAGTTTTTAGCTTCCATAGAATTATTGTGAGGTAGCTAATGTGACACACCATGCACTTTGTCTAAGGAAGAAGAGATTCTTTTAGACAAACTAATGAGATCTGTGAATTCAGGAAAATAGGCACATTCACATGACTTTAAATGTAATTTCCAGGAGTTCAGAGACCTTCTGAGACCATCTATGATTTCCACCCATTAGACTCCAGGTTGAAAACTCTTAGTTTCAATGCTCAAAGCACAGACTGTTTTTCTCTTTCCTAAAAGGATGGATTTATTGTCCAAAACTAAGGTTAAAACAAGTGAAGATTAATATATTTGAAGCATGTCTTTGACATGAGGGCCTGTGCTACAGAATAATCTCTTGTTATGACTTATTGTCAGCTGGTTATTCTTTATCATAAGGACAGTTCAGTCCTTCCATAAAAGAAATCCTCTCACATGAATGGATGGAAAGTGTGTTTTTCTAAGATGCTTTCTCTTTTCATAGGCCTTACCTATGTGTTGGGGCCAAACCATATCCTTGACTTTGAGATAAAATATTTTATAGGTCAGTACCGTTGTGAGTGCAGGACGCTGGTATGCGGTGCTTTGGCACAGGAGTGGTTCTGCCAAGAGCCCAAGGGAAGAAGAACCTAGTTAAGGGATTCCATTTCCTGCAGAAAAGGCTTGCTGCCCCCTTTTCTGCTTTCCAGTAATGATCCTGTGGCTTATCTCCCACATGTGGAGTAGTTTATACTCTGCTAAATCAATGATACTTCATTTACTTAGTACAAAGGAGCCCACTTCATATTCCCTGGGTTCATTTTGGTATTTGTGTGTAGTCTCAGTGAGTACCTTCTTTTCCTCCTGCACTATAAATTCTTCCTCTAGTAAGACTGAATTCTGAAAAAGAAGAATGGAAACAAAATTGCTTTTGACCTAAAATTGAGAGACTGGGAATCTCTTGAATAATTACAGCTTTTGTATAAACCTCTTAGCAGTTGGGTTTTACTGAGTACTTACTCTGTGCTAGGTGCTGTGGTAAATACTTGGGATTACAAAGATGAACTCGGGCCTTCTAGCTCTAAGAGTAGAGGTGGGTGAGGTAGTGGGAAAGAGCAGGAGCTTTATTCCTAGCAAATGAACCTTCACTCTATGAACTTGGGCAAACTACTTACCCTTTCTGGGCTTCAGTTTCTCCATCTAGAAAAGGTGGCCTGTGAAGATACAGTGTTCATAAAGACCTAGCTGATGGCCTTATTATAGTAAATATTCAGTAAATGGTGAATTATTAAGGAGGGCTTTGGTAGATTCCCTTCTGGTAGGTCTTTTAAATCCATGCATGATACTGTTAGGCTGGAAAATCAGCCAAAATCTGTCTTTCCTTGTGTAGCTGCTGTTGTAAATTTGGCCAGATTATTAGCAATGAGGTTATGTCATCTGTCTGAACTCCATGTTCTTTGACTAGGTTTCCAGGTACTGAGACTTCTGGAGGCAGAAATTAGGAAGATTTGGATCATGTATTTGTTATACATATATTTATTGAAGACTACTTATGCTAGATGCTGGGAGTGCAATGGTAAACAGGACGTGGTTGCTTGCTTTGATGGACATTTTAGTGTGGTGGGAACTTGACAGATATTAAACATGTGTTTATATAAATCATTAAAAAATCTTGTGAGCCTTCAGTTATAGAATGCATGTGATTCAATCTTGACTGATTATGAGGCCCCTGTTTTTCCCTGCTTTAGACTCTTTAGATAAAAAGTAATAATAGTCTTCCTCTGTACTTTTGCAAGATATTTGTGTGCAACAGTTTAGGGGGTTCTGTTCTAGCTGTGACCATGGATATTGTATAAAATTGTAGGCATTGCCTAGTTGTGGATCCAGGAATCCAGGACCAGACACATTTGTTCCATTTTGATGGGAATTACTAGTTTGATGAGGAATTCGGGACCATGTTAGACTAGTGGCCTCTCAGCTTTTAGTAGCTACATAGTGTTCCAGTGTATGGATATTCAGTAATTTATTTAACCTCCCCTACTGATGGGCAGTATGATTATCTTCAGTTTTTGCTGCTGTAAGTAAGTAAATTTTATGCTTATAGGGTAAAAGAAAGACTTGTTTGATCTAAGGGTATATTGTATTTAAAATTTTGGTAGATATTGTCAAATTCTTTTATCCATGAAGATTGTGATTTAATAAGTCTGGGGTGGGACTGAGCAATTTGTATGTTTAATAGGTTCCTTAGGTGATTTTGATGCAGCCAGGTTTGAGAACTATTGCAGGATCAGAAAAACGGCAAGATTCCCTACAGCTAAGGAGTATGGTGCATGTCCTTTGGAAAAGATCTGGCAATTATGAATATTTAGGAAAGAGTAAACATCCTTTTTGGTGACTGAGCAGTAAAAGCCTATCTATCTTTAGTAGCAGTTGCTAGGAATGACCCATCTTTAGAGAAGCAGGTATACTAATACCTGGAATATTTTAGGTGTCTTTGACGTACAACGTAGGGAAAAACAGCCTAAGAATTTTAAGGACTGGAGTTTGAACATCTTCTGTTTACTAACTATATAATCTTGGGCAAATTAATGAACTTTATTCTTTATACAATGATAATGATAATATCTTCCTTTAATTTGTTGGAAAGATTAAAGGGGGGAGTGATACAACATTTATTGATTACCGTCTGTCTTCTGCTGGTATTTTGTGGATATCTCTGTTATGGCAGTTTGTCATTTAGTTGTGACTGGTGATTCACTTGGTTATCTTCCCATTACACTCTCTGGAACCACATCTTGTGTCTGTGTATTCCCAGTCCCTAGCACAGGCTTGGGACATCATGCCCCGTTTTTTGTTTGTCTTGTTTTTCTTAAATGAATGATGTGTGCTAAGCACTATGCAAATAGATATTCTACTTTAATTTTCATAATCGTCCTAAGATGTTAATATTATTTCTTCCATCTTACCACAAGGAAATTCTCAGACAGCTTGAGTAACTTACCACTTAGTATGGCAGAACCCAAATTGAAAATCCTGCATACATGATTTCAAACTAAAGTTTATGCTGTTTTCATCAGTTTACTTTGCTGTGGTAATACTATAAAGCACTTTGGATATTTTGAAATATTGTTCAAAGGTAGGGTTATTTTTGTCATTTTAATATATTTTTTCTATTGAGGTATAATTGACATATAGCATTATGTTAGTTTCAGGTGTACAACATAATGATTTGATATTTGTATACCTTGCAAAATGATCACCACAGTAAGTCCAGTTAACATCTGTCACCATACATAGTTACAGAATTTTTCCTTTTTTTATGATGATTAATAATATTTTAACAGTTAGGGTGATACAAACATTTCTTTTGCCTACACTCTTTCAGTTTAGCTTTCTTGAATGCATGGTATAGCAAATCTGCCCTGTCTGAAGAATATAAATAGTTATTTCCTCCCATAAGTGATTTTTTCCATATTTCCCTTGCTTAAAATTCTGTCTTTGTTTTTCTTTTGGTGAACTTCCTTGAATTTATAAATACATGAGTTGAAGATGGTTGATAGCAGTTACAGGGGGATTTTGGCAACGTTGGAAGTAACGTTGTTAGTGTTAGTAACCACTAGAAGTAGTGTTTGTCATCCTACCTGCTCTTTATCTTCATTTCCCTTTTTCATTAGCAGCCATATGTGGACCTCTTCAGAGGTTATGTCTTCACATGTCAGCCCTGGCTGTTGGATGTCTATGTTTTGTAGGACAGGACTGTATGGCTTAAAGTTGTAGAGATAGTGGAATAAATTATTTTTAAATTATTTTTTTGGCATATATACATACATGTATATATATGTAGCTTTTAATATAGCTTTTTCATTTGAGAATTAGATTGTTAGGTTGTTTGGAATATTTAGTCATAAGTTGAGTTCCAGAGAAGAAGGAAAAGTGTCCTCACTCTCTGCCCCTTATGTCTTCATAAAATTCACAAAGTTGCAAAACAGGAATAGCATACATCAAGAAGTGTGGCAATAGAAAGAAACATTTGGTTTTACTCTGAGCTAGGGAATTTTCCAGGAACTTAATTTTGTGTTTCATTTTGCAGACTGTATAGTTATACTTGTTAACATTTTATATAAATCAGTTTATTTTAAAATTAAATTAGATTTAATTAATTTTTTTGTGTGTGAAGCCACTTTGGGTTGTTGTCCTCTCCCTCACACCTCATAAGGTTGAGGGGAAGGGGCAGGCATGCTGTTACTCACTGTTAGGCAGTTGGTGAGTTTAAGTTTAGTCTTTGCTTTAGTGCATGTAATTCTGCCTTGGGGGTTCATGTCTATTTCACTAGCTCTTTAAGCCATGTGGATTTGTGTTGGAAAATGCATCAGATTTCTTTCTTGATCTTTCTCAAGCCTGGTTAGAACCTTGGGAACACAATTGCAGCCTTCACTGCCTTATTACCTTCAGATGAAGGTTTTATTCTTTAGGGTTTACTAAGATGAGCTTTGGAGGGAACCTCTGAACAGAAAGATTTATGACCTGCAGGGACAGAGGCTGTAGTGTTTAAGAACTAGAAGAATCCTTTCTTGTACTAGTTGTTGAAAGATAATGCATGGGGTGTCATCATCCATTTTTTTTTTTGAATGTGAATTTTGCTTATTTATTTTTCATGTGACTTCTAATGTCTTATTTGGAAATTGATATCAATATTTTTACATTAACTATTTTTGTAAAATGTGTCAAAGTATTGTGGCAACAAGATCTAAGGATAATTCACAAGTTTTGTATCTTACATACTGCAAAACTTTTCTCTTGTAGGCATATGGATCAGGCTGTGATATTGTTATTTTGGCAAGTGACTTTGAATGTGTGCAGATCATTCCTGGTGCTAAGCATGGAAACATCCAAGTCAGCTGTGTGGAGTGTTCTAACCAACATGGAAGAGTAAGGGATTTAATTACCTTATTAACTGTCATCTTTTAATGTATTCTTATTCTTTTATACAAGGGTTGCCTACAATTTCTTACTAATATACCTTGCCTAGATGGTTATTGATAGGAGTGGATAAAGTGATAGGATGTCTACAAATTGTAAGGAGCCACTAAGCTGATAATGTGATAATTATTCTACCCATGTATACAGTCTTTTTTTTTTTTTTTTTTAAGATTTTATTTATTTATTTTGACAGAGAGAGGGAACACAAGCAGGGGGAGTGGGAGAGAGAGAAGCAGGCTTCCTGCTGAGCAGGGAGCCTGATGTGGGACTCTGTCCCAGGACCCTGGGATCATGACCTGAGCCGAAGGCAGACGCTTAACGACTGACCCATGCAGGCGCTCCCTACCCATGTATACAGTCTTGAAAGATCTGTAGGCCTCACAATCCTGTGCATACTGATATTCTACCAGTTGATAATTCTAGCAACAATAGTAGGGAAGTAAACTTTTATCTTCTCTGCATAGCATCCCTTATATTACCCAATTTATAATAGCATCAATTTTTTATCAAGAAATTTAGCAAGTTGTTAGTGTCTAATATAATATTTGTCATATAACAGCTGCTTTGTATTGCTTTGTAAAGCTGTTAATGAATGTTGAGTGAAGAATCTTAAGGTTCATTCATTCAGACTTTCAAACAGAAGGTTTATTTTGAAATAGTTTGCATTTCATCTTATGTACCTCTCCCCCCAAATATACATCAAATGTAATATATATCAAATTTTGGTTATATGGGGCGCCTGGGTGGCTCAGTTGGTTAAGCGGCTGCCTTCGGCTCGGGTCATGATCCTGCGGTCCTGGGATCGAGCCCCGTGTCCGGCTCCCTGCTCAGCGGAGAGCCTGCTTCTCCCTCTCCCTCTGCCTGCCACTCTGCCTACTTGTGCTCTCTCTCTATCTCTCTGTCAAATAGATAAATAAAATCTTTAAAAAAAATATTTTTGGTTATATGTAAAGCAAATATAGCATATTCTCTGTATACTCTAGCAGTTCAGTAAGGCCAGTGTTGTGTAGAAGAGTTAAATGTCTGTATAATATAAACATGAACTTTTCTTGTAATAATTGTAATAATTTAGTCTTAGTGTTCTAGAAATTGTTCTTTACTGAGAAGTAACAAATTTTATCAAGGATATGTTAAAACAGAATTTTCATGGTGATAAATAGTAACGTTGCAAATTTATGCCAAATAATAAATTAGTATTTTACTATTTTTTAGTGCCCCGCCCAGCTGCTTGTATCAAGCTTTAGTATTTGTGTAAATGTGGCATGATATGATAGTCTAGTGATATCATTGACCTAGTATTGAAACACTGAATTTCCTGGTGTTTTTTAATACTTATTTCTTGCTTTTCTGATTTTTTTACCAGTTTTTCCCCCCTAAGCATTGCTTATTGTTTAGAAAACACTGAGAGTGCCAGATTTCTTTCATTAATTTTTCATTACTCATCTCCCTAAGCCAAATAGGGTATCTTTAAACCTGCTTAGAATTGTATGATAGTTGTCAGAGATGAGTTTGAATAAATTATTTATGTGCTGGTGACAATCACAGTAATCTGGGAGCAAAGTTTCTTTTCATATATAAGTCCTTGGTGTTCATAACCATGTTTCCACTTCTCCTTACTTACCGGGTTGAAAATAAAGAAGGCAAAACTGACACCTTTGATTTATTGTCTTCTCTTGCCATCTTCTTTTATTTTCTTTATTCCCAGTCCTTGTAGTGATAACTTTGCATTGATGACTTTATGTCAGGTAACTATCGTCATTCATTCATCAGTTGACATGTTGAATGTGATCTTTCTTAGCACTTTTTGCCTAAGTGTTTCCCTCAGCTGGGCATTGTAAGTAGCTTCCTCCCTACAGTTGTGGATTAAAAGCTTTTTCTTGGAAAGAGTGTTAGATATTAAGTAACAGTTAAAATCACTTTTTGGTGTGAGAGAGCTCTGAAATGACAGTAGACCTTTTTGGGTGGCCTTAAAAGAACATCCATGTAAATTCGTTTCATAGGTTAACCTTTAGGTCCGGAAGTGTCAGCAGGGATGGTTTTTGGTCTGTTTCCTGTAGTTGATTCCCTCTTGACAAGAGGAGGTTGAACTGGGAATTGGCTTTCAAGGAATTATTGTAAAGCAGGTTCTGGTAGCTTCCAGGAACAGGGATTTATGTCCCTTTTTATCAGGTATGTGACCTGGAATAAAGTCCTCCTGGCCCCCAAATCTGTAGCTTCAGTCCACTATAGATGTCCACGTGAGCTCATTCTCTTCCCCTTGAGTCTGATTTCTTCTCCTTAGTCCATTTTCTCTGTTCCTCCTTCTAGATGGTTTTCCCCATTGGTATTTTTTTGTTTTATAGTATAATTAATGTCATTTTGTTTGATATATTTTGAATACCTGTTTAATACTTTTTGGATGTCTTTTTCTACTTCTCATGGTTTTTATATTATTTTCACTGGATTATGAAATTTCTGACAGATATACCATTGAAATGTATCATTGTTAATGAAGTTATTCCTATGTTAAAATCTTTTTTTTTTTTTAAGAGTTTATTTATTTATTCATGAGAGACAGAGAGAGAGAAGCAGGCTCCCAAGGAGCAGGGAGCCCTATGCGGGACTCGATTCCAGGACCCTGGGATCATGACCTGAGCTGAAGGCAGACGCTCAACCGTCTGAGCCACCCAGGCGCCCTAAAATCTTTTTTTAAAAAAGATTTTATTTATTGATTAGAGGGAGAGAGAGTGCTAGCGTGTGCATGAGTGGGGGGCGGGGCGCAGAGACAAAGGGAGAAGCAGGCTCCCTGCTGAGCAGAGAGCCCGATGTGGGGGCTCAATCCCAGGACCCTGGGACCATGACCTGAGTCGAAGGCAGGCAGATGCTTAACCGACTGAGCCACCAAAGTGCCCCCAGAGAAGAGATTCTTAAGTCCAGTACTTTTTCAGTTATATTTATGGAATGGAATAATCATAAATACTCTATTGGGATTGTATTATGTGTAATTAGCTTATACATTATTGTGAAAAGGATGTTGTCTTTATTTTCTTTCCCTAAATGTTAATGCTTTGTTCATTTCTTTTTAGATTGCAGCTTCATATGGTAATGCTGTTTGTATTTTTGAGCCCTTGGGCATAAATTCTCATAAGAGAAATTGTGTAAGTATTAAATGGTAGTAGAAATTTTTTAGAGTTTTAAGTTTGGAATCCAGTCTATAGCAGTGAAGAGCTCTTTAGGAGCTGGTGCTGAAGGTGGTCTGGAACATCCATGTGAAGTTGGTCTGGTGCTTTATGGTAAGATCTTTTACTTCCACTAGGAATATACTTAGTCATTTTAGAAGCCTAGTTTTCTACAATATTGCTAATTGAGATTTACCTTGTTAGTTGGGATCTACCTTAGTTGAACTACTAGCATTTCTTGTCTAGATTACCGGAGTAGTGTCTGATATGTTTTATGTCCCTCTCCCCCTTCTCTGTTCTCAATAACAGGTCATGACACACTTCTCTGCTTAAAACTCCATATTTCTCATAGACTCAAAGCCAAAAAGCCTTAAAATAGACTGTACCCTTTCTTCCCTCCAGTACCCCCTTACCACCTCTCAGAGCTCAACTTCTACTATTTTTGTCCTCTCTGATGTCACTCCAGCCACACTGGCATTTTTACTGCTCTTTGACCAGTTATTTTCCGTCTTAGGGTCTTTGTATTGTTTTTTCTCTTGTCTGGAATGTTTTTCTTTCTCTAGATAGCTTTAGGGCCAGCTCCTGCAGATCCTATAAATCTTTGCTCAGTAGTACCTTCTCAATGGGGGTCCACCCATTTTAAAAATTGCCATTTGCTTCTACCACCTTTATTTTAACCCCCAGCCTCCTATTTTTAACCTTTTTCCATAGTGCCTATCTTGTTTATTTGTTATTTACTGTTGAGAGTGTAAGCTCCATGAAGGTATATATGGAGCTTTGTTTCTTTTGTTCTCTGATGCATCTGAAGTACTTAGAACAGGATCTGAAACATAACAGATGCTTCTAAATTTTTGTTAATGGGGTTAGGAACTTAAGTAGAGTCACTTATCAGCTAAGTGATCTAACATATCACATTGAGAACTATTCAAATTCATTCTGGGTGCTATATTTTATTTTACTTTATATTCAGAAAACCTTATATGGTTAGAATCATTAACCCTTTTAAAAAGTACTATGTTCATTAAGACTCCGTTATCACTCACAAATAGTCAAAACTGCCAGTGTGAAATCTGAATGCCAAGAGTATATATTTACCAGGAATTTTTAAAAAGTGTATTCTTAAAGGCATTAAAAAAGTAAATTTGATATATTTCATTCAATCTATGTATTTTATTATTTCTTATCATATTTCAAAAAAAGTACAAATTAAAATATGATAGTATTAGGAAGTAGATATCAAGTTTGAGAGTGCTTGAGAGTCACCTATGGTACATATTAAAATTCAGATTCCAGGCCTCACCCTCAAAATTTCTTCTATGGAGTTGGCCTACATATTGCATTGTGAGAAATACTAAAGGAAAGAATATCAGGGATGCCTGTAGTTTAGGGATGATTTGATTATTACTCTAAAATAGATCTGTTGAGAAGTATTTAAAATGCTGTTTTGACTTTTGTTTGGTCAGCAGTGGTAGGGTTTAAAAAAACATTATATTTAAAAATTTAAAATTATTTTTGGATAATGAAATTCAGGTTTTGCAGTTATTTTAAAATTCTGCTTCTTGATAGTCATATTATCTTGAATGAAGCATTTAAGTATTCAGAAAATATAAAGAGAGAGGGAATTTTTGTGTATTAAACTATTATTATTTGCCAAGCAATTAATGTATAACTTGCCTAAGGTGACATGGCTTTACATTGCACTATACTTTCACAAAAGGGCATTTTATATTTATGTGCTACAAAGAAATATCTAAACTTTTTTTCAGTTACTCTATTTCATGGCACAGGCCTTTGACTTTTATACTTTAAATCTTCTTTCTACCTTTTAGTATGAAAATGGTAAGAAAAAAAGATGGAAATTATTCAAATGAATACAACATACATAATATGGGTTTATGGACTGTATATATTGTATAGTTCAAATTTGCTGACTTTGGGAGATATTTCTAGTTTATTTTAGATATTGAGTCTGTAGGATTATGATAATTTGCACTTCTTTCTAATGTGCATTCATTTTGTTTTCACAAACATTTATTGAGTGTCTGCGTATGTTCCAGCCATTACAGCACTCAGGACATAAAGCTTATTATGGCATAATTACTTCCATGAAGAGTGGGAGTTTAATAGGAGAGTCAGATGTATGAATGAGTAATACTCCAGTGTGACCACTGTTAGAATGGTAGAATGTAAAGAGTGCTCTGAGTGCTGCCAGGGTGTCAGAAGAGGTCCCTCTGCAGAGGGGATGATGTAGCTGGGTCTTGATGGAAGCATAGCAGTTTGCAGGTGGAGTGAGAGAAACAGCATATCCTAAGTATGAGAATGTGTTTATAGACGTGGAAGGAAGCCTGAGACAATATGCTTTGTTTGGGCATGGCAAGTGGCTTGATATGGTAGAATAAATAATAAGTGGAACTATCAGAAGTTATTTTAGAAACAATATTTTGAAAATAATAGTGAAATATTTACATCTTTGTTTTAGATCATAAGGTCTTAAGTCAAAGAAAATGATAAAATGGTAGTATTTATGGATATTACTTTAAAAACCTGTTTTTCTTTTTTCTTTCTATGTTTCAGCAACTCAAGTGTCAGTGGCTTAAAACTGGGCAGTTTTTTTTGAGCTCTGTGACTTACAATTTAGCCTGGGACCCTCAAGGTATTTAGTGATTATATTTAGAAATTATGAAGAGTAAATATTGGTTTTAAATGTATGATTACAATGTGATATAGTTTCTCATAGTAAGAAAGTGATCAGTAGTGTATTTTCTTTTTGCTAGTGGATGAGTGTGTATTTTTTTTCTTGGCATACACTGCTTTGTACAGTGCTTAATTTACTATTACTTCTGTGCTTTCCCCCCCCGCCCTGCCTTTGAATATCTTATTCCAAGAAACAGTGATGATTTGTTTCCTTAGTTAACATGTGCTGTCCTTTACTGTTATTGTATTTAGTAAGAAATAAAATCAGAAACAGGGCTAAAAACCCCCCCTATCTTGTTTTATTATTTGTGTTTTAGGAAATTATTGTCTTTAAATTTGAAAGATTAGAAGCCTCTAATGAGAATAGCTGTTGCCTCTTTTTACATTCATGATTAATGAAGGTAATTTCTATATTCCATGTAGAGAAACAAATTGCATTAATCCATTAATCTTTAGTTAAGTGTTATATCCTGAGAACATTCTGTGTTTATATATCAGAGCTTTTTGGGTTTGTTTTGTTATTGTACTTTTGCTTTTCTTTTCTTTCTCTTCCTTCCTTCCTTTTCTTCCGTTTCTTCCTTTTCTTCAGATTTACCTGATACAAAATAGCTCTTTAGCTCTTTGCTAGTAAGCTTTTCTTTTTTGTTCTCAAGTCTCTCCTGAGAACTACTCTCTCTTGGGTAGTGGATTCTTGGATTTGAAATGGATGTGCCCCAAGTATTTTTCATAGACAGTATTGCTTATTTTTCACAGAATAGTTTATAGACCTAAATACAAGCCTACATATGCATTTCTTTCTCTAGATAATTCTTGCTTATTCATCAGAACTTTCTTTAAATTTCAGATAACAGATTGTTGACAGCAACTGATTCTATTCAGTTGTGGGCTCCTCCAGGAGATGACATTCTGGAAGAGGAGGAAGAAATTGATAATAAAATTCCTCCAGTTTTAAATGATTGGAAGTGCATCTGGCAGTGCAAGTTCGTATCTATGTTGTTCTGTTCATTAATTTAAAAAAAAAAGCTTCCTAAAATAAATTCCCTTTCACAGTGATCTCTATTTTTTGACAGTACCATTACATTTAGAAGCTTAGAAAGTGGACCTTTTCTAACCAAAACCCATTATAATATTATCCTTCAGTCTTTGTTGCAGTTGATTGTTTAAAAAAAGCAAAAATATTTTCTTTTTTTTTTTAAGATTTTATTTATTTATTTATTGGAGAGCGAGCGAGAGAGAAACAGCATGAGAGAGGAGAGGGTCAGAGGGAGAAGCAGGCTCCCCGCCGAGCAGGGAGCCCGATGCGGGACTCGATCCCGGGACTCCAGGATCATGACCTGAGCCGAAGGCGGTCGCTTAACCGACTGAGCCACCCAGGCGCCCAAGCAAAAATATTTTCATAGTTATAACTTCAGAACTTGGGTAGATAAGGTTGACACATGGGAATTACTCATTAATGGATGAGATGTGGATGGGGATGGGGAAGGGGATGAAAGTTACCAGTAACTCTTAAGTGGAAGAATGGCTGTACCACTGACAGTATGGATTATGTGAAGGGGACCAATTAGCCAGGGAGGATGGTGAGCTCAGTTTTTAACATGTTATATTGAAGAGGTTGGTGGAACATATAGGTGAAGCTATCTTTTATGCATGTTGATTGCATTCTTCTTTGGATCCCCAAAATGAACTTCAGATTAGTTTTATTAATTAATTTGTATTTTTGGGGAGGTGAAATTTTTTGTTTTTAGAAAACACTCTTGTTAAGAAAATCTTATTCTGACCATTTATATATACAGTGTTCCAGATTTTAAAAATGCTGACTGTTTAACTTTGTTTTTTTAGAACCTCAGTATCTGTACATTTGATGGAATGGTCCCCTGATGGTGAATATTTTGCTACTGCTGGAAAGGTAAAGAACCAAATAAAACATAAAAGAAACAAAACAATTAAAAATGTTCCTTTTTCATTCCCATTTTCTGTTTTTTCACCTGTAAAATTGGGATAATCCTACTCTGCAAAGCTGGTCAGAGGAATAGTGATAGTTATTTGTGAAAGATCTGGTATGTTCCCCATAGTTAGTAGGCACTTGGGAAAATAAAGGACTGCTGCTGCTGTTGTTATTATTTTTATTATTTGACCTTTCTTTAAAACTTATATTTTTTTAAAAATTAACTTTTATGTTTTAAGAGTAGTATATGTAAGTTAATTTAAAAAGTGAAATAGTACTACTAGATTCACAATGCAAAGAAGCACTCCATTTTTTTTTTAATTTTTTAAAAAGATTTTATTTATTTATTTGACAGAGAGAGAGACAGCGACGGAGGGAACACAAGCAGGGGGAGTGGGAGAGGGAGAAGCAGGCTTCCCGCGGAGCAGGGAGCCCGATGTGGGGCTCGATGTGGGGCTCGATCCCAAGACCCTGGGATCATGACCTGAGCCGAAGGCAGATGCTTAACAACTGAGCCACCCAGGCATCCCAGAAGCACTCCTTTCACCCCGTTCTTAATTCCTGTGTCCTGGAGACATTTATTCATCAAATTGTGTATTTTGGTATTTCCTTTCATGTTCCAAAATAACTTGCTTATGCTCCCATTTCTTAACTTGTTTTCCTTTTACAGTTTTATGTATCCTCTCTTGCCTTCCTGCTATGGAAGCTGAGACTTGAATCCTCTAGCTGCTGTCCCCATCTCCACTTTTGCCATATACCCGTATTCACTTTCCTTCCTCCTATCTTCCTGCTGTAGATAGCTCACAATATTTGGGTAAATGTTCACATTATTAAGATTGTGTAAAATACTCTTCACAGAATAATTACTTTGGAGTTACCAGTTACTTTGTTTTATTCTTTGCTTCATTTTCTATATACCTAATTCATCTGAAAACCTCTGGCCGTCTTTGGATCTCCGCTGGGTGGTGTAATCCCACCTAGGAGGTGTCCTGAAAAGGTGTGTTCTATTTGCCCCACTCTGGCTTAGTTGCTCTCCAAGCCTAGAATAGGAGAGCTACCATTTTTTGATTTTCTTTTACCAACCTCACGAGCTTCTCTTTACCCTGTTTCTTAGCATCATTTATCTTCTTTCCTTGCTCTGATGGAGATACCCTCTAAGTAGGTTCCTGAGAAGGGTGGATGGGCAAAAGATTTTTAAGGCATTGCAAAGCCTAAACAATTATTCTTCTTTTATGTTTGATTTGGCTGGGGACAGAGTTGGGTTGAAACTTTTCTCTGAGAATTTTCTATGTCCTGGCTCTGTTGCCATCTAGCTACCAGTATTGCTATTTGAGAGGTGCAGTGCCATTCGGACTGCACTTCCCCCATCTCCAGCTTGTAGAGGTTTTAAAAATCTTCCCCTTATCCCTGGTGTTCTGAAATTTCAAGATGATGTCATGGTATGGGTCAGTCATGTATAAATACTTCAGTGTATACCTCTAAGGGAAAAAGACTTTCATGTTCAGGCAGTTTGCTGGGCTTGTTTTTTTTTTTAATTTTTTTTAAAGATTTTATTTATTTATTTATTTGAGAGAGAGAGAGAGAAACAGCATGAGAGGGGAGAGGGTCAGAGGGAGAAGCAGGCTCCCCGCTGAGCAGGGAGCCCGATGCGGGACTCGATCCCAGGACTCCGGGACCATGACCTGAGCCGAAGGCAGTCGCCCAACCAACTGAGCCACCCAGGCGCCCTTGCTGGGCTTGTTTAATCTGAAAACTCTTGTCTTTTCGTTCAGGAGATTATTTTGTATTACTTCTTCTGTGTTATTTCCTTCGCTTCACGTTCTCTTTTTTCTCTTTCTGGATTTCCCCTTACTCAGATATGGATCGATTTTTACTGATCCTCTAATTTACCTTTTCTCTCCTCTTCCAGTTTTTCATTTCTTCATCTTTTTGTTTAAATTCTGGGGGGATTTTTCAGCTTTAACTTTCTTTTTTTATTATGTTCAGTTACCCAGCATATAGTACATCATTAGTTTTTGATACAGTGTTCAGTGATTCATTAGTTGTGTATAACACCCTGTGTTCATCACCACATGTGCCCTCCTTAATACCCATCACCCAGCTTTCACTTTGAAATAATTTTTTCCTGCTATCATATTTTTAATCTTCAAGAATTTTTTTCTTCTATGAATATACATTTTTAAGTTATGAAATATTTCATAAGTATAAAGGAATATATTTGAAGTATATATATAACATATATGTAGTATAATAATACACATTTACCTACTACTGACTTGGGACAAAGAACATAAACTGATGAGTTCCTTATCTTCCTGCTTGCATCTTCTCTTTCCCCTCCTACCCAGACAGCCAGGATCCTGCATTTTATGTCTTATTTCATTTTTTTTTTTAGTTTCACATGTATAAATTCCCAAATAGTATAATGTTTAGTTTTGCATGGTTTTGAACTTATAAAAATTATACCATAAAGTTATTGAAATACAGCTTGAAGATATTAAAAAATAAATTTGTGATAATTGCTATTATGTACTTCTTGGTTAATGCTTCAGTTAACAAAAAATTACATTTAAAAATTACTAGGTATAGGGGCGCCTGGGTGGCTCAGTTGGTTAAGCGACTGCCTTCGGCTCGGGTCATGATCCTGGAGTCCCGGGATCGAGTCCCGCATCAGGCTCCCTGCTCGGCGGGGAGTCTGCTTCTCCCTCTGACCCTCCTCCCTCTCATGCTCTCTGTCTCTCATTCTCTCTGTCTCAAATAAATAAATAAAATCTTTAAAAAAAAAAATTACTAGGTATAGTTTTAATTGTACTTAATTGTTGTATATGGAATTAAAACTTTTATATTACACTACAAGGCAAGAAGAGGTTTTCCAAGAACACCAGAATTCACCCTTTTTGACTTAATCTCTAGTTGTAAACTACTGAACTGTTTTGTGCTGAGTAATTAGTTGGCCCAGAGGCAGTTGCTCAACAGGTGACATTATAGACAGCAAGAATGCACAATATCGTAGACAGAAAGACTGCAGCCATGTGCAGTTTGTTAGTGAACTAATAACTAACGATTTGAAAGTAGCAAGGTGTGTCAAAAACATCTTGAGATATTTACAGCAGCTGTCCTGTAATACTAAAACATCTGTGATTTCTCTTAGAGATAAAGTCGTAGGTGCCACTAATACTATGGTTTGTTGCTTATATTCATAACTGAAATTTAGCATTTCCTTCAGTTAGCAGTTATGAAAATAGAGAAGTAATTGTTTTTCACCACTCAAGTTCATGGTAACCCTGGGTCTTGGTTGGGGTTTCTTAAGAGGCAGGTCCCGAGACAGGGATTCCAGTATAAGTAATTAATAGGGGGGATGATCACCAAGAAATACACTGGATTTGAGGCAGAGAAGCAAGGGTGCTTCATAAGGGGTACATTATCATGCAAGTGATGAACAAGCTCGGATGTCTGGGCAATTCTGGGAGCCAGTGTTCCTCACAACATCGTGTTCCTCACACATGTTCCTCATACACATTGGTTGTTGGTTGGGGGCTAGTTAGGGCAGGGCATTAATTCTCAGCACTCAAAAACAACTAGAAAACCTCAGGCAAAGATATGTAGATGCTGTCAGTTAGAACTGGCACACTAAAATGCGAAGACATGAGTGGATACAGGATATATAAAAAATATCTTTTCTATCTTGAATTCTATCCCTGGGCCCCTTGAGTTGGGGGCCTCAGGTAAAGAACCCATGACCTAAAATCTGGACATTTGTTTTTGTCTTCCACATTTATTCATGTGGAATTCATGTGGAATAATTTTTGGATATGGTTTGAGGAAGAGGTCGTTTGATTTTTTTCTGTATGGATATCCAGTTGTTCAGCACATTTTATTGAAGTGTCTTCTTTCTTCATTGCTCTGTATTACCACTTTTGTCATAGAATCCAATGTCCATATTTGTGTGGGTCTGTTTCTGGGTTATTTTCTCTCACTGGCCTTTTCTTATACCAGCCACCTGTCTTAATCGCTATAGCTTTTAAATTGCCTTGATTATCTGGTAGAGCAAGTCCTCCCATCTTTAAGATTATCTTATCTATTCTTGGCCCTTTGTATTTTCAAATTAGTGATCCGGTAAGTAGTGGAATTACTGGATCATACGGTATTTCTGTTTTTAATTTTTCGAGGAACCTCATACTGTTTTCTACTGTGGCTATATCAGTTTTTGTTTCCACCACCAGTGCACGAGGGTTCCTTTTTCTCTACATCCTTGCCAGGCCCTTTGTATTTTCGTGTAAATTTTAGGATGAGCCTGATAAGTTATATTTATTTTTTTAATTTTTTTAAAGGTTTTATTTATTTATTTTTGAGAGAGAGAGAGAGCATGAGCAGGGGGAGGGGCAAAGGCCGAGGGAGAAGCAGACTCCCCACTGAGCAGGGAGCCTGACATGGGGCTGGATCCCAGGACCCTAAGCAGAAGGCAGAGACGCTTTATCGGACTGAGCCACCCAGGCGCCCCGAGCCTGATAAGTTTTAAAAAAACTAACAAAAATCTCTTGTGATTTTGATTGGTACTGCATTGACTCGATAGGTCAGTTTGGGGAGAATTGGCATCTTTACAATTGAGTTCCCATTATGAACGCAATATAGGCCTTCATTTATTTTAAAACTTTTTATTTTTCTCAGTATTGTTTGATAATATTTTTTGTAGAGGCCCTAAGCATTTATTAGATTCATTCCTAGGTATTTGATGTTTTCAGTGTTGTTATAAATGGCATCATTATGTAAATTTCATTTCATAATTGTTAGTGGTAGATAGAAATGCAATTAATTTTTGTATATTGAGTTTAAACCTAGCAGTCTTACTATAGTCACTGATTCTAATAAACCCTCTGGAGATTCCTTTGGTTTTCTATGTGCATAACTATATTTTCTATGAATAATGAGAGTTTTATTTCATCTTTTCTAACTCTCAGTTGTTGTATATCTTTTTTTTTATTACAGTATCTAGGACCTCTAGTATAATGTTGAATAAAAGAAGTGAGAGTAGGTGTCTTTTTCTTGTTCCCAATTTCAAAAGGATACCTTTCACTTGTTACCTTTAATTATGATGTTTATTATAGTTGTTCTTTCTCAGAAAAAGGAGATTTCCTTATTTATAGTTGTTAGAGGTTTTTTTTTTTAAATCACAAATGATGTTGAATCTTAGGAAATATTTTCCCTGAATCTACGGAGGTTATCACTTTTACTCTTTCAATAAGATGAAATAGATGGACTTATTTTCAAGTATTAAATAAACCTTGTGTTTCTGGAATAACCCCAACTTGATTATAATGTATTATCCTTGCTGGGTTTGGTTTGCTAATATTTTGTTTAGGGTTTGTGAGATCTGTGTGTTAGAGTGAGATTTGGCAAGTAATTTTTCCTTTTTTTGTAATGTCCTTGATAGATTTTGATACAAGTGTCATGTTGGCCTCATAAAATGGACTGGAAAGTTCCCTTTTATCTACTCTTATGAAAGAGTTCATCCAAGATTGATGTAGTTTATTTTGAAGTGTAGGATGTTTAATTTTTTAATAAACTTACATTAGAATAGTTTTAGATGTACAGAAAGATTATGAAGATAGTACAGAGAGTTTCCATATACCCCACACCCAATTTCCTCTATTCTTAACATACATTAGTATACATTTGTTACAAACAATGAACCAATATCAAAGATTGATGTATTTTTATTCTCAAATATTTGTTGGTGAAGCCATCTGGACCATGAGTTTTCTTTGTAGATTTAGGTTTTTAAATAGTTATAGGGCTATTTATATTTTATATTTCTTTTTTTATGTCAGTTTTGGTAAGTTATCTAGAATTTGCCAGTTTTATCTAAGTTTTCAAATTTACTGGCATAAAATTGTGCAGAACGTTTTATCTTTCTAACATCTGTAATACATGTATGATGATTTCATTTTCATTTTTGATATTTGTGCCTTCTGTTTTTCTTGATTCTTCTCACTAAGGGTTTATCAGTTTTGTAAGTCTTTTTGAAGAACTAACTTTTGGTTTTGTAGACCTATGTATTATATGTTTGTTTTTCTGTTTTATTTCTGTTCAGTTATTCTTCTGGTTTTTTTTTCTAACTTCTTTAGATGGATGTTCAGCCTTTTTTAATTTGTAGTATATACATTTAACACTGTAAATTTCCTTCTAAGCTTCGCTTTATCTCACAAGTTTTTTTTAATTCCCTAAGTTTTGACATGTATTATTTTCATAATTATTCTAAGCATACATTTTCCCAGTTTTTGTTGTGATTCGTTCTTTGATCCATGAGTCTTCCAGACAGTGGGTTCGAGTTGAGTTCAGTTATGTTGGGGGTGAGGGTAGATGGTGTAGGAGTACTTTACTGGTGGTGACAACTTTTATTTTTCATTATTAAGTAAAACTTGCAAGTAGTTTGTAATGGGAGTAATTACTACTACTACTATGACAGCAGCTGCTAATGATTGAGTGTTATGTACGAGATCCTGTGCCTCCACAAAGCCTGTGGGCAGGCACTACTCTCCTTGATCTATAGAAGAGGAAACTGCAGCTTGAGAACTTCCTGGAGAAGTTAGAACTAGTGAAAAGGCAGACCTGGGGTTTTAGCCTGGGTGTATTGGGTAGCAAGGCCATAGCAGCTCACTTTGTATTTCACTGAGAAAATGTTTATTACAAGTGTTTGTGGGGATTCTTTGAGACCTCGGTTGAGAGTGCCACCTTTTAGCTTCTGCCAAGTACCTGGGGGGCAAGCCGAACTCAAACTAAATTCTCAACTTGGAAGTTGCTGTGCCATGCAGGTAGTGTGAGTTTGGGCCTCAGGGGGCCTGCCTTGTTGTAAATGCCCAGGGGAGTCTTCCTCCTCCACTCAGAGTCTAGGTGTAGATAGACCCTTCCTTACCATATCCCTTTTCAGAGGTTTCTTTCCTCCCTCAATTTCATCTTTTCACTTGGGGATATTCCTTAGTGGTTTTCTTGGGGTTTGCAGCTGCCTCTGATGTGACTTCTTACCTTGCATGGACTCTATGCATTGTCTCTGGGTAGGCGTTTAAAACCGTAGCTCTGTGCCATTGGGTATTGGCAGATTCCCTTGTGATGGTCCAGTTGCCTGCTTCAGCATTTGTTTACTGTGGGTTCTTGCCTGAGAAAATAGATGCAGTCAGAAGAGAACTTTGGTAAGCTCCTACCATCTACCTGTGTCTGTTCGCTTCCTGACATCTGGGCCTATATGTCCTGCCTTCCTTTGTGCTGCCATGGGTGAACTGTCTGTGCCTTTTTTTTTTTTTTTTTTTTTAAGAGAGCGAGAGAGAGCATGCGAGCAGGGGCAGGGTGGGGGGCAGAGGGAGAGAGAGAATCTTAAGCAAGCTCCATGCCCAGCGTGGAGCCTGATGCAGGGCTCCATCTCACGACCCTGAGATCATGACCTGACACTCAATCAGCTGAGCCCCCCGGTGCCCCACTGTCTGTGCTTTTGTCCAAGGCCATTTCTTTCACTTGTTTGCTAGCTCCCATCTGTTCCTGCTTACTCAGAGGCATCACTATTGCAGTTGTCTCCTCTCTTCTCCATGAGTTTCCCTTCTCCCCTGGGTCACCACATTGGCATATGTTACGGACTGAACAGGGCCCTCCAACCCCCATTCATATGTTGAAGCCCTAACCCCCAATGTGGTGGTATTTGGATATGGAGCTTTGGGAAGGCACTTGAGCTTAAATCAGGTGTCATGAGCATGGCCCTCATATAGGAATAGTGAGTACTTTTATAAGAAGAGACACCGGAGAGCTTGCTCTCTTTCTTCGATGCGAAGACACAGCAAGAAGGTAGTCAGTCATCTGCAAGCCAGGAACAGAGCTCTTACCAATCTGACCATTCTGGCAACCTCATCTCAGCCTCCAGGCTTCAGAACCGGGAGAAAACACATTTGTTTAAGCCACCCAGTCTGTGGTATTTTGTTATGGCAGCCCGAGCTCACTAATACAGTGTAGCATGCCAAACATGCTATAATCTTGCCCATTCCCATTCTGAAACAAACAGCCACGATAACCAAAAATCCTCTCTCCACCTTCTGTCAGGTCACATTTCCTTGTCCTCCTCATGGCACCTTCAAAGAGTTGCTTAGAGTTGCTGTCTCCCAGTTTTTCTCCTCATTTTCTGTTCTGCATGCTCACTACCACTCTTCTGAAAGTGTAATTCACGAGTTCCTGTTACTGAATCTTGTGGTTAGTTCTTACTTACCCCAGTAAGTAACACTTTCTTCAGTTTACTTCCAGGACACGGGTCACTCTTGATTTGCTTTTTAACTCTTTGGCTGCCCCTCATTAGTTTGCTGATATCACCTTTACTCCCCGACTTTTAATAAGCCCTCCCCAGGGCTTATTTCTTAGACTTCTCCTCTGACCATACTCACTCCTTTGGCCATGTCATCTTATCTCATGGCTTCAAGTGCATTCAGTTGTATCTTTTGCTTGTACCTTTCCTCTGAGCTCCAGGCTGATTGTTTATATATATATATATACACATACATACATATATACACACACAGATACGTACATAAAACCAATACATGTCTTCAAGTAAACATGTCTAAAATGGAACTCCTGATCTCTCTCCCCTGCCCCCTACTCCCCTGATGGCTCTACCTTCAAAATACATCCACAGTCTGCTCACTTCTGTGCCACCCCCATGGTTATAATCTATTTGAAGCCTCCATCACTTATTACTCATATTACTGTATTAAATTCTTAATTGGTTCTCCCAGCTTGTGCTGTGTTCCTCCTGTACAGTGTATTTTCAAACCAGTGGCTAGAGTGATCTTTTCAAAATGTACGTCAGATAATGTCACTCGTCTGTTCAAAACTGTCAGAAAATTTCCCATTTCATTCATTACAAACCTGAGTCTTTATGATGGTTTTCCAGGCCTGCCCCATGCTTACTACATCTCCCATCACTTCTTTGACCTTATCTCCTGTTACTCTCCTCCTTGGAAACCTGACTTCAGCGACATACCCATTGTGATTTTTTTCTAAAAATAGCTTTTGCACTTGTTTCCCCCCCCACCCAGAAAACTCATCCCCCCAGAGACCTGCATGGCTTTTCCCTTTACTGTCTTCAATGTCACCTTCTCAGTGCATCCCACCTCCCACTATGCTTTTGATTCCCTTTTCCTCTCTTAATTTTGCTCCTAGCACTTATCACTAGGAGTCTGTACTACTTTTCTGTTATTGCATTAACAAATGACCACAGACAACTGCTTAAAACCACACATTTACTATCTCAGCTTCTGCGGGTCAGTTGTCTGGGTGTGGCTTGGATAAGTGCTCTGGTCTGGGACTCTAAAGGCTGTAGTAAAGGCACCAGCTGGACCGAATTCTCACCCGGAGACTTGAGTAGGGCAGAATCCTTTCCCAAGCTCACTCAGGTGTTGGCAGAATTTATTTCTTTGTAGGTGTATGACTGAGGGCTTGGCCTTTTCCTGACTCTTGGTTGGAGGCCTCCTTCAGGCCCTAGAGGCTGCTAATAGTTCCTTGCCATTTGGGCTTTCTCTCTCTCTCCGTTTTCCCTACTTTCTCCTCCTCTTTCTCCCCTCTGCTTCTCCTTCCTCCTCTTATTCCCCCTCATAGATAATAGAGCTATCTAAACAATTTGGCAGGGTAGATGGTAAGGAACATAATGGGGGAAAATAAATAATGATAAATAAATTGGAAGAAAATAGATTTTAAAAACACTGAAAAACTTGATAAGCCAATTAAATCACCTACAAATTAATAAAACCCTAATATTTAATATTTCTGGGTAGAATGTAGAGATGCAAGAAGAATTTCCCATAATGTCTGAAAAGCATGGTTAATAAAAGGAAAACTTAACCAGAATCACAGGAAAAATTGTTTAAAAAAGAACATAATTCTTGCCTTTTTTTTTTTTTTAAAGATTTTATTTATTTATTTGAGAGAGAGAATGAGAGAGAGCAGGGTCAGAGGGAGAAGCAGACTCCCCGCAGAGCAGGGAGCCCGATGTGGGACTCGATCCAGGGACTCCAGGATCATGACCTGAGCCGAAGGCAGTCGCTTAACCAACTGAGCCACCCAGGCGCCCTAATTCTTGCCTTTTATCTCTAAAACTAGGCAGTCATTTTTAAAGCTTTGATCTTTAAAAACTAGCATCCCACTGCTCCTAAAACTTGACCATGAAAAACCTGCCATACCCACGGATTTGTTCTTTTTGTTGGTCATGTTTCTTAGGGTTACCATATACTCACAGATAATTAGTAAGGTTAGTCATTCCTTTGATTTAATGAATCTGTCCTAGGTGAGGCTGTGATGATTTAATATAGGACCAATTCAGTGTGATCAGAGAGCTACTCTAGTTCATTCTGGAATGCAGCTGTAGCATATTCCCAGTTGGTCATTGCTCTGACATCAGCTTGATCAATGTTGTGCACACTATGCTGCATTCAAAGCATGTTTTCCTACTACCCTCCTTCAAATAAAATTAGTGGCACTATTGTATACAGTCAGGTCTTCCTTAAAACATGTATTTTGACATATATGTCGTCTGATGTACCTTTTATCATAGAAAATTTATCAAAGAAAATGCACTTCAGAACTCCAGTAGTTCATGCTTGCAAAGCATACAAGAACCTTCTCATAGTTGTAGTCACATCACGATAGACTGACTCTCTAATATTCATGTATATTTGATATATGCATATATATATATAATTTGTCTTTCTCTATTTCATAGTGCATTTTTGAAAGACTAATTTGAAATTTTACTTGAAATTAACAACCTTCACATGTTTAGCAAATATTTTTTTGAACACCACACGCCCTGAGCTGTTTTATGTGTTGGCAGTCTCGTGATGAAGAGGATAGACAAGGTTGCTGTGTGCATGCAACTTAACTTGTAGTGAGGAAAGACAAAGAAATCATGTATTAATAAATGCTATCCAGAAAATTAAGACAGGATGATGTAGTAGTATGACTTGGTGTCTGTTAGAGTGGATGATCTTTAGAGAATGCTTTTCTGGGGAAGTATCTTTAAACTGAGAACTGAATAATTGGAAGGGGTCAACTATATGAAGTTCAGAAGAAAGAGTATTTTTGACCAATGGGACACCAAGTGTAAATGCTCTGGGATAGGAATTAGCAGGGCTTGTTAAAATACAGCAGAATGCTGGAGTGTAATAGCCAGATCAAATTTTGCAGTTTTGGTTAAGATATCAAATAGAGTTAAGATAGGAGTTGCCTGGAGAGGTCAGAGTTAGGGATTCTAAGTTTGAATTCATTAGGCAAAAGATGGTGTTTAAAGTTATGGGGCTGGGTGAAATTAACTAGGGAGAAAATGTATGCTGGAGAAGGAATGGGGTTTAGGATGAAATCCCAGAACCCTCGAACATTAAATAAAGTGGAGAAAAAAATGGGGAGAAGCCACTGAGAAGGAATGGCCACTAAGATAGATGGAAAACAGGAGAATGTGACACTAGAGAAATCAGAAGGAAAAAAAAATCAAGAAGGAGGCAACAGTTAATTATGTCAAATGACCTATAACATGGGAAAGACAGTTTAGATATGTATAGAAAGGATGGGCCTACCTGTATGTGCATAAATTAAAATATAAACTTAAACACTTTTAGAATCATAGGATTCTAGCCATCTCTGAGATCACAGAAAGAAGCTGAGGTCTTTAGGGGTAAAGTCCATTTCTGTGCTCCTCCACTGCCTCTAAGCCAAGTTAGCGTCTCCTTGCCTCTGGAGCCTTATAGGCATCTGAAACCATCCTCTAATCTTGTGTATTCCCAGCAGCCAGGGTCCCCCAAACCTATTACTTTCATAATGCTTTCATGATTCCTCTTGCTCCTAGGATGAAGACCACAGTCCTTGCCGTGGTAAGGATCTGCTGTAGGATATGGCTCTGTATACCCCCAGCTTGTTCCCACCTTAACATCTATCACACTGATGCCTTTTTAGAGCTTTGAATATCATGCCAGACTCTTGACTTGTGTGCTCTCTAGGGAAGCATCCTTCTCTATTCTTTGCTTGGCCATCTTCTATGTATCTTTCAGCTCTCAGTTTAAATAACAATTTTTTTAAGGAAACCTTCCAGACAAGGTCAAACCTCCCAAGGAAATACTCTCATAGTATGCTTTTCATTTGTAGCACTTATCATAATTATATTAAAACAATAATTTGTATCTTTATTTACTGTTGTCTTCTAGAATACAAGCTCTATGCAATGAGGAAATATATTTTGTTGTCTCTCTCTCTTCCTTCCCCTATCCCAGCTATATCCCCAGCAGTTGATACAGTGCATGCCTGCATTCACTAAATGTTTATGTGAATGAATCATGTGACCATTCTGTAGTATATAAGCAGTTAATAGCACATCATTATCCATTTGTATGTTACAGACTAATTTTAAGTCTGAAACAGTCTGAAATCCGTTGAATTTGCTCAGAGTAACATTTAGCTCTTTAACAGATCTGTATCTGGACACGATCAAATGAAATATAATTTTTATAAAATATATATTAAAATGCATGTAATTGAATTAAGAATAGTACGTTAATATAAATTCCAAGATACCTACCCTTCTCTAAATGAGACAAATGAACTGTTAAAATTATTTATAAAAAGTGTTGTTTGTTTTGTAGATTCTTCTCTTCTTGTAGTTGATTTCCTTTATATATATATATTTTTTAATTGAAGTATTATTAACACACAGTGTTACATTAGTTTCAGGTGTGTAAGACAGTGATTCAGCAATTCTGTACATTACTCAGTGCTCATCATTCAATAAGTATACTCGTAATTTCCTTCATCTGTTACACTCATTTCCCCACCCACTTCCCCTCTGGCAACCACCAGTTTCTCTTCTATATTTAAGAGTCTTTTGTTTTGTTTTTCTTTTTTTCTTTGTTTTGTTTCTTAAATTCCAAATATGAGTGAAATCATATGGTATATGTCTTTCTATGACTGACTTATTTCACTTAGCATTATACCCTCTAGGTCCATCTGTGTTCTTGCAAATGTCAAAATTTCACTCTTTTTTATGGTGAGTAATATTCCTGTGTGTGTGTGTGTGTGTGTGTGTGTACCACATCTTCTTTATCCATTCATCTATCGATGGACATTTAGGTTGCTTCTGTATCTTGACAATTCTAAATAATGCCGCAATAAATATAGGGGTGCATATATCTTTTTGAATTAGTGTTTTTCTTTTCTTTGGGTAAATGCCCACCAGTGGAATTACTGGATTATATGGTAATTTCATTTTTTATTTTTTGAGGAACCTGCATACTGTTCCAGAGTGGCTGTACCAATTTGCATTTCCACCAACAGTGCACAAGAGTTCCTTTTACTCCACATCCTCACCAACAATTGTTATTTCTTGTGTTTTTGATTTTAGCCATTCTGACAGGTGTAAAGTGGTATCTCTTTGTGGTTTTCATATGCATTTCCTGATGATTAGTGATGGACCTTTTTTTCATGTGTCTCTTGGCCATCTGTATGTCTTTTTTTGAAAAATGCATATGGCACATCCTCTGCCCATTTTTTAATTGGATTATTTGTTTTTTTTGTGTTAAGTTGTATAAGTTCTTTATATGTTTTGGATATTAACCCCTTATCATATCTGTCATTTGCATATATCATTCGATAGGTTGCCTTTTTTGTTTGTTGATGGTTTCCTTCACTGTGCAAAAGCTTTTTATTTTGGCATAGTTCTAGTAGTTTAATTTTTGCTTTTGTTTCCCTTGCCACAGGAGACATATCTAGAAAATGTTTTTATGTTTGATGTTAAAGAAATTGCTGCCTCTGTATTCTTCTAGGAATTTTATGGTTTCAGGTCTCACATTTAGGTCTTTAATCCATTTTGAGTTTATTTTTGTGTATGATGCAAGAAGCAGTCTAGTTTTATTCTTTTGCATGTAGCTGTCCAGTTTTTCTAGCACTGTTCGTTGAAGAGATGGTCTTTTTTCCATTGTATATTCTTTACTCCTTTGTCATAGATTAATTGACCATATAAGCTTGGGTTTATTTCTGGACTCTTTATTCTGTTCCATTGATCTATGTGCCTCTTTTTGTGCCAGTGCCATACTGTTTTGATTGTAGTAATCAAATACCTTAGTAGTATATCTTGAAATCTGGGATTGCAATACCTCCATTTTTCTTCTTCTCTTTCAAGATTGCTTTGGTCATTCAGGGTCTTTTTGTGGTTCCATGCAAGTGTTAGGATTGTATGTTCTAGTTGTGTGAATAATGTTGGTATTTTGATAGGGATTGCATTAAATCTGTAGATTGCTTTGGGTACTATGGACATTTTAACAACATTAATTCTTCCAATCCATGAGCATGAAATACCTTTCCATTTGTTTGTGTCACCTTCAGATTTTTTAAATCACTGTTTTTTGTTTTTGTTTTTTTAAAGATTTTATTTATTTGTCAGAGGGAGAATACAAGCAGGGTGAGTGGCAGGCAGAGGGAGAAACAGGCTCCACACTGAGCAAGGAGGCTGATGTGGGGCTCGATCCCTGGACCCTGGAATCACGACCTGAGCCGAAGGCAGACGCTTAACTGACTGAGCCACCCAGGTGTCCCTATCAGTGTTTTATAATTTTCAGAGTATAAGTACTTCACCTCCTTGGTTAAGTTTATTCCTATGTATTTTATTCTTTTTGGTACAATTGTAAATGGGATTATTTTCTTAATTTCTCTTTCTGCTACCTCATTATTAGTGTATGGGAATGCAACAGGTTTCTTTATATTAATTTTGTATACTGTGATTTTACTGAATCCATTTCTCAGTTCTAGTAGTTTTTTGATAGATTCTTTGGGTTTGTTTTTTTTTTTAAAGATTTTATTTATTTATTTGACAGAGATACAGCGAGAGAGAGAACACAAGCAGGGGGAGTGGGAGAGGGAGAAGCAGGCCTCCAGCGGAGCAGGGGGCCCGATGCAGGGCTCGATCCCAGGACCCTGGGATCATGACCTGAGCCAAAGGCAGACGCTCAATGACTGGGCCACCCAGGCACCCCGTTTGGGGTTTTTTTTGTAGATAGTATCATGTCATCTGCAAGTAGTGAGAATTTTACTTCTTTCTTACCAATTTGGATACCTTTTATTTCTTTTTCTTGTCTGATTGCTGTGGCTAGGATTTACAGTATTATGTTGAATAAAAGTGAGAGTGGACATTGTTGTCTTGTTCCCTATCTTAGAGGAAGATCTCTCAGTTTTTCACCATTGAGTATGATGTTAGCTGTGGGTTTTTCATATACAGGCTTTATTTTGTTGAGGTATGTTCCCTCCAGGCCTACTTTGTTGAGGTTTTTTTATCATGAATGGATATTGTACTTTGTCAAATGCTTTTTGAGCATCTGTTGTAATTATCATATGGTTTTTATCCTTTCTCTTGTTAATGTGATGTATCACATTGATTGATTTGTGAATATGAACCACCTTTGCATCCCTGGGATAAATCCCACTTGATTGGGGTGAATGACTTTTTTTTTTTTTGCATTTGTTTTTTATTTTATTATGTTATGTTAATCACCATACATTACATCATTAGTTTTTGATGTAGTGTTCCATGATTCATTGTTTGCATATAACACCCAGTGCTCCATTTAATACGTGCCCTCTTTAATACCCATCACCAGGCTAACCCATCCCCCCACCCCCCTCCCCTCTAGAACCCTCAGTTTGTTTCTCAGAGTCCGTAGTCTCTCATGGTTCGTCGGGGTGGATAATTTTTTAAATGTATTCTTGGATTTGGTTTGCTAATATTTTGTTGAGGATTTTTACATCTGTGTTCATCAGAGATATTGGCCTGTAGTTTTCTTTTTTTGTAGGGTCTTTATCTGGGTTTGGTGTCAAGGTAATGCTGACTTCATAAGAATGAATTTTCCTTCATCTTTTATTTTTTTTTGGAATAGTCCCTCATATAATCTTAATGTATCTGATTATCTCTCTTTGCTTACTCAGTGTGTTATATTTGCCTCAGCTCTGTGTCACAACTGGCTGAACTTTTAGGATGTATGGTCTTTTGACAGGGTCATGTGGTACATTAAAAACTATTACTGACCCATGTAAGATGATTAGTATTCATTGTTTGAACATTTACTGAATTTGAACTCTCATCTCCGATGAATCTAAAAGATGCTTTTGTACTTCAAACACAACTGAGTACTAAGACTAAAAGCACATCTTAAATGGGACATCTAGATTTTAAGCTCCTTGAAGGTGGTTCTGTTTGTATGTTCCATAATGCTCAATATCTTTTTTCTGAATTTTTTTTTTTTAAAGATTTTATTTATTTATTTGACACAGAGAGAGAGAGACAGCTAGAGAGGGAACACAAGCAGGGGGAGTGGGAGAGGGAGACGCAGGCTTCCCGCCGAGCAGGGAGCCCAATGTGGGACTCGATCCCAGGACCCTGGGATCATGACCTGAGCCGAAGGCAGACGCTTAACGACTGAGCCACCCAGGCGCCCTTTGAATTTTTATTACAGTAGCTTTAGCAATTGACTATTATTTTTTCCCCAAGTATTAGTCATATTTTCCTTGCATTAAATTCTTCAATTCTCCTAAGAGCTGAGTGCTCTGTAATTCAAATGGAAAGATAAGAGTGCCTTACTGGTAAGGATACTTTGGAGGTTAATAAAATGCGTCACAGGCTTAAAAAGTTGATTTCCTCACATTTTTGAGAAGATACCACATCTAATTAAGATTTTCTTGAAAAAAGAACAGAAAATAACTTTGTAATGTTGGCATTCCCCCCCCACCACAATCTGTTCTGCTTCTGTTAATAAAGCCAAGTTTGTCTGACTTGATGAAGCAGATGGTAACTGTGTGATCTACCATTAGAAGGCATTTTCCACCGCCTCTGCTACATATGACAGGATTTCAGTTCAGGTGTGTGGAACTCAAATTCAGTTACCTTCAGGATTTTTAATATTTCAGTTCATTGAGCACTTATACTGGTAAGATCTATTTTTTATAAGTGTGGTAAATTAAATTTTCTTGGGCTTAATAGTATTTTAACTTTTTATCTGAGCTTTAAAGTCTTACTTGTTAAAGAGCCTTTTTCCCCGCACAGGGTGTACCTGATTACATCTTCAGCTTGAGAATTGTTTTCTTCAGTTTGCTTGCAGTATTTATTTAAATTGTTTATAAAGTTTCTATCTGAACACTTTCTATAACGGTTATTTTGTAAAATTTGAAAATGATTTAAAATACTATTTTCTTGGGGTGCCCGCGTGGCTCAGTTGGTTAAGCATCTGACTCTTGGTTTCAACTCAAGTCATCATCTCAGTGTCCTGAGATAAAGCCCTGCATTGGGCTCTGCACTCTGTGTGGAGTCTGCTTGAGATTCCTTGAGATTCTTTACCCCTTCCTTTCCCTCCCCCTCTCCTCCTCTCCCTGTTTGCATTCTCTCTGTCTCTCTAAAATAAAGAAATAAAATCTTAAAAAAATTTAAAAAATGCTGTTTTCTTCAGAAACTTTTTTTTTTAAATAAAGGATTATGCTTTTGAGTAAAAATTGTTTTTTTTTTAGGGCTCGGATAAGAATTTTTGAGGCGGGTGATTTGGGCAGGAAGGAAAGGAGAAGCCTGCAGAATGTTGGTTCCAGAAGCTTTTCTTCCTCTTGAAAGCACTTCTCTGTTCCTAGATTCAGTGTTTTGGTTATTTAAGGATTGGATTCTTGACCTTGTCCCTTCTTTAAAATGGAAATATCTTTACTTTTTAAACATGGTATGTATTTATTATAAAAAACATACCAAAAAAACCCATGCAGAGAAAATGAAAATCCCCTGCCAAATAGTCCTACCTTCAATAAAAAAGGTCACTCTTTTCTGTTCAATATATATTCTTTCAGACTTTTGGATGTGTTTGTAAACCACACACATATGCACACATACTCAAATCATATTCTTTAAATTGTTTTTTTTTTCACTTAATATGTCATAGATTGCTGTGTCAATACACATGTTTGTGTATTCTTTTTAAAGGTGACATAATTTTTCATTATATGAATGAATGTACTATATTTTAACTTAATTATTAGATAACTATTAATGAACATTAAGTGGTTCTCATTTTTCTATTGCTATTAAAAATGAACATCCTTGGGGCACTTGGGTGGCTCAGTTGTTAAGCGTCTGCCTTCGGCTCAGGTCATGAGCCCAGGGTCTTGGGATCGAGCCCCACATCGGGTCCCACATCGGGCTCCCTGCTCAGCAGGAAGCCTGCTTCTCCCTCTCCCACTCCCCCTGCTTGTGTTCCTGCTCTCGCTGTCTCTCTGTCAAATAAATAAATAAAATCTTTAAAAAAAAAAAAAATGAACATCCTTGTACATAAATCTTGTCCTCTTGTTTCCTTTTTACAATTAACTTTATTGAAATATAATTAAAATGTATATTTAAAGCATATATCTTAATATACTCCTAATATATTTTATATAAATATATTCAATACACTATATTAAATTAGCATATTAACTATATTAATATATTAATTATATAATAACTATATATTAAGTATATATAATTAATACATAATCATATAGTTATATTTTATATAATTTTATAAAATATATTAATGTACAATTAACTATTAATATAGCATACTAACTATATGAGTAGATTTTATATAAATATACTTAATATACTATATTAATAAATATATTAATACACTTGATATATTTTATATAAAATGTATATTTTAAGTTCAGTGAGTCTTGACAGATGTATAGACTTTCTCAAGATTGCTTTGGCTATTCAGAGTCTTTTGTGGTTCCATATAAATTTTAGGATTTTTTTTGTTCTAATTCAGTGAAAAATGCTATTGGTATTTTGATAAGGATTGCATTGACTCTAGATTGCTTTGAGTAGTGTAGACATTTTAACAGTATTCTTCCAATTCATGAACATGGTGTATCTTTCCATTTGTATCTTCTTTGATTTCTTTCATCAGGGTCTTATAATTTTCAGTGTGTAGGTCTTTCACATTTTTGGTTAATTTATTCATAGGTATTTTATTCTTTTTGATGCATTTGTAAATGGAATTATTTTCTTAGTTTCTCTTTCTGCTATTTTGTTATTAGTGTGTAGAAATGCAACAGATTCCTGTATATTGATTTTGTATTCTCCAACTTCACTGAATTCATTTATTCTCATAGTTTTTTGGTGGAGTCTTTAGGGTTTTTTATATGTAGTATATCATCTGCAAATAGTAACATTTTACTTCAGAATGCCTTTTCTTTCTTTTTCTTGTCTGATTGCCAAGGTTAGGACTTCCAGTACTATGCTGAGTAATAATGGTGAGAATGGGCATTTTTGTTTTGTTTCTGATCTTAGCGGAAAGCTTTTAGCTTTTTACCATTGAGTATGATGTTAACTGTAGGTTTGTCATATATGGCTTTTATAATGTTGAGGTATGTCCCTTCTATGCCATTTTGTTTAGAGTTTTTATCAGGAATGGATATTTGTCAAATGCTTCCTCTGCATCTATTGAGATGATCTTAGGAGTTTTATCCTTCATCTTGTTAATGTAATGTATCACGTTGATTAATTTGCATAAATTGAACCATCCTTATATCCTTAGAGTAAATCCTACTTGATTTTGGTGAATGATCCTTTTAATTTGTTTTTAAATTGGTTTGCTAAGATTTTGTTGAGGATTTTTGCATCTATGTTCATCAGGGTTATTGCTCTGTAATTTTTCCCCCCAGAGTTGTATAACTTTATTGTATTTTATTTTTGTAATTTTCTCTGTGTGTGTGTCTTTGTCTGGTTTTGGTGTCAGGATAATGCTGGCGTCATAGAATGAATTTGGAAGGATTTCTCCCTCTCCTATTTTTTGGAATACTTTGAGAAGTATTAAATGTTTGGTAGAATTCACCTGTGAAGCCGTCTGGCACTGAGGACTTTTGTGTATTGGGAGTGTTTTGATTACCAGTTCAACTTCATTACTAGTAATTGGCTGTTCACATTTTTCATTTCTTCATGATTCAGTCTTAGGAGGTTGATGTTTCTAGGAATTTATCTATTTTCTTCTAGGTTGTTTAATTTGTTGGCATATAGTTTTCTTTGTGGTAAACTGTAATTTTTTTTTTTGTATTACTGTGGTATTGGTTGTAATTTCTCTTTCATTTCTGATTTTATGCCCTTTGTCTTTTTTTCTTGATTAGTTTGGCTAAAGGCTTAATAAGTTTATCTTTTCAAAGAACCAGATCTTAATCTCAATTGATCTTTTCCATTCTTTTTTAGTCTCTATTTCGTTTGTTTATGCTCTGATCTTTATTATTTCCTTTCTTCTACTCATTTTGAGCTTTGTTCTTCTTTTTCTAGTTTCTTTAGTTGTAAGGTTAAGAGATTTTGATTGTTTCTTGAGGTACACTTGTATCTCTCAGACTTCCCACTTAGAACTACTTTTGTTGCATCCTGCAGATTTTGGACCGTTGTATTTCATTTTCATTTGTCTCCATGTGTTTTTTGTTTATTTCCTCTTTGATTTTTCATTGACCAGTTGGTTGTTCAGTAGCCTGTTTTTTTGCCTTCATGTGTTGCCCCCCACAGGTTTTTTGTTTTTGTTTGTAATTGATTTCTAGTTCATACTGTTGTGGTCAGAAAAGATGCTTGATATGATTTCAGTCTTCTCAGATTTATTTAAAAACTTGCTTTGTGGCCTAACATGATCTATCCTAGAGAATATTCCATGTGTACTTGAAAAGAATGTGTATTTTGCTGTTTTGGGGTGGAATGTTTTGTATATATCTGTTAAGTCCATCTGGTCTAATGTGTTGTTCAAAGCCACTGTTTCCTTACTGATTTTCTTTCTGGATGACCTTTCCATTAACGTAGGTAGGGTATTTAAGTCCTCTACTATTATTGTATTACAGTCAGTTCCTCCATTTATGTCTGTTAATATTTGCTTTATATATTTAGTGCCCCTATATTGGGTGCATAGATATTTACAATTGTTATATCCTCTTGTTGGACTGAAACCTTTATTACTATGTAGTGCTCTTTTTTGTCTTGTTATGGTTTTTGTTTTTAGTTTTTTTGAGAGAGAGCATATGGGAGGGGGCAGTGGGAGAGGGAGAGAGAGAATCCCAGGCAGGCTCCATGCCCAGCATAGAGCCTGACATGGGACTTGATCTCACTACCCTGAGATCATGACCTGAGCTGAAACCAAGAGTCAGATGCTTAACTGACTGAGCCACCCAGGCATCACTCTAATTTTCTTCTAATTATAGCCTTTTCTTTCCACTTAAAAAGTTCCCTCAGTATTTCTTGTGAGGCTGGTTCAGTGGTGATGAACTCTTTTTTAACTTTTATTTGTCTGGGAAACTTTTACTCTCTACTTTAATTCTTTTTTTTTTTTTTAAAGATTTTATTTATTTTTCAACAGAGAGAGAGAGACAGTGAGAGAGGGAACACAAGCAGGGGGAGTGGAAGAGGGAGAAGCAGGCTTCCCGCGGAGCAGGGAGCCCGATGCGGGGCTCGATCCCAGGACCCCGGGATCATGACCTGAGCCGAAGGCAGACGCTTAACGACTGAGCCACCCAGGCGCCCTCTCTACTTTAATTCTGAATAACTTTGCTTGGTAGAGTATTCTTGGTTGTAGGTTTTTTTCCTTTCAGCACTCTGAATATATCATGCCACTTTCTTCTGGCTTGCAAAATTAATGCTAAATAATCAGCTGATAACCTTATGGGGTTTTTCTTGTATGCAACTGTTTGCTGCTTTTATGATTCTCTCTTTATGTTTAATTTTTGCCATTTTAATTGTTATGTATCTTTGTGTGGACCTCCTTGGATTCATCTTGTTTGGAACTTTCTTTGTTCCCTGGGTCTGGATATCTCTTTTCTTTTCCCAGGTCAGGGAGGTTTTCAGCTATTATTTCCTCAAAGTCATTTCTTTCCAGTCAAGTCTCTGCCCTTCCTACACTTTTCATTGTGACCTTCTCTACAATTAGCCGTGGAAGATCTGTTCTGCTAGTCTTCAAGTTGTTTTTAGAGTTGCCGTGCACGTAGTTGTTGCTTTGGTATGTCTGTCAGAGGAGGTGAGCTCAGGACACCATCTTTCCTACCTTCCATAGCTTTTTAGTAAGTTTTCAAATCAGGTGGTGTGAATCCTCTAACTTTGTTTTTTCTTTAAAAATATTTTTGGTGGGGGTGTCTGGGTGGCTCAGTTGGTTGAGTGTCCGACTCTTGATTTTTTGGCTCAGGTCATGATCTCAGAGTCATGGGATCGAGGCCCCTGTTGGGCTCCCTGCCCAGCATGGAGTCTGCTTGTCCCTCTCCTTCTGCTCCTCCTTCTGTTCACTCATGCTCTCTCTCTCAAATAAATAAATAAATAAAATATTTAAAATATATATTTTTGGTGGTATAGTTTCTTTGATGTCATACAAATTTTAGAATAAGGCAATCAGTTTCTACCAAAAAGCTTGCTGTGATTTTGGCTGTGTTCACATTAAATCTTTATAGATCAGTTTGGGAAGAATTGGATCAGTAACATTTGTATTTCAGATCCCCGAAGATGATATGTTTCTCTTTTTATTTAGGTTTTCTTTCTCTTAGCAGTGTTTTGTAGTTTTTAGCGTACATGTTTTATACTTAATTTCTTGTCTTCCTAATGTAAAAGGCATCTAAACAAATTGCATTTCCAATTATTTCTAACATGTAGAAAGAGAATTGCTGTTTGGGTTTTGATCTTTAGTCTTATGATCTTGATATCAGATGTATGTCTTTTTTTTTTTTGTAGATTCCTTAGGATTTTGTGAATAAAGACAGTTTTACTTCTTTTTTTCTAATTTGGAGATTTTCTAGCTATCTTATGTTAATGATTTCTAATTAACTTTTATGTGGTTTTAGTTTTAGGCAGTAACAGATGAAAATGGGACTGCTCCATTTGAGTGAGGGGTTGCTGGTGGGATGGAAGAATGGGACTAGAATGCCACCTGTTCATGGAGGCACTCTGCCTTTTCTTTATGAATGCTGAGGGGGCTCTGAGATGCCTCTATAGTTTTTATGGTATGTGGCCTGAAACCACTGCTGTAGGTTGTGCAGTAAATTTGGTTGGGTGAAAATGATGCTAAGTTGAAGAAGGTACTTGGAGGAAAGCAACTAGTATATTGTTAAGTGGTTGTCTCACACTAAGCACTTAAAGAAATTTGCTGTATAGTTCAAATATCCAAATAAATGAGACCTTAGTGGAAACATACATTATGCAGTATAAATTTAAAATAAGTACTAAGATGGTATAAAAAACAGAAACGTTTGTCTAGTCTAGATGATAGTATTTGGGCCTACACGCACTTTCCAGGAATACATTATTTCATAGTGTATACATGTATACATGTATAGGAATACATTGTTTCATAGAGTGAGATTTTTGCATGAATGATACCATTTTATTATTTCCCTCAAGACTCTATTCATATTGAGGATAAAGCACTATAAAGTAGATGCTTTCTGTTAAATAAGAAAATTATTGTGGCCTTTATTTTTTTTTTAAAGATTTTATTTGTCAGAGAGAGAGAGAGAGAACACGAGCGGGGATGGGGCAGAGGGAGGGGGAGAAGCAGACTCCCCACTGAGCAAGGACCCTGAAGTGGGGCTCGATCCCGGGACCCTGGGATCATGACCTGAGCCGAAGGCAGATGCTTAATCGACTGAGCTACCCAGGCATCCCTATTTTGGCCTTTAACAAAATTCTTGGAACTAAGTAAAATGATAAAGTCAGCACCTGTTGTTATACTTGTAAGTATCTTATTTAAGTGGGCTTAGAGGTGATTCCTGACAACTACCTAAGTGCCTTCACTTCATTTAGAGTAGGGATCAGAAAACTATGGTTTTTACATTCTTAAAGTTGTAAGAAGAAAAAAAAAACAGAGAATTTGTGTTAGAGACTATGCGGTCCCCAAAGCCTGCCATACTGTCTGGGCTTTCAGAGGGAAGGTTTGCTGATTCCTGCTGCAGAATCTAAGAAGCAGTTCATATTTAAAAAGGATTGGCTTCACCCTTACAGAGGTCTTCAAAAAAGGAGAGAATGTTAACAGTGACTAATAACACGGCATCTTTCTTATTTTATCCAAGGGCATCTGGTTTCAGAATCTTCTCTACAGTGACCCCTACATGTTTAAATGAGGGAATTTGACTTCAGTCTCTATTTGAAAAACACCATTATGCAGAGGAGATTGATAATGAGAGAACTGCCCATTTATTTTTCAAGAGTAGTATTCTTTAGGGTAATAAACATTTTACACGAGTTTGTGCTATATAAAGTTCACATGTTAGTTTTTACAGATAGCTTAATTTTTAAAGGTTCTCTAAATCACTTACATTTTGAATTGTGTATGTTCAGATTAATTTTATATTGACCTATATATTTTTGCAGGATGATTGTCTTTTGAAAGTATGGTATCCTATGACTGGCTGGAAATCCTCAATTATACCTCAGGATCATCATGAAGTGAAAAGGAGACAGGTGTCTACCCAATTTTCCTTTGTTTATTTGGCACATCCCCGAGCTGTGGCAGGTTTCTCATGGCGTAAAACTAGCAAGTATATGCCCAGGTGAGACAGATGTGGCCTGTAACTTTGGTGTGTTTACCTTATATATTTGTAAAAATAATGAAAGCAAAGGTCTTTGTAGTGCGTTGACTTGGTGGAAATGAAGAGCATGGGCTCTGGGTGTTAACTGCCTGAATTCAAACCCTGTTGTTGTTACTAGCTTTCTGAGCTTTTGCCTAAATTTCTTAAGCTCTCTATGCCTCAGTTTTCCTCTCTTAGGTAATAGTACCTGCCTCGGAGAGTTGTAGTGAGACTCACTATGCTAGTGCACGTAAATATTTACTGCAGGCCTTTACACGTAGCGTGGGCTTAGGCTGTGTTAGCTGATATTGTTAGTGGTAGCCCCAGGAGTAAAAGATTCCAGGAAGGAAGTGTTCGCAAGTGACAGGAAAGCATACGTTGAAGGAAAATAAAACATAGTAAGAAACTATCATTGATACCCATGGTGGGAAAGCATATCATACACAGTAATAAAGTGGCTAGGTTTTTCTTAGGGCCATCAACAGAACCTTCTCAAAGAATTTATGGTTGCAAGTTTTTTCCTCATTGTTCAGCTTCTCCTAAAAGTATTTAGAAGATTAAACAAACTACAGAACAGCTCATACAAATGATTCCTAGATCATATATATAGTTATAAAAAAGCTTGCTTAGAACTAAATCTCTATTTTTGAGAGGTTATTTCATGTGTGAACTGTTTACACCTGATAGGAAATACAGCACACGTTACAGAGGTGCTCAGTAAATGGGAAATTCATTCATTTTTGGAATCTGAATAAAGAGTTTATTCTGCTTAAATTATTTGCATCTACTGAAAACATTTGCAAAATACTTTACCTTTGACTGAGTTGGATTCCACGTAAGCGTTTTTTTTAAAGGGAGCATGATTTTTTGTTCTTTTATAATGAGCAGTTAATGCACTTCAGCTGCTTGATGCTGTAACATTTTTGCTTATTTTAACTTAATGGAAGTTGACTTGTAGTTTGAAATTATATTCTCCTTGCAGTTTTATTTTGAAGATACCCATTTGTTTACCTGTTTATAATCTTTTGATTATAAGAAGGATGATACAGGATGACACAAGTAGAGCCATAAGCCATGCAGTTTAATTACATTTAATGAACTTTTATTATGGTCATTCTGTACTTTGCAATGATTAAGTTTTCTTTTGCTGTTTAGTTTGTTTAGAAGATACTAATACTCCCGCAGAGCCTAGTTTTCAAGCAGCACGTATATAATCCGGTATAAGTTTCTGTCTCCTTTGTCAAGATCATTTCCTAGTTTTTATGATGTTCACATTCACAGTGATACTGTGTATGATTTCAAGCTCTTTGATTGACCTCTCTTTGTCCATACACTGTAATTTTTAAGCAGTTGGAAGCATACTATACGGTCATTTAACTGAGCTGTTCAAGGCATGATTTTAATGAATCAAAGTGTCAGGGAAAGCTAGGTTGCTTCTATTTTATGGTAACTGATTGCAGCCTTGCAAGTATGAGCAGGTAATAAATGGGATTTGGTGAGAGTGTGAAATAGCCTGTATAAATGTCTTACCATTATTGGAAAAATAGCTACTCTTGGTCATACTGTTAGTTGTGCACTAATGCTATTTTTATACGTGAAGAACCAAATATTAATAGCCTTTAATTAATCAGTGGCACTGACATTCACAGTAACTTTTGTTTACTTCTCTTTGTCATTAGAGGTTCTGTCTGTAATGTGTTATTAACGTCATGCCATGATGGCGTCTGCCGACTCTGGGCAGAAACTGTATTACCAGAAGATTGTCTTTTGGGTGAGCAGATCTGTGAGACTACCACTTCTACTGTTGCCAGCAACCTCACTCAGGCTGGAAGACACAAAGACAGAATACAGCATGCTCTTGAGGTACTATATTATTTAAAATGGTAAATACATTTTGAAGATATGTGAGTTTGGTGGGAATTTATAAGCTAAGATACAGACAGTGCACCTGTATATGTAATGATGAAATTAATAGCAAGTAATTCTCACTAATTTGTTTTATGCTTGTAAGATGGCTCATTTTATGCCATGTAGAAGCCAAATACAGTAGTTATGACATGTAGTCTAGGTAAGTAGTATAATTTTAATTTTTTCATTTTGTATGTCAAATATGAAAACCTATAGGAATAAGCAGTTTTGATTAGAAAAACGCATAAAGGACCCTGAAACTAGTTGTAATTAAAAATGTTTTGCTTTTGTTTCATGAGGATTAAATCTTACTTGTGTGTTCTAATTAAAAATGACTATTTTGATTCTTAAGAATAAAGATACTAAGATACTAGACACAAGTCAACTTTTATATAATTGCTTTATAATTTCCATAGTTTAATATTTCAAAGGCAAACTAATTTTTCCATTTTTTAAGTGCAATATATATTAAATAAAAGTGCTTCCTATGAAATTAGATTATTTATACTATAAACTATTGTGTCCATTATAGGAATAAAACGAGATAAACACATTTTTGAAAATTACCAAAGCAAACCTAGATTGCTAATTTTCTTAATTTTTCATGTGACTTCTTACTACACAAAGAATATGTGCTTATTCTAAAATTAGATTAGAAAAATATGGAATTTATCATCCAACTATTCCAATTATGTGTGTATGTGTATTTTTTCTTTATGTACAAGATTGAGATATTATGCAGTAATGTTTTGTAATTTGCTTTTTATACTTAATGTGTTATAAACATCTCTCTATATTACTAATTGTGTTTTTACATTATACTTTTACATTAACAGTTTTATGGATGCATAGCCAAAATGTTTTGCTGTTTCAGCAAGCAGAAATATTTTTTGGGTTTGGTAGGCTGAAGATGTGCTCCTTAAAAGTTTGTTGTTTTTTTTTTAAAGATTTTATTTATTTATTTGACAGAGAGAGACACAGTGGAAGAGGGAACACAAGCAGGGGTAGTGGGAGAGGGAGAAGCAGGCTTCCCGCGGAGCAGGGAGCCCGATGTGGGGCACCATCCCAGAACCCTGGGATCATGACCCAAGCCAAAGGCAGGTGCCTAACGCCTGAGCCACCCAGGTGCCCCTCCTTAAAAGTTTTATATAAAGTAGGCTTACTCTGATACTATCTGTGATTGGGCACTGTTTATACATTCCCCCCCCCAAATTTAAAGTATAAATGAAATTAGAAGCAGAGGTCAGAACAGTTAAAGTTATATCTTGTTTTAGTATTTGTTGAAATTTAGTGAGACAAAGTACTTAATTTACTACATGTTTACAGTCATTTTTAAATACTTGTGTGACATTTTATCTTCAAATTACATATGAGCTTTTGGAGACTAAGTACTTTTGAGACATCTTTGTATCCTCCGTGGTACCTAATACATTGCTTTTCAGGTGTTAAATTGAATTAGTAGTTGCTACATAAAATAAAAGCAAAAGTTATAAGTAAACATATATAATCAGTGATTTGACAAATTTTTGCTATCTTTTAGTAATTATTAATTAATAATGTTAAAATTGTTTTTAATAGAAAAAACCTAATTGATTTATAAGCTGCCTTGCTTTTTGACATCCTTTTGTCTGAAACTTCTAACTGTAAGGTCTATATAATTCTTTATATACTTATACATTTTGTTCCTAGGAGAAAATAATCAGCCAGTATTACACCAGCCTTGCCAATATAATTTAAAATAATGATAGATGTCAAAGATTGAATGAAAATAATTTTATAGGCATTGTGGTGCAGGAGGTCTCTAATATATCCATCTTAAACCTATTATCAAAGGAATAAGCAACTCTGTAGCAGGGAGACCAGAGGTAGAGGACATGCCAAAGACCTGATACTGTTTTCCGTATGAAAAGGGGTAAGGGCTGTGGAAATTGAAAGGAAGGACCAGATGTATTACCTTAATGCAGAAAGAACTGAGAGGATGCCACATTTTATTTAGTTGACTGTGAGGAACAAAGGAATAGAATGGGAAGTTATTGTAAAGTCTGATATTGGGGGTGGGTTAAGTGACAGAATAAGGAAGTCCTGTGAGTTGTTGGGGTTATGGTGTGAGATCTTTTCTTTTTAAAATAGTTCAGATCATTGGGTATGCTAGTGGAGAATTTTTATCCTATAGACATACCTCAATTTAAACAAATCCCTTAAATCAGCACTTTCATGGCTCCGCTCACCTATGTAGATTCTCCTTAATTCTGTATTTTTGTACTCTGTCTTCTTTATAATAAAGATCATGTATTATTTAGCTGTAACTCTTTAGTTGTAAGTGAGAATTTTGGGGAGAATACTCTTCTTCCTGGTAGGAAGATTCAGGAGTTTTTTTTACTGTTATGACTAGTAAATTTCAACTCAGTAGTGGGCTATCTTGAAAAACCTAGACTTTGGACTCCTAATCTTAATAGAATCTCCTTATCTTTCTATAGATAATGAGATGTTTTTGAGCAACTACTTCTGCCTTGAACTATAAAATTTGCGGAAACTGTGGAGACTATAGTCAGAATTGTTCAGTTGAAGTTAAGGAAGTTCCCTTTAAAATGTTCAGATTTTGCAGAGAGGAAAATTATAAAATCCTTAATAATCAAAAGTACTTGGATCAGCATTTATTAGACTTTCCAGAGTTGGATTTAGCAATTATTTTTCTATTTTAGACAATACACCATTTGAAAAATTTAAGAAAAGGACAGAGGAGGTCTTCTGTTCTTGTAACTCACACCGAATTAATGCCTGACCAGATGGCAACGCATGAAGTTCAGAGACACATTTCCCACCATGCAAATGCACTGTGTCATTTCCACATTGCAGCAAGCATCAATCCTGCTACAGGTAAAGGATAGTAAAGTTTTAGTTCCTATAAATATTCTGAAATAAGATAAATAAATAGAAAAGTGGGACTACTTACAGAATCTGTTTTTCATTTTTTATTAATATTCCATGTTTCCTTTAAAAATACTTCTTAATTCAAATAGGAATATAATATAAAGTACCATTTCTTAAATTGAGACTATGTGATTCTCAGGAAACAACTACAAATAAGTATTTCTGAGCACCTCTGTTTGTCTAGTATACAGCAAGGTTCTAAGTAAATTAGAGCTTTAGTTGAACTTCAAATAGAATGTAATTAGTGATAGTATGCAGTAAATTCAAAACATATTAGAAAGGTTGGCTTTTTAACTGTATGGACTATGCTAATCAAATGGAATAGGATCATAGGATTGTCCCCTGCAGATAGGTATTCTGTCACATATTTGAGTCCTCAGTATTGGATATGTTCTTGTAGCCATTCAGCCTTGTCTTTCAGCATCTTTATTAAATAACCTTCACCTTTTAACCAATTTTATCCATTTTTACTAACTTACTACATACTATTTTAAAAATCATTTCATAAAAATATTTAACATCATGTATTTATAGGTACTGTATGTAAATATATAGTTTGACCGAATTGATTGCTAAATGCAAATAATTTTGTATTGTAGGACTCCTCTTCAACTTTTTTTCAGGATACTTTTTGAATCTACATTAAAGTTGAAAGCATAGATCAACGAATACCCATATTACCTTTACCCAAATTCACCACCAGTTGTTAATATCTTGTCCTGCATGCTTTTATTCTCCCCTTCTGCCCATGTATGTATGTCTTTGATTACTCTTACCTTATTTTTGGCTGAGCCATTTGAAAGTAAAGTTGTCACCAGCATTATCTTTCATCTCCTAAATATTTTATGACATTATCTAAATATTTTAAGTGTGTTTTCTAATAAAAAAGGGGGTTTCCTCCATTACCCACAATACTGTTATTGTATGTAAGGAATATGGATAAGATTATATTTAATAGATAGTTGGTATTAAAATACAGATTCTTTCTTTTATGCCTTTGATCGTCATTTCTTTTGTTTTTTATTTCTTTTTTATTTTATTATGTTATGTTAGTCACCATACACTACATCATTAGTTTTTGATGTGGTGATCCAGGATCCATTGTTTTAGATTGTCATTTCTTTTAAACTCATAATCTACAATAGTTCCTCTCAGTTGTCAAAAAAAGTATCTCACACAATTCACAGCGCTCACCATAGCACAAACCCTCCCCAATGTCTATCACCCAGCCACCCCATCCCTCCCACCCCCCACCACTCCAGCAACCCTCAGTTTGTCTCCTGAGATTAAGAATTCCTCATATCAGTGAGATCATATGATACATGTCTTTCTCTGATTGACTTATTTCGCTCAGTATAATGCCTTCCAGTTCTATCCATGTCGTTGCAAATGGCAAGATTTCATTCCTTTTGATGGCTGCATTATATTCCATTGTGTATATATATACCACATCTTCTTTATCCATTCATCTGTCAGTGGACATCTAGGCTCCTTCCATAGTTTGGCTATTGTGGACATTGCTGCTATAAACGTTGGGGTGCTGCATGTACCCCTTCAGATCACTACATTTGTATCTTTGGGGTAAATACCCAGTAGTGCAATTGCTGGGTCGTAGGGTAGCTCTATTTTCAGCTTTTTGAGGAACCTCCATACTGTTTTCCAGAGTGGCTGCACCAGCTTGCATTCCCACCAACAGTGTAGGGGGGTTCCCCTTTCTCCGCATCCCCGCCAACATCTGTCGTTTCCTGACTTGTTAATTTTAGCCATTCTGACTGGTGTGAGGTGATATCTCATTGAGGTTTTGACTGTTGAATCACAGACCTGTACCTCTGAAACAAATAATACATTATATGTTAAAAAAAAAAAAAAGAAGATACTAGGAAGGGAAAAATGAAGGGGGGGAAATTGGAGGGGGAGATGAACCATGAGAGACTGTGGACTCTGAGAAACAAACTGAGGGTTCTAGAGGGGAGGGGGGTGGAGGATGAGTTAGCTTGGTGATGGGTATTAAAGAGGGCATGTACTGAATGGAGCACTGGGTGTTATATGCAAACAATGAATCATGGAACACTACATTAAAAACTAATGATGTAATGTATGGTGATTAACATAACATAATAAAAAAAAGTCAGTTTCAAAGAACTCTCAGTTATCTTTTAGAGCATCTTGCAATCTGAATATTTGTTCATGATAAGGTTTTTTTTTTTTAAGATTTTTATTTATTTATTCATTTGAGACACAGAGATACAGAGAGAGAGAGCATGAACAGGGGGAGTGGCAGAGGGAGAGGGAGAAGCAGGCTCCCCGCCCAGCCAGGAGCCAGATGTGGGGCTCAATCCCAGGACCCTGGGATCATGACCTGAGCTGAAGGCAGACGCTTAACCATCTGAGCCACCCAGGTGCCCCTGTTCATGATAAGGTTTAGGTGAAACATTTTTAGCAAGAATAGGGGATGTATTGTTTTATAGTATTCCTAATTTACAAATCCTATTTTATATGATTTGTTTCATTTTTATTCAAAAACCAAGACTGTCATCCAGGAATTAGAAAAAAAGAATAACTTGGAACTTTATTTAACACTGATATATATTAATAGAACACCACCAGAATATCCTGTGCATTTTATCTTTAGACTTTCCTATCTTTTTGCAGAGAACAATGGTTTTTTGTTTTGTTTTCATTTTTGCTTTCTGTTGAATGGATTATTTGTAATATAAATTGGGATTAGGAGATTAATTTTTTTAGCTTTACTATTTTACACGAACTAATCTATATTGTGAATTTCAGTTACCCCAAATGGAGGAAGCCTGTTAATATACTTAGAAGTTTGCTTGTCTTCCCATGTTCTTCTTTGGCATTATTTTCTCCCAGCTTTTTAGTTTCAAACATTTAGAAAGGTTGGAACAATACTACAGTGAACACTCACGTCTTTTACTTTGAACAACTGCTAACATTTTGTCACAGTTGCTTTATTCTCTCTGTATATACCTCTGTGTGTGTGGCGGGGGGTGGGCATGTGTGAGTGAAATTCTTTCTTAATCTTTTGAAGTAAGTTACATATGTCATGGCACATCACACTTATATCAGAAAGTATCTGCTAAGAATAAGGAAATTCTCTCACATGATCACAATATCATTATTATACCTAAGAAAATTAGAAGTGATTCCATAATCTCTAATATCCAGTTCATATTTGAACTTACATTTCTCCAGTTACCTTAGATGTCTTTTATAACTGCTTTCTGTTGTATTTTTCTGTTCCTCCACCCCCAAACCAGGATTTAATACAGGTTCATGCATTTGGTATATTTGGTTTTTTAAATTAGTAATTTAATTCCATTAGTAATTTAAGTCTGTGCCATTAATTGTTAATATTTACTTTTCCACTAAATTCAATTAAAGTTTGTACAAATCCTGCTAGAGTTATGTTGACCTTTTCTGTGTAAGTATAGAGTTAGTCTTTATAAAGCACTTGGTAATCCTTTTAAAGACATGAAAAAAAAATAAAAATAAAGACATGAAAAATTCATATTGAAATTTTACCTTTTTTCCCCCACAGATATTCCAAATGTCTTGGTTGGCACTGTATTTAACATTGATGATGGAAATGGGGGCTTTGTGGTTCATTGGTTAAACAACAAAGAGTTTCATTTTACTTCATCTACTGAAATATTTATGCAGCAATTACGAAAACTTTCTGAGAAACAGATAGATCATGAAAGTGACGAAGGAGATAGAGAAGATGAGGAACATTCACAGGAGGAAAAAGAGAGGGGTTTGCATATGAAACTAGACCATGGTTAGTATTCCATGTTCAGATTTTTCTTTTTGGCAAGTCAGCAGCTTTTTGTGATGCCACTTTTAGTTTACAATCCTTCCTTCCTGCTCTTCTTCTTACTTTTCCAGTCATTTACTGACTATCTGCTATGGACCATCTACCATCTAGCTCTGTATGCTTTGTTATACATATTGCTTTGAGTAATATATTACTTTGGAAGCCATGTCCTTTTTTGGGGAGCAAATTTTGCTAATGATAATGATAACGTGAATGAAATTCTGATTTCTTTAAAATTAAGAAATAATAGTAATTTTCAGTTCAGACCAGAAAATGATTTTCTTCTTTGTTTTTTCTCCTTCCCTCCCTCCCCCTGACCATAAATTGGAAAAGGGATTTATAATTTCTTAAGATAGTATTCTGTTGATAGTTCAGTACTGATAAATTTATTTTCTGATTCAGAGTTATCCCTGGATAGAGAATCTGAGGCAGGTACAGGATCATCGGAACATGAAGATGGAGAAAGAGAGGGAAGTCCCAGAACCTTTTCACGACCTAGTATACCAATGCCACTGCCCACAGTCCTGCTTGATCGGAAGATTGAAATGCTGCTAACCGAATGGAATAAGAATCCTGACATGCTTTTTACTATTCACCCTGTAGATGGTACCTTTCTAGTATGGCATGTAAAGTATTTGGATGAATATAATCCTGGAATATTTAGACAAGTCCAGGTATATTTTACTGATGAAGCAATTATTACATTTCTTAAAAAAGAAAAGATGCTATTCAGATTTACCATGTTTTCAGAAATACTCGTAAGAGTTTGTTTTTGAGAAGCAACTGAGAAGAGAATACTTATTCTTGTTACCAAAGGGGGACCAATGACCACAAATTTTATAAATCTGGTTAATTCAAAGTAAAATGAATTTGGCTTTGAAATGTGATACTGAATATTTGAATACATGTGCGTTGGCTTTTTTCCTGGGAATTCACAATATTTTGAATAAACTTAAGGAAACTACCCTAAAAATGTGACTCAGAGTGCCCCCCCCAGTTTTTTTAAGTAAATGTAGCTACCTTTATTTATTATCATTCTGAGCTTCATTTCTATTTATATTTGTGGTCATTTAGCTGTACAAGTAAGGCACTTGAAACTTTTCTTTGATTTTCAGGCTTCTCTCAGGCCACAAATAGAGATACGATATTACATAAATAGAGGAAAGGAATTAGACCGAAAAGAGGTTGAAAATGATAGTTTTCCTAGGAAACTGAGATTTGACATTTTGAAAATGGAAGTGTTTTTGGAAGACTTTTTGAGAGGAGGAAAACTACTTACATTGAATTCATACCTTGTTTTTCAGGTTTCTTTTTCTTCTCGGATTCCTGTTGCATTTCCATCTGGTGATGCGAGCTCTCTTAGTAAAAATATCATGATGTATGCCTGCATCAATGCTACGAAAGATTCTCCCCACACTCGGTTCCACCAAGAGATGATGGCTGTAGGCAGTCCTCACGGATCACAGCTGTACTCCCGATCACACACTACAAACGTGAACATTTTAGCTCCTACAGTAATGATGGTCTCCAAACACATAGATGGCTCTTTAAATCAGTGGGCAGTCACTTTTGCAGATAAGTCTGCCTTTACGACTGTTCTGACTGTATCTCACAAATTTAGATACTGTGGTCATCGATTTCACCTCAATGACCTGGCATGTCATTCAGTTTTACCATTGTTACTAACATCCTCTCATCACAACGCTCTGTTGACTCCTGAATTAGACTGTCAGTGGGACTCAGACAATAAAGTAAGTAGATTGATGGATCCTGTAAGACATATAAAAGGTTCCTCGAAACAACCTCTTAGAAATGCAGCAACACGTACATTTCATGACCCGAATGCAATATATAGTGAACTTATTCTGTGGCGTGTAGACCCAATAGGACCTCTGTCCTACACTGGAGGAGTATCTGAATTGGCTCGAATTAACTCTTTACATACGTCAGCCTTCTCTAATGTTGCTTGGCTTCCGACTCTTATTCCCAGCTATTGTCTTGGTAAGTGTTTATTTTAATTCTGAAATTAATAAAAGCTTTTAAACTTTTTTAATACACAAAATGGTTTATATTTGTCATTATTAGGATTTTTAGTAAGTATTGAGAATGTAGACATCAGACATACGTTTAGAATTTTCAGAAGTTTGTTTTTAATTTTTTTCCCCTCGTAACATGTTTTCTATTGAATTTTTTTTGTTAATAATTTTATATCCATTAATTTTATCTGTTTAATTATGATTCTGGACCATGGTTGTGCCTAAAAAGAAAAGTGTGAATAGGTTTCTCATACTTCAGCCCAAAATTAAAATAAACTACATATTATAATGCAAAGCCTTTACTCTTTCAGGCACATACTGCAATTCTGCAAGTGCTTGCTTTGTTGCTTCTGACGGCAAAAATTTGAGACTCTATCAAGCCGTGGTGGATGCAAGGAAATTATTGGATGAATTATCTGATCCTGAATCTTCGGTGAGTATTTCCTAATCTTTATTAAAATATCTAATCTGATAAGGAATTCTCCTTTTACTTTGGGACTTTTAGTTGGTGTTTAGGGAGTGAGCACATGTTCTGGGCTCTATATGACAAATTTACTGTTTCTTAATTTGTGTTTCAAGGTACATGAATCAATATCACACATCAATACCTTTTACATTTAAAGAAATAAATATGACTTTTTCCCTAAAATACCCTCATTTCTGCTTGACATTTTTCACTCTCTAGTTTGGTTCTGTTAATCTTTCTTTGCTCTAAGGCAGCTTTACCAAGCTCTTTGTTTAGGTTGAAAATTTGAGCTTTTCTGAGCTTTACTGACCATTAAAAAAAAAACATCCTGTGGTTAGAATATGTTATCAGTGGGTGGCAGTATCTTATTCTGGTAGTTCTATAGCTGAACTGGAAGTCAATGTATATTAGTTACTATTCAGATTTGAATAGTAAATTTTACCTTTACCTATGAAAACATACCTTTTTATAAAACAGTTGTTCTAACAAAAATGTTTCCAATATTGAACACCAGAGATATTTTTGAGTATCTACTGTGTGTCCTTCAAAGTGTAGGGGATACAGAGTATAAGTTTCGGTGTGGCTTTAAGGAGCTTTTAATTTAACTGAGGAGAGAAATGATTAATAAAAGGTTAAATAACAGTTGAAGACAGAAGCAGTGTCTGAGGGTGGTATGTAAATAATTGTCAAACAGATGGTGCCAGAAGTAGTCCATAATCCAGAGGTGAGAGAGATCAGAGGAGGGTAGGCCTAGACATCTTTAGTAAGGACAGTATTTAGGTTTATTTTTGATGGGTGAATAAGGTTTAGAAAGACCTTTGCCTGAGTGAGAGAATGGCCTGAAGTTGTGGATAAGGGAAAGTGCACGTATAAGTAAGGCTCGTTCCAGGAATGGTGGGAAAACCTCTTGGACTGGAGCCAGAGGTTTGGCATAGAGGAAGTAGCATCTTAAAATCACAGAGTTGGAAGATACTCTATATGTCCCCTAGTCTACAGCAGCCATGTGATGCTTTATTCCCCTCTACCACATTGCTGCCAATCTCTCCTCCGGCCTCCGAGGGGGAAGCCTCAGCTCTCAATGCAGCTCTTGTTGCCTTTGAATTACCCTCACTGTTACACTGAAATTAAATTCATATTCCTTAAATTCTGCTTTTTAGCCCTGGTTCCATTTAGAATAAGTCTGATATTCCTTACATGGGAGATCAGTTCAGATATTTGAAGACGACTGTCTTATAACCTATGAAACTTTTTTCCTCAGGCCAAATCTGCTCCCCTCCCCCAATAAACTAATTCTGTTTTATATTTGACCCTGGTTATTCTTAGCAGTTTTCAGTTTGTCTATACTCTGGGTGTTGTAGGGCCACTAGAATACAGCAGTATTATGGCCCCTCTCATTAGATTCCATTGTGTTTTTAGTAATCATGCCAGGTTCTTTGTTTGTGATTGATTCATACTGAGCTGGCTCTCATTTAAATATCCCAAAGTCTCTTTTTGCCAGTAAGCCATTCCATATTTGCACATTTGAGTTGTAGCCCAAATGAAGGCCTATTTTCACTGTTACATTTCATCTTGTTAGGCTCAGTCTTTCGGTATCTTTTTGAATCCAGATTCTGTTATTTGTGTTATTGCTTTATGACTTATATCACCAGTCTGTTTGATGAATGTTGTTTCCACATCTTTATCTTAGTCAATTATAAAAATGTTAAACAGGATAGGACTGAAAATGCCTAGAAGTGTACATTTGAAATATTTTTCGATTTTTATTGTCTGAAATATTTCTTCAGCTTGTCCCTAGAATTTCCATGAGGCAGCTTGTCATGCGCTTTGCTGAAATAAAATACACTCTGTCTGCCAAATATTCTGAAGTCAAAAAGGAAGTCAAATATGTCTGAGATGATTGTTTTAATGTGTAGAATGTTAAATGTACCTACCCTGATGTCTGTTGCCGACTAAAACCTTGTACTAAATAGACCTCAAGCTCTTTAGTTTGCCTTACTGAATTACATTGTTTTCCTTTTTGAAAATTGGAACGTTTACCTATTGCTAGTATTTTGGCTGTGACATTTCCCATGATTTCTCAGAGAACATCCTCTGTAGTTCATTGAACTCATTTGCAAAATTTCCCACTAACCCAGGCATTACTTTTCCAAAAAATATAAATTTATGTAGAGCAGTTAGATACATTCTTGGATTTTTTTTTTAAGATTTTATTTATTTATTTGACAGAGAGACAGCAAGAGAGGGAACACAAGCAGGGGGAGTGGGAGAAGCAAGCTTCCCATGGAGCAAAGAGCCCGATGCGGGGCTCAATCCCAGGACCCTGAGATCATGACCTAAGCCGAAGGCAGCCGCTTAATGACTGAGCCACCCAGGCGCCCCCTGGAATTTCTTAATTTATCCTGTCTTCTACTCTTCCCCTTACCAATGTACATTTTTTCTTAAACCTATTTTCATTAATTTTTTAATGTTAAAAAGTAATGCATATTTAGTGTAGAAAATTTTTGTTTTTTTCTATTTTTTACAAGCTAAATTCTTTTTTTTAATTAATTTTTTTTTTATTTTTAGATTGAGAGTGCATGTGTGTGTTGGGGGAGGGGCAGTGAGGGAGAGGGAGAGAGAGAATCTTAAGCAGGTTCCACACCCAGCTCAGGAGCCTGACTCAGGACTTAATCTCACCACCCTGAGATCATGACCTGAGTCGGTATCAAGAATCTGTTGCTTAACCGACTGAGCCACTCAGGCGCCCCAACGAGCTAAAATTCTTGAAATGGAAGACCAGAGACAAAGTAGGAATTAGGAGTTCTTATTCTCTGCATCTTTATTAACATGAAAGTATCAGCCTCTGTTTATGAGCTCATCTTTTACTTTATCTCTGTACCCTGAAAATAATAACTTACTCAGTTACTTAATTTTTTAAGTCCATTTTTAATTTTTGAATAGTTTTAGATTTAAAGTTGCAACAGTAGAGTTCTCATCCACCCCACAGCCAGTTTCCCCTATTGTTAACATCTCAAATCATCATTAGTATGATAAGATCAATTAAACTCTAGACTTTTTAAGATTTAACTGATTTTTCTGCTCTCACCCAGAAAACCACTTATTATTTAGTCATCATGAATCCTTAGCCTTCTCTGATCTGGGGCAGTTTCTCAGTTTTCTTCATTTCTTTCTTCCTCAGTATTTCCTCATGACTTTGACAGTTTTGAGTAGTCCTGGTCAGACATTTTATACAATTTCCCCTTGATTTGGGTTTGCTATTTTTCTCATGGTTAGACTGGAGTTCTGGGTTTTTAGGAAGAATATCCCAGATGTGAAGTACCCTTTTTATCACACTATATATGAGGGGTACATGCTATCAACATGGTAATTAGTGCCTTTCCTCTTTTTTTCTTTTCAGTCTTGCTACAAGTTTGTTAATTTTATTGATATTGTCAAAGAATGAGCTCTTTGTTTCATTGAACTCTTTGTTTTCATTTTCATTAATTTCTGCCCTTTTATTATTTTCTTCCTTCTTGCCCTTTTTTGGGGGGGGGTAGGGGAGGTTCTTTTTCTAGGTTTCATGACATAGTAGCTTTAGAGTCTTGGTTTGAAACTTTTCTTATTTTCTAACATATGCATTTAGTACTATAAATTTCCCTCTGAACACTGCTTTGGCATTTTGATAAGTAGTATTTTCATTTTTTTCACTTCACTATATTTTTAAATTTTCCTTGAGAATTCTTATTTGACCCATGGGTTATTTAAAAGTGTGTTGTTTAGCTTCCCAGTAAATACTGGGAAGAGATTTTCCTGTTACCATTCTATTACTGATTTCTAATTTGATTCCATGGTGGTAGAAGAACACACTCTATGATTCCAATCCTTGTAAATTGACTGAGGTTTGTTTTATGACCCAGGATGTTGTTTATCTTAGTAAGTATTCCATGGCACTTGAACATAGTCTGCTGTTGTTGGGTGGGGTATTCTAAAAATGTCAGTTAGCTTTTGTTTTCATTAATGGTGGTGTTGAGTTCCTCTAGATCTTTGCTAATTTTCTGTCTAATTCTGTCAATTCCTGTGAGAATTGTGAATTTGTCCATTTCTGCTTTCAGTTCTAGAAGTTTTGTGTTTCACATATTTTGCAACTCTGTTTTTTGCATATACATTTAGTCTGAAATGAAGGTGTTGGCAGGATCATGCTCTTTCTGAAGGCTCTAGGGGAAGATCCTTTCTTGCCTCTTCCTAACTTCTGGTTGCTCCGACTAATCTTCAATGTTCCTAGACTTGAAACTGCAACACTGTAGTCTCTGCCTCTGTCTTCACATGGCCTTCTTCTCTCTGGGTGTCTCTATGTGTCCTCTCCTCTTCTTAGAAGGACACCCACCCTAATCTAGTATGACCTTATCTTAGATTAGATCTGCAAACATCCTTCCTCTAAATAAGAGGACATTCTGACTTTGCAGGTAGACATGGATTTTTTTTTTTTTGAGTTTTAATTTTTTTTTATTCTTATGTTAATCCCCATACATTACATCATTAGTTTTAGATGAAGTGTTCCATGATTCATTGTTTGTGCGTAACACCCAGTGCTCCATGCAGAATGTGCCCTCCTCAATACCCACCACCAGGCTAACCCATCCTCCCACCCCCCTCCCCTCTAGAACCCTCAGTTTGTTTTTCAGAGTCCATCGTCTCTCATGGTTCGTCTACCCCTCCAATTTCCCCCGCTTCATTCTTCCCCTCCCGCTACCTTCTTCTTCTTCTTTTTTTTTTTCCTTAACATATATTGCATTATTTGTTTCAGAGGTACAGGTAGACATGGATTTTGGTGGGACACTAGCCAACCCCTTACACTAACCAGCTTTTTGTTCTCATCAGTTGTGTTTGCAGTTGCATAGTCAGGAACCTCCAAGTCCCTCTAGCCTCCAGACTCTTTTAAGCCATTTGACTTTCAGAGCCATATGAATTCTGAGATTTTTGCCTTTCTGAATGATAGACTATAGGGCTTCGCCCTTATTGTTGATCTTAAACTCTTAACATAGCATGACTGCTCCCTGTCAAGTTCCCATTATTTCTGCTGATCCAAGTCAGAGCAGCAGTTCTCCTAGTTACTTCCTCTACTGATTGTAAGTTGAAATATGGCAAGAAATTGTCACATGCTGTCCTCTTCCTCAAATGGGATTTTTAGTAGATGCTGGGTAGAGGCTAGCTTCCCCCCCCCATAAGAAACATTTGAAAATATTTGAATTTTATTCTGGAATCAAGAGATGGATTTAGGGGACAGTAAACTTTTTTGGACAGGGAAGTAAAGTGGTTAGTTTGTGGGATGGAGTATAGTGAAGGTATCTGGGTAGGTATCTGGAATCATTGGAGATGGCAGGAAATCTATTGAGGTCATCAAAGCATGTGGTAAAATAAACCTGAGCTAGAGTGGGATTTGGCAGATATCGAGAAAGGGTAGAGTAGGGCTTAGTAGTTGCTGAATATGGATACTAAAGGAAATGATTCTGAGGTTTCAAGTTTGTGATAGTGGATCCACGAGCAGTGGTTAGATATTTATGAGGTATTGTTGATAACTTAAGTTTGAGATACACTGAGCGTGAAGTGACTGAGGTTTTAGGTAAAAGATGTAATTTAGGTAACTTTTGCAGACATTTGGAAATAAATTCCTAATGTTCCTTCTCAGATACCAGTGTACATTCGGTACTTATTATTAAGACAGCACTTGAGATCTTTAGACCTTTAAAGGCATGAGTAACAGTTAATGTTCATACATGTGACTCTGAGTCATCAGGAAGGGATTTTTATGTTGAGTAAACTGTTTATGAAGGCAGCGATTTAAAGATTTTATTTTTAAGTAATCCCCACACCCAACGTGGAGCTCAAACTCACAGCCCTGAGATCAAGAGACACACGCTCCACCAACTGAGCCAGCTAGGCACCCTGAAGGCAGTGATTTAATTAAAATTAAAAACAAATTTCCATGCACAATACCGAAGATATAATTGTTCTAGTGCTTGGTGTAATGTCCTCTGAGTTCATCCATGTTGTAGCAAGTGACCAGATCTTTTTAAAGGCTGCATGATATTCCATTGTATGTGTATACCACACAGTTTCTTTATCCATTCACCTGTCAGTAGACATTTGGGTTGCTTCTGTCTTTTGACTATTGTGAATAATGCTGTGATGAACATAAGGTGTGCAAATGTCTCTTCACAGTTCCGTTTTTAATTTTTTGGGGTATATACCCAGAAGTGGGATTGCTAGATCATACAGTAATTCTATTTTTAATTTTTTTGCCAACCTCCGTACTGTTTTCCATAATGGTCACACCATTTTACATTCCCACCAGCAGTGCCCAAGGTTCCAACTTCTCTGCATCCACTCCAACACTTATTTTCTATTCTTTGGTAGTGGCCCTTCTGATGTGTATGAGGTGATACCTCCTGGTGGTTTTGATTTGCCTTTCCCTCGTGATTAGTGATATTGAGCACCTTTTCTTGTGCATGTTGGCCATTTGTGTATCTTCTTTGGAGAAATGTCTGTTCAGGTCCTTTTGCTTTTTGTGTTGTTGAGTTACAGAAGTTCCTTCTGTATTCTGGGTGTTAACCCTTTATCACATACGTAATTTGTGGTTACTTCCTCCATTCTGTAGGTTGCCTTTTACTCCATCGGTTGTTTTCCTTGACAGGCAGAAGTTTTTAAGTGTGATGTAGTCCATTTGTCTATTTTTTATTTTGTTGCCTGTGCTTTTGGTGTCATATCCAAGAAATCATTGACAAAACCAGTGTCAGTGAATTTTAGGATGGTTTTTTCAGTTTCTGCAAAACATGCCACTGGGATTTTGATAGGAATTACATTGAATCTGTTGATTGCTTTGGTAGTATGGCCATTTTAACAATATTAAGTCTTCTAATCCACAGCATGAGATGTCTTTCCATTTATTTATATCTTCTTTGATTTTTCTTAGCAACATTTGTATTTTTCAGTGTATGTCTTTCATCTTCTTTGTTCAGTTTCTTCTTAAGTCTTGTATTCTTTTTGATGCTCTACTAAATGGGATTATTAATTTCCTTTTTGGACTGATCATTGTTAGTGTATAGAAACACACCTGATTTTCGAATGGTGATTTTGTATCCTAGAGCTTTGCTGAATTCATTTATTAGTTCTAACAGGTTTTTTTTTGGTGTGTGTGTGTGTGGAATTTTTAAGGTTTTCTGCATATAAGATCATGCCATCTGCAGATAATTTTATGTCTTTTCTAATTTTTATGCTTTTTATTTTTTGCCTAATTGTTAGAACTTACAGTCTGTGTTGAATAATAATGGTGAGAGTGGGTGTCCCTGTCTTGTTCCGTATCTATCTTAGAGGAAAAACTGTCTTTTCCCATTGAGTATGACATTAGCTTTGAGCTTTTCATATAGTTTTTATTATATGGAAGTAGTTTCTTTCTATTCATAGTTTGTTGAATGTTTTTTTTTTTTTTTTCATGAAAGCATGTTGAATTTTATCACTGTTAAATCTGTGTCTCTGTGGGGGAAGGTGGTCTTGGACTTCTTATTCTCAACATATAAGTCAGAATGATATTTCTAAAGCGTAATTTGTTTGGATCATGTCACTCTTAAGCCATTGTCTACAGTGAATTGTAATACTGTACAGACTCTACCTCTCAGCCCCTATCCTGCCTTCCTTCACTTCTCTGATACTGTGTTTCCTACTTTTACCCTCCCTCATTTTGGCTGCAGCCATACCAGTCTCTTTACTGGTCCTGGAGCATGGCCAACTGTCTCTCATGTTAGTGTCTTTTACTTACTGTTCTCCCTGCCTGGGATGTTCTTCCCTCAGATAACACATGGCTTGTATTCTTGCCTCCTTTATGTCTTTACTCAAGTGAGGGCTTCCTGACCAACATTCCTGTCCACATTCCCACTTCATTTTCCCCATAGCACTTAGTACCATTTCACAGTTTGTTTTACTTACTTATTTGTGTGCTATTTGTCTTCATTTGAATATAAAATGAGGGCAGTGCTGTATTCCCAGTGCCTGGTATCTGATAAGCATTCTACAAATAATTGTTGAGTTAATGAATAAGTTGATGAATATCATGCTGAAGTGTTTTATTACCTTGTGAAGGCAATGGGAAGCTAGCTGTTCTACCAGTTTGAACTTCATCAGCAAAGTGTGTGAGTACAAGTTTTCTCCACCCTCTTTTTCTTTCTTCTCTCAAAATCTTCACTATTTTGAACTGTATCTATTTTTTTGATTCACACATTTTTTATCACTGCAGAAGTGGAATGGTTTTTCATATTTTTATTGGCTGTTTGTATTTTTTTTCTTTTGATTTGCTTGTTCATGTTCTTTGTGGGATTATAGTATTTAAATTGGGAAGGAAGACCATACTAACTAGGAGAAGCTATACAAAGATATTTCTTTGCATTTTGTGGGGAAGAGCACATTGGTAAGGGTTGTACTTTTCAGGGAGAGACAGTCAGTACTTCCTTGATTTACTCTCTATGTCAGGGCCTAGGTGGGAAACAGATGACACACTTATAAAGGTTTAACTGTGAAGAGTTTAATGAAAGAACTCCTTATAGAGGTGAACACATGGTGAACCCGCAAGTGATGATAAGGCACTCAGAGTTTAGCAGTAGGGTGAAGCCATTATTACCATTATCAGAATAATGGCCCCCCAAAATGTTCATGTGCTAATCCCCAGAACCTGCACATTTGTTACCTCACATGGCAAAAGAGACTTTGCAGATGTGAATAAATTAAGGACCCTGAAATGTGGAAATTATCCTGGATTATTTGGGTAGGCCCAGTCTAATCACATAAGACTTGAAAGCAGAGAACCTTTCCTGGCTGTGGTCAAAGAGAGGGGTGACAAAAGAGGAATGGTCAGAGAGATGATATTACTGGCTTTGGGAGAAGGGGGGCCATGAGTCAAAGCATATGGATAACCTCTGCAAGCTGGAAAAGGCAAGGAAACTGGACTCTCCCCTCCAGTCTCCAGAAAGGAATGGAGCCCTGATGACAAGCTGACGTTAGTTCAGCGAGACCCATGTCAGACTTCTGACCTACAGAACTGTAAGATAATTCATTTGTGTGTGTGTTTTTTTTTAAAGTTTGTGGTAATTTTTTGCAGTGGCAATAGAAAAGTATATCCCTGTGCCTGAAGGGACAAGAGCAGTAACGGTGTACCAAAGCCTGGGGAGAACTAAAGCCATGGAAAAGGAGCTGCCTGTTGGGAGAGGTGGCCACACAGGAACATAGCCACTGACAGAACTGTGGGGACCAAGGGGGACACATGCCCGACTTCTCTCTCTCTCTCCTCTCCAGTCTCCGACCAGTCCCTCCCACTGAGTGAATTCAGCCTGAAGCTGAAGCCGGCTTGCGAGCTAGGTGTTTGGGTCCAGAAGTCAGTGTCTTGGGGCACAGAATAAGGCAGACAAGGGTGGAGAATGCATCAAGGTTTAGATGCAGGTCAAGAGTAGCCAGCCCCCTAGCATCGATTATTTAGATGGAGAAACTTTTATCTCCAGCACAGGGGAAACACAAATTCCCATTTGGCATCATGTCATTGTGTAATGATGCCGGTTTAGTCGTGGTCATACTTGGACTTTTGAAGTCCTTGCACTTTTAGTACTTGTCCCAGTAGGGAAATCAGGGAAGAAGAAACAACATAAAGGAAAGCTGTTATAGCCCCTGCTTCTACAGATAGTCACAGAGCCCGAATTCAGTAATCATAGTCTCTTCTCCCACCACCAAGTTCTGCGTTCCCTTACACTTTTGTCAGCACCTTGGGTGTTTGCCTTTTTTTTTTTTTCTTTTTAAACCTGGTGGAATGGTTCAGACCTTAGTGTTCTCATTTTCTTTGAGTAAATACCCAGTAGTGGAATTACTGGATCAGGCAGTTTTAGTGCTATATTTTAAACAGTCAAAATTAATGCAGAAAAATCCTTGATGAACAAAATGCCAAAATTTTAAATAAAGACAGATCTCGCAGTGCCACGATGAGCCACATTGAAGCCTGGGGCAAAGGAAGAATGTGTACTCTAGAAACATATGTTCCTGTAATTTTTTAATGGTTAATTTTTTCCCAGAACACTGAAGTAGTTGAAAAGTATTGAAAATTGGAAGTAAGTATATTAAAATCCACAACATTATTTTCAGTTCAAATATTTTATTTATGTCCCAAACAGAATTTATTATGATTTTACTTTCACGGCTTTAACGGAAGCAAACACTTCAATAATATGATCAAAATTTACTTTTTTGCTAATCCCGTTTTCAGTTGAGAGTTGTTGGATATAGTGAGAGAAAGAAACTTTGAAAGTAAGTTTGGTGAGTGTAAATTACTAGCAAGAGGTGTGACTGTCGTTCCTGAACCTGAAAATGAGTTAAAAACGAAAGAGAAGATGGAAATGTATGAATTACCAGATGTGGTATTCTTACTGGAAAAAGAGCCGATCAAGTAAAAATTAAGGAGATTTGGGGCACCTGTATTAGTTTCCTAGTGCTGATACAACAAATTGTCACCACCAACTTGGTGACTTTAAAACAATACATTTATTATCTTATCTTTTTGGAGGCCAGATATTATAAAACCAAAGTGTTGGCAGGGCCATATTCCCTCTGGAGGCTCTAGGGGAGAATCCATTTTCTTGCCCTTTCCAGCTTCTAGAGGCCCCTGCATCTCTTGGCTCATGGCTCCTTCCTCCTTTTTAAAGCTAGGAGCAGAGCATTTTCAAATCTCTCTTTCTCTGGCCTTTGCTTTTCTTTCTCTGAATCTGACCATACTTCCTCCCTCTTATAAGGACCATTGTGATTTCAGTGGGCCCTTCTACCTAATCCAACATACTTTCCCATCTCCAGATGTTTAACTTCATCACAGCCACAAAATCTCGTTTGTCATGTAAAGTAACATAACCTATTCACAGGTCCTGGGAATTAGGATGACATTTTTGGGGGGCTACAAAGCATACTAATTTCACATTCAAAATGGAGGTATGAAAAATTAACTGAAGTGCTTTAGATTTTGAATTTTTAGCTGGAGAAGACTTACGTGGATAATCTTGTTTACAAAAGGCAGCCACTGACCTGGCTCTTAAATATTTTGACAATCATCTGAAATCGTTTTAAGTGTCATGCGATGTCCATAATTTGTAATATAAAATCAGCATTGTGTTTGGATCTGCTAAAACTGATTCACAAATTTTGTTTAGTGCAGTCTTATGCAAATTTGGAAGTGAACTTCAGAACTTTAAAAAAACAATATACCAGTCACAATGTTGTCCTGCAAAAGAAGTTTCAGTAAGCTGAAGTTAATTAAAAATTATTTAAGGGGTGCCTGGGTGTGGGTGGCTCAGTCGGTTAAGCGTCTGACTCTTGATTTTGGCTCAGGTCATGATCTCAGTAATGAGATCGAGTCCTGCATCCACACTGGGCATGGAATATGCTTAAGATTTTCTCTCTCCTTCTCCCTCTGCCCTTTCCCCAACTCCCTCTCTAAAAAAAAATAAGTTAATTAAAATATTACTTAAGATTTTCACTCAGTCAAGAGACTCTCAAACAGGGAAGTTGTCTATATTGAAAACAAGCAAAAAATAGATTTTAAAAATATTGATAAGTTTGCTTCCATTAAAGCTGGGAAAGTAAACTAATCTTGTTTTAGTTTAAATAATTTTAAATATAAAATAATATTGTGAGTTTTAATACACTTTCTTTTCAGTTTTTCAATAATTTTCAACCACTTTAATGTTCTGGAAAAATATTTATCATTAAAAAATACATAAAAACATATCTGTGAAGTTTTGCTTTTGTCTCAGGCTCTCATATGGCTCATCAAGACATTTTTCTTTTTAGTTTTTAAGTTTGAGTAATTTCTACACCCAGTGTGGGCCTTGAACTCACAACCCCAAGATCAAGAGTCACAGGCTCTTCTGACTGAGCCAGCTAGGTGCCCCATGACACTGTTGAATCCTGCATTTAAAATTTTGATATTTTGTTCATCATGAATTTTTTTGCATTAATTCTGATTTTAAGAAATACTGCATTGGGGAGCCTGGATGGTTCAGTTGGTTAAATGTCTGACTCATGATTTCAACTCAGGTCAGGATCTCATGGGTCATGAGGTCAAGCCCTGCCTGGGGCTCTGTGCTCAGCTGGGAGTCTGCTTGAGGTTCTCTCTCTCCCTCTCCCTCTGTCCCTCCCTCCCCCGCTTGTGCACGCACATGCTCTCTCTCTCTCTCTAATAAATAAATCTTTTTTTATTTGAGAGAGAGAGAGCACGTGCGTGCAGGGGGAAGGGGCAGAGGGAGAGGGCGAAGCAGACTCCCCAGTGAGCAGGGACCATGATGTGGGGTTCGATCATGGGATCATGACCTGAGCTGAAGGCAGACACTTAACCGACTGAGCCACCCAGGCGCCCCAATAAATAAATCTTTAAAAAAAATACTGCATTAAGATATTATTTATCTTGATTATTGAGTTTTTGGCACCCCCCCCCCTTAAATTTTGCACCCAAGGTGAGTGCTTAATTCACTTTACCCTAATTCTGGCCCTATCTTCTGCTGTAAAATGGGTTCTTTTGTTGGAGGTAAAGTTGAATAGGATCCTGTAGTGTTGAATAAGTCATTTGGTAAGGCCTTAGTCACAGTGCTAGCAGCAGAGTTGTGGGCAGGGAAGGCAATTCCTTACCTGGAATGGGTATCCCTGCAAGGGGATTGCAACCTTGGTTGCATGTCAGAAGCACGTGATGAGTTTGTAAAATGCCTGTGATCAGATTGTACTCTAGACCAATAAGTCAGTCTCTGCAAGTGGGACCTAAGCAACAATGATTGTTAAAGCTCCTCAGGTGATTCAGTGTGCAGCCAAGCTGAGAACCACTGATCTACATCAATACTTATTAAACTTTAGTATGTACACGAATCATGTAGAGATTGTGTTAAAATGAAGATGTATTAGCTTCAGGGCCTGAAAGTTGCATTTATAAAAAGCTTCCTGATGCTGCTATTGTTGCTGGTTCATTGACCACACTTGAGTAGGAAGGATTCACGGTCCAGTGTTTTAACCTCACCCTCTGTAGAACAAAGTTGCAGCCAGATTTCAGTTAACAAACCCAGGAGACACTACTTCCAGGTGTCTGAGCTAATATTTTAAATCCTGAATCTTGGGTGAATATACTCATAACAATAAATTCAGCCATACCCAGCCACATATTTTGTCCTCCTTGATCTAGTAACCCTTGAATCTGTTCCTATCCCGTGTCTTTGGAATCTTGCTGATACAAATTGGAATGATGCTACAACCCCAGTGTATGTGCTGTTTTCCCAGGAGCAATCTTGTATTTATATCCCTAGGCTAAGCTGGGATCTAAGCCCTCTTAGCAGCCTGGAGGTGGTAGGAAGTAATGGTGGTGATGCTGAGGAGAATGGGCATCTCCTTGTGAAGTAACTGCTCCAAGTGAAGCTACTGAAAGGTTTTTATGCAAAGGGAAGCCTGATTGGAAGGAGGGAGAAGGGACTGCTTTTTTCAGCAGAAAGGGTTGGGAGTTTGGGTGTCCAAAGTTAAACTTCCCGTGTTAGTTAAACATGCTCATCTCAAGTTACCGAGTCCCACTTCCTTTCAACCATTGCCCGTACCTTCTCACTGGCAAGGTCGTACTTCTACGTGGCATTGCAGATCTGCAAACCATACGTGTGGGCATGGGGCCACATCCTCAGCCAGGTCTGTCATGGAGCTTTAAGATTGCAAAATGAAGACATGTTGAAAGAAGCGGATGCCTTAAGGTTCTACGCTATTAAGCTAGACACTATAGAGTTTTCTACCTGGTTAGTTAATTTTAAAAATGAGAATAAGAATGAGTACAGATATTTGAAATAATTCTTGGAATGAATGAATCGCCATTGCCAATCATTGAATATTTAGAAGGGCCTTGAATGTCTGAGATGCTGTATCATACTGACAATAGATTCATACATTGTTGATGATTCACATTTTCTGTTTTTTATTTGCAGAAACTTATTGGAGAAGTGTTTAATATTGTGAGCCAACAGTCTACTGCTCGACCTGGCTGCATTATTGAACTCGATGCAATAACCAACCAAGTAAAAACATGCTTGTGAATTGGGGGTATTAATATACTTTATTCCAGAGTGCTTTATGTGCATATATTTCATGGCCAGAATAATTCCCTTGTTTGAGAATACTAAATACAGCCAGTTCTCTTGATTTCCACAGTGAAAATCTAATGATTTAGTGATTATTCTCCAGCTGAGTTATATCTGTAGCCTTATTTCCTGTTTAAAGGTCATTCGATTCAGTCAGGGAAACCATGAAGGAAAATATAGTACAGCTGCATAGGGGCTTGGTTTGTGGTTTCTCTTTTTATATTATTTCTCATTTCAACTCAGTTGATAGTTCAGCTTTAGAGTGTTTGCCTTGTTAGTCTGAATATTAGGTATTTTTACGATATCCGTAAAATGCGGGTGAAAGTAGGATCAAAGTATACATTTACTTTCTAATCATAGGTCTTTTGTATAGTCACTGTTCTTCCCTGGCAACTACCCAGGGAAGAGGGAGAACTCTTCTCCCTGCAGTGAGTTTGTAAATCCCTTCCTAGTCCTCAAGATATTTGTTTCTTCAGGATCATATTGATGGACTAAGGGATAGAACTAATGTATTCATTCCAAATAGGAAAAAAAGATTCTTTTGGTGAGGAAGTTACCAATATTTTCAAACAAGGAAATGAAGAAAGAGCTAACTGTATTTAAAAACAAATATAGTTGTATTTTTTTTTCCATTGTGCCTGGTACATTCTGTTGGGGAAAATGTAGTAATTTCCACCAATGTAGCAAAATTACCATGTCAGCTCTTGACAACAGGAATGTGGCTGCCAAACTCAAATTACTAATGCCTCCAAGGAAATCCCAAACCTGTGATCCATAGGGATATGGGAGAAGAGTGGATTGTCTTCATTCCCATAAAGGTCTTCATTTTTAATGGGCTGGGTATTAAATTCATCTCCCACTTTAGCTCCTTCTCTTCACCATGGGATGTTAACAGAGGTCACTCTTACTTAGCATTATGCTTTTTACTTCATACCTGTTCAAGATTTGTTTCCCCCTCTAGTTGTGACTGTCTTTAACACAAGGGCTGGTAAACTGCAAGCACTGATAAATAGCTAAAAGTCATTCTAGGTTTGTGCCCAGTGTGCTGTATGATTTCTATATCCATGAAGACCTCACCCTTCCCTTTTCATTTATTTTTTTCCTCTGGGGAGGTGACCTTTTTCTGTATATGTGAAGAGATTTTTGGTTTCTATCTGGAGAGACATAAAAATACCATATAACTTTCATAAAAATTTTGTGGGTCAACCTAATACTATAGTCCTTTCATTTCTGTGTAGTTTGTCAGGAGGTTGGTCTCCTTTATTCCGTAAGATTTAGCCCACCCATCCATGGTTCCCTTCCTTGAGATCTGTGGGGCAGCCATCTAATTGTCTTGACGCACTTCCATCGTAAGATTCTGTTAGGATTTAGTTTTTCCTTGAATTTCAGCTCCCTTTTGTAATTTTAATAAGTAGCCATTTGTATTATTTTTACTCTTTTTCTCTGTGTTGTTCAAAAACATGCTCATGTAGCATAGCAACAGCAACTGACCATGATGTCTCATCCATCCTTTTAGAAAGCCTCGCTACTTACGTGTAAATACATTAATCCAGGGGTGTGTCACCCAACTGGCTGTCATAGGGCCCTGCATAATTCCCACTAGACAGACTGGGAATACTTTGAGGACGTTTCTGGTTTTCCTATTTTTGGTTCCCAAGTGGAATTAGAAAAACTAAGGGAATCCTGTACTAGTTGCCTTATTACACAGTCAGCATAGCCTGCTCCAGCAAGTCATGTGACCTAATATTTTTGAGCTCAGAGTGGTGTAGATCACGTGTGTGTGTGTGTGTGTCTTGAGAAGCAGATCTGTTGGTTTGTTTTTGTTAGAGCTCTTTAATTCTGCTATTGGCGGTAGCATCTTTGAAAGCAATTTTCTCTGCCCAGGTCATTCTAATGATTTTATTTTCTGTTGCTTTTTCCCTTCTAATTTGTCAGTTGATGAAGAATAGAAATTTAGGTTTATTTCTTCTACATTAATGTTCTTGGGGAGGTGGTGGGTGGAAGACAGGGAATTTCAAAGATAAAACTTCGGTTTTTTTTCATATTTGTAGTGTGGCTCAAATACACAGTTGCTTCATGTGTTTCAAGAAGACTTCATCATAGGATACAAACCACATAAGGAAGATATGGAGAAAAAGGAAACAGAAATATTTTTTCAGCCATCACAAGGTACTTTTAAGAAGTAGTCTTGAGGGCGCCTGGGTGGCTCAGTTGGTTAAGCGACGGCCTTCGGCTCAGGTCATGATCCTGGAGTCCCGGGATCGAGTCCCACATCGGGCTCCCTGCTCGGCAGGGAGTCTGCTTCTCCCTCTGACCCTCCCCCCTCTCATGTGCTCTCTCTCTCTCATTCTCTCTCTCAAATAAATAAAATCTTAAAAAAAAAAAAAAAGTAGTCTTGAGTTTGACACCTTAATCTTAAAAAATCTCCAAAGTTTTATCGAGTATGGATCTTTATATCAAAAGTCATCACTCTCATAATTTTTAGCAAATAACACCAGTTCTGTAAAAATTGCTTGTTTGTATGTGAAGAAGGCATGTGGGTGAAAATTACATTTTGAAAGACAGTTTCACCAATGGCATAGACTTTTGCCAAGAAAATGTTACTTATGAATCCTAGTTTAATTGTTTTAAAAAGTAATTTTAATTGTTCAGTTCTGCAATTAAATTACTTCGATTGGTAGTAAGATCCCTGTGGTATCTCAAGCAAACCAATTAACTTTAGTGTAAGTTTTTAAAAGTCCCCAGTACATTGCTGAAGACCATTGATGAATATATAAGACATTGTTTTGTATGGTATATCAGGAACCTTAGGTACACTGTGAATTAAAGGTACCATCTCACGGTGTTCCCCTCTGACATGTAGTATTTGTTTTTTGTGTGTGAAGGAAAGTAGTTCTCCATAAGAGCCTTCAAGAATAGATCCCATATGATGTTTAAACTTTATTATTTAGCTTAAAATGTTCCCTTTAAGAGTTCTAACTTTGTAATTATAAAACAGTCATGTTCTATTTGAATGTAGAACATATGTGAACGTAGAACAAATAGAATATTTTCTGTTTGAAAGAAGGAAAGACATGTTCTACTTTAAGAATTCATTTTATATGATGAACATTTTTTTAGTTTACAAAAGGTTTCCAGATACTTTACCTAATTTGGTTATAGATCATAAGTATCTAAATGGACATAATTAATTTTCTTGATGTAGCTTGTATCACAGAATTATATATAGACACTTATGAACAGTATTTGTACCAAATTTATACAGGTAATTGCCTTTTCTTTAGTGAAAAATAAGAAGGAATTCTTCTCTGACATGTCTTCACCACTCACTAGTAATTTTTCCCTTTCATGCATCTTGCTTCTTACATTAATACTTTTCTTCTTAATAAGTTATACAGTTGTCACATGGTTTTATTTTACTGTCAATAGGGTATAACAGGACTGCTTTATAGATTTAAAATGTGCTTTTCCATAATATTTCACCTTTATCTGGGTTGAACTTTTTTATATGCTTTCCCACAAACCTAGGTACTGTTTATCATTCTACCTCTAACAAGAAATTCATACCAACCCTACTAGAAACAATGCTTATGGAAATTCAGTATTTTATTATATTTTTAATCGAAAGACTTATATTTAAAAATATTTTTGTATTTCCCTCTTTTGATATTTCTTTATGTCATTGCAAAATTAGGCCAAAAGATTTCCTAATGTCTTTCTTGGTTTTCCTTTAGATTTTGTGCAGTTTCTTTGATATTCTTCTTGATTTTATAGCTGTTTTCTTAAAGGACTTGATAGGCATATGTTCTTTCTTCCCTGCCCCTGCCTTATTTTGTACTTTCTAAGTTTCAATTAAAAATTAATTTCTCTTTTATTTTAAGGAGGCTCCATGCCCAACATGGGGCCTGAACTCATGACCTTAAGGTCAAGAGTCCCATGGTCTACTAGGCACCCCTCTAATTTCTCTTTTAATTAAGAAAAATGCCAATTACGGACAAAAGTAGAGTGCATTGTTTAAAGATTTTAAGATTTTGTTTCACTTGCTTTATCTATCCTATTTTCCTTTTATCCTGAAAAGTTTTTTTGAAAAAAAATTATTTATTTATTTGAGAGAGTGAGCAAGAGTGGGGAGGGGCAGAGGGAGAGAGAAAACCCTGAAGCAGACTCCCTGCTGAGTGCAGAACCTGATGTGGGGCTCAATCCCATGACCCCAAGACCATGACCTGAGCCCAAATCAAAAGTCAGCCGCTTAACCAACTGAGCCACCCAGGCACCCCTTCCTGAAATATTTTAAAACAAACCCAGCCATCACGTTTAACTCCTGTGTACTTCACATGCATTTCTAAAAATGACTTTCTTAAATGAGTGCTATTATCACATTGATAAATAACAAAATTCCTCAGAATTATGTAATAACTAGTCCATATTTACTTTATTCAGTTGTCTCAAAAATGTCAAAAGTTATTTGGTTTTCATTTGTTCGGATCCATATCCAAATGAAATCTATACGTTATATTTCATTGTTTAAGGGTCTTTTAATCTAAAGTGACTCCCACTTTATACTCTCATCATGCCACTTATTTGTTTTAGAGAAAGTTATTTTGTAAGAATTTCCCTAACTAGTGGGGCGCCTGGGTGGCTCAGTCATTGAGCGTCTGCCTTCAGCTCAGGTCATGATCCCAGGGTTCTGGGATCGGGCCCTGCGTTGGGCTCCCTGCTCGGTGGGAAGCCTGCTTCTCCCTCTCCCACTCCCTCTGCTTGTGTTCCCTCTCTCCTGTCTCTCTCTCTCTCTGTCAAATAAATAAAATCTTTAAAAAAAAAAAAAAAAAGAATTTCCCTAACTAGTTACTTAGGGTGTTAATCAAACTTTCTCCTATCAGCAGATTACCTATGTAGATTTTATTAGATCCAGGTTCAACTTCCTAGGTGATGCTGTGTCCTTCATAGAAAGACATAAGAAAGAACATCACTTAGGATGTCTCATTTTTAGTGATGCTAAGATGCAGAAGATTCAGGTGGTGGTTCCAGTGTTTGCTGCAATCTACTATACCATGGTTTCTTCAATTAATGTTGTTTTTGAACCCATTATTTCATCAAAGATTGCAAAATTACAATTTCCTAACTTTATCAGTTCTCATTTATTTATTAGCTGGAAAGTATTTGTAAAGAAAAGCTTTCCCTTATCAACTAGAGCTATTTGGTTACTTTGAAATAGAGTTATTTTTAGGAAAGGCAGGGTAAGTGTTTAGTTCCTTCCCTTTAATTAGCAATTTCAGAGGAGGAAGTTTGTGCCCAAATTATCACTGATGAATATATTGTTGTTGTTTAGCTTTCTTTTTCTTTTGAGTATCATTATGAATCCATTTTTTGGAAACTCTTTATAGAAGAATAATATAGATACAGAGAGGTACTCATCACTCATGGATTTTTATGTACTTAGCATTCAGTCAGTTTTCAGTCATTACTCTTTTTAATGCTCATATGGTCCTATATTAGGCTAGTGAGGACCCTTTCAAGTTGGTCCTGAGTCCTTTTGACACAGCCTTATTATTCTTACTATTTTACTTTCTTTCAGGTACTGTAAGTTATCCTAGGCTCATGTTGTAGATACCCTTTGCAAGAATGGAGTCATCACTCCAGGCTGTTCTTTTTAATGGGGTGTGGTATTCAAAGACCACAATTAGAGCTCTAGCAGTGCTCATTGCCAAGGAGTTGTCATTATGGGTTTTCATTTTTAAAGAAAGTTTTTGCTCAACATCACTCATCAGGGAAATTCAAATTGAAACCATAATGAGATATCACCTCACATATGTCAAAATGGCTAAAATAAAAAACATGAGAAATAACAAGTGTTGGCGAGGATGTGGAGAAAAAGAAATCCCCATGCATTGTTGATGGGAATGCAAACTGGCACAGCCACTGTGGAAAACAGTATGAAGGTTCCTCAAAATTTAAAAACAGAACAACCCTATGATGTAGTAATTGTACTACGTGGTATTTACCTAAAGAATACAAAAACACTCATTTGAAAAGATGTATGCACCCCTGTGCTTACTGCAGCATTATTTACAATAGCCAAAATATGGAAGCAACCCAAGTGTCCATTCGATAGATGAATGGATAAAGAGGATGTGGTATACATATACAATCGAATATTATTCAGCCATAAAAAAGAATGAAATCTTGTCATTTGTAGCAACACGGATGGAGCTAGAGAGTATAACGATAAGTGAAATAAGCCAGTGAGAGAAAGACAAATACCATGTGATTTCATTTATATGTGGAATTTAAGAAAAAAACAATTGAACAAAGGAAAAGAAAGAGACAAACCAAAAACAAACTCCTAACTATAGAAAATAGATGGTTACCAGAGGGGAGATGGGTGGGGGGATGGGTGAAGTAGGTGAAGGGGGTTAAGAGTACACTTATCATGATGAGCACTGAGTAATTTATAGAATTGTTGAATCACTATATTGCACATCTGAAACTAATATAACACTTATATTAACTCTACTAGAATTAAAAGGAAAAGAAAAAATACTAATTTTTTGTTTTGTGCAGATTTTATTTTCATATGTGAAAAATACAATTGTCAACAGGGAAAATTATATCCACAATGTCTTTTGATAAAAGAAATGCATAAAGTTCCTAACAAGTTTCTTTTGTACCACCACTACTGCCCTTCCCCCATGACTTTTAAATTAAAAAAAAAAGTGCTGTTTTCATAGAAGGAGGAGGATAAATGTTCCTTCAATTTTCCAAGTGAGGAGTTAGTGTCCCAGTTACTGTGAGGAGCACCCAGTGAAGCTGACTGTGCTCTTGCGCACTTCCTCTTTTGCTCCGTCTCTCCCTTCCTCTCTCTCTCTCTCTTTCTCTTTCTCTTTGTTTCTCTTCCTTCTATTCCTTCTGTTTTTTCTTGTCCTTCCTTACCTTTTTCTCTATGTGCCCTCTCTTTCTCTTTTCATATTTTTATGAGCTCATGGTTTTTTATATAGTCAGTATGTTTTAATAAATTGTATTCATTTTTATTCTTTGACACTCAGATTGTCCCATCTTTGACCAATAGGTGTACCTTCATGTTGGCTTTTGTGTACTTTTGACATAGTCCCATTAGTCTTTGATAGCTACCTAACTTTTGGCACAAAAATTACATAAAATTCCTAAATATCTATTTTGCCCTCTTCCTCCCAACTTGTATACGTATCAAGAGAAGTTTTTTAAAATGTCTTTCTTTTAACCCGAGAGAAATATAACTTAAATATACTTTTCTTTTGAACAATAGGATATCGTCCACCACCATTTTCAGAAAAGTTCTTTCTAGTAGTAATTGAAAAGGACAGCAATAATAACTCTATTCTCCATATGTGGCACCTTCATCTTAAGTCTGTACAAGCATGCTTAGGTAAGTAATTACTTTATGCAGAGATGAGGTGAAATAAATTCAGTTTACTGAGTATGTTTTAGGTTGGTTAATTCTTTAAAATGAAGATCCAGTGAACTATAAATTGAGTTGCTGGATTGAAGAATGGATATGCCAAGCTTTTAATTACAAGATCATAAATAATTGATGAAGTAGGTTAATCTAAAACGAAACCAGTCTGTGGGCACATTAGACATATTTTTTAAAAGTTTGATCAATTTATTTTTTCAATTAATATTTATTTAATGCTTATTATGACTCTGTTCTAGACACTATGTCTCTATAAATTTGTTTTGCCCGTAGAATTAATATTGTACTTTTCTGTGGATTAATACACACTTTCATCTGACATAATGTACTTAGCTTTAGAATCACTACATCGACATGGATGGAACTAGAGGGTATTATGCTAAGGGAAATAAGTCAGTCAGAGAAAGACAATTATCATATGGTTTCACTCATGTGGAATATAAGAGATAACGCAGAGGATCATAGGGGAAGGGAGGGAAAACTGAATGGGAAAAAATCAGAGACGAAGACAAACCATGAGAGACTCTTGATTCTGGGGAACAAACTGAGGATTGTGGAAAGGGGGGTGAGTGGGGGGATGGGATAATCCGGTGATGGGTATTAAGGAGGGCACGTGATGTGATGAGCACTGGGTGTTATACACAACTAATGAATCATTGAACAGTACACCAAAAACTAATGATGTACTATATGTTGGCTAATTGAATTTAAATAAATAAATAAATAAAAGAATCACTGGGGCACCTGGGTGGCTCAGTCGTTAAGCGTCTGCCTTCGGCTCAGGTCATAACCCCAGGGTCCTGGGATCAAGCCCCGCATTGGGCTCTCTGCTGCGCGGGAAGCCTGTTTCTCCCTCTCCCACTCCCCCTGCTTGTGTTCCCTCTCTCGCTGTGTCCCTCTCTGTCAAATTAATAAATAAAATCTTTAAAAAAAAAAAAAAAGAATCACTAAGAGAAGCAGATTTGCTCTTTATAAAAATACAATTGAGCATCTGAAGCTCATACATAAATCATCTGTTTTTGTAGAATATTAAGAAATCCAGCAGTGATAAGTTATGTTAGCCTTGCTTTTGCTGTACACATTCATATTGATTTCTTAGCGAATTAGAAAATCTGTAGTATGAAGCAAAGATATTGATCATGGATCCTTCTTTTTAGAACAAACTTTTACTTTCTGAGAGATAATTATTAAAATGAACTGCATAGACCCATATGAAACTGAATCTGCTTTAAACTGGTTAACTCAAAATCTTTTAAAAGATTTTATTTTTTCTGGTGGTTATATAATTCTGATTTTATACACATTAAACATTTAATACAGTCAACTAATATTTGTTGTTCCCTTTGTAATTCACATTATCACATAACCTTGTAAATAGTTCTAACTGGGCCATGAACTTGGGTTAGAAAAGCCAAATGATTTGATAGAACCTTTACCTGTGCCCATTTGAACCTACTCTTCTTGAGGCAGCAGGAATCCAAAAGTTCTTTCCAAAGCCTTTGAATTTCATTCTTGGTGTTACATGTTGTTTCACAAAAATGCAAGAGTAGAGCTAGTTATATGACTATAGGAAAGTCATGAAGCTCTCTGAACTTAAATTCTTTCATTTACTATGTGAGGCAATACCTTGCTGTTTCTCAAAGTTTGATTCATGATGCTCTGTTTCAGAAACACCCGGGCTGCTTATTAATGCAGATTTCTGGGGTTTATCCCAAAACAACTAAATCAGTCTTTCTGTGGTGAGGCCCAGGAATCTGCCTGGTAACAAGTTTCTCCTCAAGCTTTTGATACTTTTTAAAGATTTATTTATTGATTGATTTTAGAGAGAGAGATCCTGTGTATGAGTGCACAAGTTGTGGGGGAGGGGCAGAGGGAGAGAATCTCCAAGCAGACTCCCCACTGAGCACGGAGCCTGACCACTGGTTGGATCCCATGACCCATGAGATCATGACTTCAGCTGAAACCAAGGGTCAGACACTTGACCAGCTGAGCCACCCAGGCACCCCAAGCTTTTAATCCTTTTTAAAGTTTGAGAACATTGGATGAAATAACTTGAGGTTTTTTTTCTAGTTTTTACAAGTTGGTGATTAAGTCTCTGTGATGGAGTTGGTGATGCTAAGAATAAAATAGAAAAAAAAAAAAAAAAGTCTGTCAAGGTAGCCCAGCGAAAGTCTGAAAATTGACCTTGTCTCCAAAGTACTTTTAAAATCTGTTTCTTAAATGATAACAAAGTATTATTCTAGCTAATGTATATAGTGATGATAGTAATATATTTCATAATTTATCTTCAAAGCTAAAGCTTCAGAAGGCATTTCATCAGAGAGTCTACTTTCAGTCCCTGGACAGAAGAATGTAGACTCTTCTCCAGAAACTTCTCCTAGTGTGAGCCCCATGCCACACTCTGCATCAATTGCCAATCTTCAAACTGCTAGTAAACTTATTCTGAGTTCTAGACTGGTCTATAGCCAACCTCTTGATCTCCCAGAAGGAGTTGAAGTAATAAGAGCAACGCCTTCCGCAGGTAAGGTAACTTGAAGACTGGGCAGTTGTAGCTCACAGTGGCCTTCAGTGGGTACAGTGGATGAACCCTCCTGAAATATGTGTTACGTAGACAATTGTAATTTTCTAGTAATGATTTATCTGTTTAGAAACATGTCTTTATTGGGAAGTTTCCTGTGATAAATGTAATCAGCCTGACGGAAAATAATATGTTTTGATGTGAAGTTTCTTCCCTGCACTATGATTTCCTGTGAATAGGAATAATATGATAGTACAGTTGCAAAGAACAAATGTGTTCATTTGCAAATCATTGGAACTTTTTTTTTTTTAAAGATTTTATTTATTTATTTGAGAGCGAGAATGAGAGAGAGAGAGCATGAGAGGGGGGAGGGTCAGAGGGAGAAGCAGGCTTCCCACCGAGCAGGGAGCCCGATGCGGGACTCGATCCGGGGACTCCAGGATCATGACCTGAGCCGAAGGCAGTCGCTTAACCGACTGAGCCACCCAGGCGCCCTGGAACTTTTTTTTTTAAATTGAGGCTGTTCATTAGCACGTTGTGCTAATCATGTAACACCAATATGTTTGAGCAGGAGTTGGCAGGTAGTGTGGGGAAAATATGTAGGATACACGATTATAGTTTGGCTAGCCTAGAATGATACTGAATTTAACAAGGCAGATAAGATAGTTTGGAGGGCAGGTGTATTTAAAATGATCTGTCACTTGTAGAACTATAATTAAAGAGTTCCCAGAATAGTATTTTTGGGAAGTGAAATTGGAGGTTCAAGACTGTTCTAATTACTGGTGAATGATTTTGAGTATGAAGGTTCTTTTTTCATCCATAAGATAGGTTTGAATTCAGAGTTGGAAAGATCACATTAACGGTTTACTCTGGGCTTTTGTGGCAGGTGCAAACCTGGGCCAGTTTTTAGTCTTTCAAAGTGTTTGGAAAGTTTGGGGTATACACAAGTTTATCGGAATTGGTAATATAATAAATTATATTTTGCAGAGGCTTTGTAAAATGCTTGTAAATATGTTACTTGACAGTAACATTCCAAGGGAAGTCATAACATGACCCCTAATATTTAGATGGAAAAGGCTCAGATGTTGAAGTGGCTTTCCCAGCGTTTCAGAGTTATTGATGGACTAGAACTTGAATCCAGGTCTTCTGACCCCAGTCCTAATCACTGTTACTCCTCACGTTATAGTTGACAGTGGATGGGCATTGTTGGTCTTTGGCAGTCAGGATTAAATATGAGGATTCTGGTTCAATGTTGAGAGTTCGAATTAACCTTAGTAGAAATGGTGAGATCTAGCAGTCTGTTTAGCTGTCTGAAAACATTTTGTTGGTAGGGGCAGATTTAGGGTTTGGGTTATTCAGGGGCCAGGTTAGGGGCATTTGAATGGGAAACTGTAGTGATGGCTTAAGCATCTCTGATGAAAGTGAAAACAAGCGGAGACTGAAAGTCCAGCGAGGCATGTAGTGAAGGCCTATATAAATTATAGCAGGTAACAGATTTAGTGATAACAGGTTGACTTGTTTTATTGTGTTTGAGTTTTATTTTAATGGAATATTCACCTCATTTAAACTTAATCACCTAAAAACTAATTAAGTGATTATTATTGCATATTTTCATTTCACCAGTGGGCTGTTCAAGACTTGTATAGATATATTGGCCAATGGATGTTTAGTGTAAAGCACTAGTTAAGGGGGATTTGCAGAATTATAATGAAGAAGCTTATAGTGGCTTTATATTTATCACATTGTAGAACTTGATTACTAGCATTTTATTTTGTGGTTCTATTATCATGACTATCTGCTTTTTCTTTTTTAAGGTCATCTGAGTTCTTCTTCAATTTATCCGGTGTGCCTTGCACCTTATTTAGTGGTTACAACTTGTTCTGATAATAAAGTACGCTTCTGGAAGTGTAGTATGGAAGCCAACCTACAATGCAAAAGTGATGAGAGGGAAACTTACCATTGGAGGAGATGGCCCTTGATGAATGATGAAGGAGAAGATAACAGCAGTACAGTGAACATTGTGGGAAGACCAGTTGCTGTTAGCTGTTCCTACACGGGTCGCCTTGCCGTGGCTTACAAACAACCAGTCCACCACAATGGTTTTGTTTCTAAAGAATTTTCCATGCATGTTTGCATCTTTGAATGTGAATCTACAGGAGGATCAGAATGGGTTTTAGAACAAACAATTCATCTTGATGATTTGATCAAGGTTGGGAGTGTACTTGATTCAAGGGTCAGTGTTGACAGTAATCTGTTTGTGTACAGTAAATCAGATGCACTTTTGAGCAAGGATAGATACCTTATTCCAAATATCAAACATTTAGTACATTTGGACTGGGTATCAAAAGAAGATGGCTCCCACATTCTCACAGTGGGGGTTGGTGCTAATATCTTCATGTACGGGCGGCTTTCGGGAATTGTGACTGAGCAAATCAATAGTAAGGATGGAGTAGCTGTCATTACTTTACCACTAGGTGGTAGTATCAAGCAAGGAGTTAGGTCAAGATGGGTTCTTCTTAGATCTATCGACTTGGTGTCTTCTGTTGATGGTACACCTTCGCTGCCTGTTTCTCTCTCCTGGGTGAGAGATGGGATATTGGTGGTAGGAATGGATTGTGAAATGCACGTGTATGCACAGTGGAAGCACGCTGTCAAATTTGGAGACATTGAAGCTGATAGTCCTGATGCAGAAGAGACAGCAATACAAGATCATTCTGCCTTTAAATCCAATATGTTGTCAAGAAAAAGTATTGTTGAAGGCACAGCTATTGCTGATGATGTTTTTTGTTCACCAACTGTAGTTCAGGATGGCGGCTTATTTGAGGCCGCACATGTACTTTCCCCTACTCTCCCACAGTATCATCCAACTCAGCTGTTAGAATTGATGGATTTAGGGAAAGTTCGAAGGGCTAAAGCTATTCTCTCTCATTTAGTAAAATGCATTGCAGGTGAAGTTGCAATAGTTAGAGATGCTGATGCTGGAGAAGGGACTAAGCGACATCTTTCCCGAACCATTAGCGTAAGTGGCAGCACGGCGAAGGATACCGTCACCATAGGAAAGGATGGTACTCGAGATTATACTGAGATAGATTCTATTCCTCCGCTGCCACTATATGCACTGCTTGCTGCAGATCAAGACACAACCTACAGAATTTCAGAAGAAAGTACAAAAATACCCCAGAGCTATGAAGATCATACCAAACGTGAACCAGAAGATCAGTATTCAGAGCTGTTCCAAATCCAGGATATAACAACAGATGATATAGATTTAGAGCCAGAACAGAGGGAAAACAAGTCAAAAGTAATAAATCTTTCTCAGTATGGACCCGCTTACTTTGGCCAAGAACATGCTAGGGTACTTTCAAGCCATCTTATGCACTCAAGTCTACCAGGCCTTACCCGTTTGGAGCAGATGTTCCTGGTAGCTTTGGCTGATACGGTGGCTACCACCAGTACGGAGCTTGATGAAAACAGAGATAAGACTTATTCAGGTAAATATTCTCCCTAAAATTTACAAAGTTACCATGAATAGAGTCATTTGTATAATGTATATAATGACTCACATACTAAATTGCAGTCTTTCTTTAAACCTTGCAGTGACAAGACCTCTCTAGTAGACAGTTACTGTTACATAATATGATTAATTGTGAAAGAAAAGACAGTTGGGGTAGGCTATGACTTGCGCACATGACTTCATGGATTTGTGATATCTGTGTGCATTCTCACATGAGTTTTTACACTGAAAGCTTTGTGTCATTTTAGATCTATGTCGTCTTGTTTTTTCAAACATATTGACTCCTATGGCTTATTTTAATTTTTATTTTACTTTTAGTAATAATAATGGCCCATTTGATAATTTTACTATTGAACTGTGAGGCTCATAGGGACCTCATGAACTCAACTTGTTCATCTTCCCTTTTCTAGGTATAAATATTTTTTTTTTTTTACAATTACCTAATTTTCTCTGAAACGTCTCTTGAGAAACAGGTTTTAATACACTTCACTCTAATGTGTGTCTTGATTAATTTGCTCTGTAACCAGAACATTTTTGGCTGTCTCCTGAAACTAGATCCCACTCTTTTATGCAGATAGTTGAAGGTAATGGTGTTGATTGTAAATGATGGCATTAGCCAAGGAGACTGAAAATTATTGATCATTCATTCATTCAGTAAACATTGTGGAGGAGTGAACAGTTGCTATGTGCCAGGCACTTTATGTACTTTATCATACTTAATTATCACAGCAATCTTCTGGTAGGTAGCTATTATTATACTAAATTTTATAGATGAAGACATTGATCCTTAGGGAGATTAAGTGACATATAAGGTCACACACATAGTAAATGGCAGAACTGGGGTTCATATGTGGATATATCATTGCCTCCCAGCCTGTACTCTTACTGTTTCACAAGACCTCCAAATTTGAGGAAAAAAGACTGTTCTTCAAAGCTACCTGGAATATATCTCTTCACACAGGTTTATCTCCTTACAATATATCCCCAAAGTTTTCTCTTTGTAGATTAAAATAACTAGAGACCTTAGAAGCTTTTGCCTGTGAACTATTTTCTAAACATGTTAATTAAAACAAATCCTAATGATTATGAGGTGTTGTGTGCAATAGAGCAAGATTCTCCCCAGAATAGTCTTAAGCCTTTGTTGGAAACTTTAGCGTTTTTACTCTAGGATATTAAGAAAATAGGCCACAATCCATGGAAAAAATAGCCTAAACTTCTGATTCAGAACTGTGTGATTGGCTGGGCAGTATCGAAATGGCTCATCCTAGTCACAGTGCCCTTTCGTGATGTAGCTAAGGCAGGAATTAATGTGTCCATTTCACAGGTGGGAAACTGAAGCTCAGAGTTTAAGTATGTTGCACATCTCAGTAAATGGATTCTAAGTAAATGAATTCTCCCCAGTGGAATTAAAGGTATTCCTGACTCTCCTTTCACTTACACCCCATATCCAGTCTTTATAGACAAATGCTGCCAGTTCTCCTATATTCAGGATCCAGTGATTTCTCACCACTTCTCCTGTTACCACTTTGGTCCAAGTCACTGTCCCCTCTGGCCTGGTTATCGACAAAGTCTCCAAAACTGCTTCATTCTTGTCACCTCAGTCTGTTTTCCACGTAGGAACCAGCGATTAATCACATTTAATCTCTCCTCTGCTCAGCATACACCAGTGGCTTGCTATCTCACTTTAGAATAGAAGCCAGATCCTTACAGAGGTCCACAAGGCCCCGTGTGACCTGCGTTCATTTTCACTCTATTACATTGGCCTCCTTGTGTCCCAGGAAGATGATAGACACAGTCCTGTCTCACAGTCTTTGCACATTTTGTTTCCCCTGTGTGGAATGCTCATTTTCCAAATTTATGCCCAGCTCATTCCCTTATCTCCTCAGGTTTCTGCTGAAACGTCATCTTCTTGGAAAGTTCTTCCCTGGCTATACTATATAAAATAGAACACTCTTGCTCCAGTACTCTCTTTCTGTCAAGCCTGCTTTTTATTTCTCTCTATAGCATTACTTGCCACCAGACACATTGTTTGTTTCTTTGTTGTTTGTTTTTGTCTCCTAAAATGTAAGCACTGTGAGAGGAGAGATTTTGTCTTATTTACCACCAAATCCCCAGCACCTAAACTGTGCCTCACATGTAGTAGATGCTCGATTTGTTGAATAGATAAATGAACGAATGGATGAATGAAGATAGCTAATGGGAAGTAGAGCTGGAACTTGAACTTTGAGAATTTAAAACATTTTATTTTCTTCTAGAAAATATTATTTGATTCAACATTCTTAGTACTTCCTAAGTGGCACATACTGGTCTGGGTGCTGTTCATACTTTTGTGTTGCTTTTCTCCAACAGTGGCTATAATTTTAATTAAACTCACCACACTTTCATACCTTTGTGCAACTTTTAAATAGGAGTAATATTGTGAAATTAGGTTAAGGGTCAACCTTAGCTTTGTAAAACTAGCCTAGGGAATCGGATTTTAAATCTTTCATAGTACTATATATCAGTTGAGCTAACCAGACTAGAAAATACTACCTTTTTAATTAATAATAATGATAATAAATAAGTGATTTCATTTTAGATATGTAACTCCTGTCTTTTAAATCTCATCTGACTTCACGTAGGAAATGCTTCTTACGTTTGTACCTAGCTTACTATAGTTAATGTATATTTTATTGTATTTCAAGATTTCATTTATTATGAGTAGCTGTAAGTACTGTTATTACCTGTACTAATAGGTAATTATATTTTCCCCAGGCATTTTTCATTTGGGAGTTTTAGTATTTATAAATATTTTTGGAAAGATATGTATTTTTAATAAAGATATTCAAGTGTTGACAAAGGATACACTCAAACACATATTTTGTGTAAATTGTTATTATTGAATTTAATGCCTATTTCCTAATTTTTTATTGGTTTGTTTGCTTTGCAGGAAGAGACACACTAGACGAGTGTGGTTTGAGATACTTACTAGCTATGCGTTTGCACACGTGCCTTCTGACATCGCTGCCTCCTTTATACCGAGTACAGCTACTTCATCAAGGTATTTAACTCCTTGTTTGAAGCTTTGCACAACTTTTATTTCATATTGTAATGAAATATTTGTATTTATATTTGGATAGAAGAATTAGCTAAGTCATTACATGCATACTTATCATTAGCCTTAAGATCTTCTTGTCAGATGAATGGATAAAGAAGATGTGGTGTATATATACAATGGAATATCATGCAGCCATCGAAGAAATGAAATCTTGCCATTTGCAACGACGTGGTTGGAACTGGAGGGTATTATGCTGAGCGAAATAAGTCAAAAAGAGACAGACATGTATCATATGACCTCACTGATACAAGGAATTCTTAATCTCAGGAAACAAACTGAAGGTTGCTAGAGTGGGGGGTGGGGTGGGAGGGATGGGGCGACTGTGTGATAGACATTGGGGAGCGTATGTGCTCTGGTAAGCGCTGTGAATTGTGCAAGACTGTTGAATCTCAGATCTGTACCTCTGAAACAAATAATGCAATATATGTTAAGAAAAAAAAAAAGAAGAAGATAGCAGGAGGGGAAGAATGAAGGGGGAGAAATCAGAGGGGGAGACGAACCATGAGAGATGATGAACTCTGAAAAACAAACTGAGGGTTCTAGAGGGGAGGGGGGTGGGAGGATGGGTTAGCCTGGTGATGGGTATTAGGGAAGGCACATTCTGCATGGAGCACTGGGTGTTATGCACAAACAATGAATCATGGAACACTGCATCTAAAAAAAAAAAAAATATCTTCTTGTCACATGGTACCCTCTTACCCTTCTTCTGTGCCTCTTCCAGCTCTATTCTGTGACTTTGGCTCTTCTCTCTCAGTTTCTCAGACTTTACTCACTAAAGCCATATTAGTTTAGGAGTAAACCTGGTATGCCTAAGGCCATAAAAATGTGGCTCTGGATTTCTTTGATGTCTAATATCTTTTCTTTAAAAATTATGTGAATTTTGCCCTATGTATTATTATTTATGTTTATTTTATAAGCACTGCATTATAAGTCATACACTCACAAGTAAAGCTGATGTTTCGGGAATATCTACCAGATAATAATCCAGTAAATTTGCATCCTTGTAGCGTACTGCCACACACCCTGATCTGAGATGTAAGAATTTATGTCAGCTCCCTAATTTACAGATTAAAAAACAAAGTAGGGGCACCTGGGTAGCTCAGTTGGTTAAGCATCTGCCTTTGGCTCAGGTCATGATACCAGGATCCTGGGATCGAGTCCTGAGTCAGGCTCCCTGCTCTGCGGGGAGGCTGCTTCTCCCTCTGCCTCTCTCTCTCTCCCTCTCTCTTGCTGTCTCTCATGAATAAATAAATAAAATCTTTAAAAAAAAATAAAAAACTGAAACTATAAAGTGACCTGCCCAAGATATAGGGCTATTTATTAATAGAGGTTGGAACTAGAATCCCAGCCCAGTGCAGTCTTCATTAGACTATGTTCCTTTTGAAACCAGCATCCTGGACACAGCCCCATAAGTAATGCTTTAGTATTGTAGGAACTAGAATACCAGACTTTATAATTTGTTGTTCTTACCCATAGCACTTACCCTTTACCCTCATAAATGTTCTTTGATACACAGCTGTCTGATATTCTATCATGTTTCTAAACTACATTTCATCTATCCAGTCCTTTATTTTTGAGACAAATTTTCCTGGTTTTCTTTTCTATTTGATCACTGTAATGAATGACCCTATAACTCTGCATATAAATATTCATATATATATATATATATATATATCTGATTATTTCCTCATGTTACTTTTCCAGCAGTGGAATTACTGAATCAGAGGGCTTGAAAATTCTTAATTCTTTTTTTTGTTTAGGGTAGTTGTTTGTTTTTATTTTTAATGCGTCAGTCAACACTTTATAGTATTGCCAGGCCGAAATTCTAAATCCTGAATATAACTGTATCTTAGTATTTTTTTTATTCAAGTATAATTAACATACACTGTTAGTTTCAGCTGTACAATACAATGAATCATCAGTTCTGTACATTTTTCAGTGTTCATCAAGATAAGAGTGCTCTTAATCCCTGTCCTGTTTCACCCATCCCCCCACCCACCTCCCCTCTGGCAATCACCAGTTCTCTGTATTTAAGAGTGAAATTTCTTAACTCTTGATAAGTATGTCCCAGACAGAAACACTGTACTCATTTACATTCCCGGAAGCAGTGTTTGATGATTCCAGAACTTAACCCATTGTCGACACCTGATATTATCATTTTAAACAATCTGTGCCATTTGATTAGGTTTAAAAAAATGGTATTTAGAGGTTCTTTTACATTTTAGTTTTAAATGATAGTCACATGGTACTGAATCACTTAATGACAGTTGTGGAATTGAAAATTCCATTTTCCCTTTGATACAGTTAAAACACTGCACATAAGAAGTGACTGCTATTATAGGTGAAGATCTTAGGAACAGTTTTCAGGGAAAAAGCTTAGTAGTTAGTATACAGATAGAAAGGCTAAGAAGAACAGAGAAAAACTGCAAAGAATAGCCTGCTATTGGTAGGCAAAAAATAAATAACTAACTACCTGTTGGTGCCCCTGTTCTTTTTTTTTCTTAATATCTTTTTTTTTTAAAGATTTTATTTATTTATTTGAGAGAGAGAGAATGAGAGAGAGCACATGAGAGGGGGGAGGGTCAGAGGGAGAAGCAGGCTCCCCGCCGAGCAGGGAGCCCGATGCGGGACTCGATCCAGGGACTCCAGGATCATGACCTGAGCCGAAGGCAGTCGCTTAACCAACTGAGCCACCCAGGCGCCCTCTTTTTTGTTTTTTTTGGTATTAAGATATGGAGCAGGTCACCTTAAACTCTGTAGTTATGATTTTTTAATCTGTAAAATAGGGGGCTGATATAAATCCTTGTATCTCAAATCAGGGTGTGTGGCAGTACGCTACAAGTATGCAAATCTACTGGATTACTCTCTGGCAGATATTCCCGAAACATCCGCTTTACTTGTGAGTGTATGACTTATAATGCAATGCTTATACTGAAATAAACAGAAATAGTTAGGTTTCCAAATATATTCACTGCTCTTTTAATTTTGCCTTCTGGACCTAATTCCCCTGACATCCCTGTGTTTTTTGTTTCCACTTAATCATACCAAAAATTTAATTAATCACATTTCATTTAAGGGTATAAAATGTAATATATTTTACATTCTTTGTATTATAAATTTGCTATTAGCAGAGGTATACTGTGTGCATTGCTATGTAATAGCAACTTCTAAAGCAAAGTGTCAGTTATTTGTTGTAGTGTTTATTTCTCAAATCAGGCAGAGATTTAAAAATTAATCTGCCTTTTAGGTTCTGAAAAACTACAAATTGGTGTTATTAAATTTTGACCATTTTCCCGTAAATTTATGGTGTCAACAAGTCAAAGGCTTGTTGCATTGATTTTGTGTGTGTGTGCTGTGATTTCAAGCACAGTTGTATATAAATGTTAGCAATGGGAAATTTAAAAGATTTAAGATTATTATTAAAAATGGTCATAATAGTTTTTTCTTTTTATACTTTTTAAAGGAAATATTGTGAAGCAGTAATGATTAGAAAAGTTTTAAACTATATTGGAAGTCTATATAGTAGTTGTCAATGAAAAAATTATACTTAGTAACATTGATGGTTTTCTAGCATTGAGAAGCCTGGGCTGTAATGTGACTCTCGTTGACTTCAGACATGAGCTCCAAAATGGGTCCTTACAGATGGCTACTTTCACCAGTCTGACTTCTTTTCTAGGCTGCTCTGGGAATTTTTCCTGGCTTCCCACTATCTGTCATCAATTTGTGTGCGTCATTTCCCTTGTGTTTCCTCTTCACCTGCTCTAAGTGGAATAAAGTGTTCTCAGTAGTTAAACTGTTGATAAACTCCCTTGTACTCCCAAGTCTGATGGTGTTGCCTCTAAATACAGCCTAGATCCCTGTCAGTCTTCTATCAGGACAAAAAGAGTTTGCCATATACCATCAGTATTAGGCAGCTTTAAGCTGCTTTTAACCAGGGTGCAGAAGGCAGAGGAATGTATCTCCTGACTGTTGTTATTCCCTGCAACTGTCTTGAAGGTGAGACCTTACTGTGAAATGATATTTAGCTCCTTGGCCAGAGGGACGAATGGGGCAGTTTTCAGTATTCAGTGCTAAAGGATGTGGTCTGCAAGCAAGTGGCTTGCTGTGAAAAAACACCCAAGGACACAGACCAAGATATTTTGACTTGACCAGAGCTTTCACTGTTGATAAGTTTGGTGTGTGTACATATAAATGACTCGATGTTCAAATATCTTTCCAGTGATTAAGTTTTAGTGTCCTTATTTTTGCAGAGAAAAAAAGCAAATACTTTGGAAAAAAGATATTTTTGGCTTTATGTATTCTGCCATTGCTCTTATATTTAAAAGTTTATAGTGTAAAATCCCGAATGATGAAAGACGTCCTTTTACCCTGTTTTTTCTGCTTGAAAGTTCTTTCCAGAATGAATGAATAATTACATGACTATGTGAAAAATTATTTTTGGTCTTTTTTTGACATAGTTCTGAAGGTTATTATTTTGTATTTCTAATTTAGGTGTGTCTACCTGCCATTTTGCCTGGGCTTTTCATTCTGAGGCTGAAGAAGAACTGATTAATATGATTCCGGCAATTCAGAGAGGGGACCCTCAGTGGTCTGAGTTAAGAGCTATGGGAATAGGTTGGTGGGTCAGGAATATTAACACTCTTCGAAGATGCATTGAAAAGGTAATTTTACTTAATTGGATGCTTAAGTTAAAAAAAATCTTAAAGATATTATTTAAAAGATATTATCTTCCAGAAAATCTGTAGTGGGGAATTAGTTTTTACATCTTGAGATCTTGAGAATTTCTTAAATAAAAATTTTTGGAGATTCCAAAAACTTGACCTTTATAAAATGTTTTTGTAGTATATCAGTTGCCTTTTGCATATATACTGACTTTATAATATTTATGGAATTGCTTATTTTCTGCTCTCAGTTGAGGTGTGTCATAGTTTGAGAAAATTCAAAATCTTTTTTTTAGTAACTGGAAGTTTGTCATGGATATGAAAAGTACAGCACAGGGAATATAGTCAGTAAGATTGTAATAACACTGTATCGTGACAGATGGTGACAGCACTTACTATGGTGAGCATTGCATAATGTATAGTATTGTCAAATCACTGTTATACACCCAAAACTATTTTAACATTGTATGTCAACTATACTTCAATAACAATATTTACAAAAGAAAACACAAAAATCTAAATTAGAAAGCAAGCTTAAGTTCTTATCAGGTATGTACATTATAGATATAAAAGTTCTTTTTATATAAAGGATTCTCTGTATGGCTAGGTTAATAAATAGCAAACTTCCTTTGTACACTTAAAATACCATTCAATAAAAGGTTTTGATTTTTTGTGCACTTGAAGAATGTATCTGTGGCAGCAAATTAAACACGCTATAAAATTTTTTAAGACAGGCTTTTGGAATCTGTTTTCTGGTAGATTCCCTTAAGAAAAAAAATTGTTCAATTGTTACTGGAAGCTGAAAGTTCTTTCAGTGTTGCAGAAACAAACCATTATTGAGCACCTGCTGTGTGCCAGGTTGGTGCTGGTTGCTTTTCATAAATTATTGCATATAATCATCTTATTGGGGGCACCTGGGTGGCTCAATCGGTTAAGCATCTGCTTTCGGCTCAGGTCATGATCCCAGAGTCCTGGGATCGAGCCCCACATCAGGCTCCCTGCTCAGCGGGGAGCCTACTTCTCCCTCTGCCTGCCTCTCACCCTGCTTGTGCTCTCTTTCTCTCTCTGTCAAATAAATAAGTAAAACCTTTGGGAAAAAAAATCATCCTATGAGCCCTGCATTACCATCTCCATTTCTACCTGATGGACTAGGGCTAGAGAGGTTAGGTAACCCGCCCAAGCTCCAAGTTAAGTGTTAGACTGAGTCTCTGCCCTTTCTACTCTACTGGGGTTAGAAAGGTGGAATTCTCATATTGTTTACTTGTAGGAGCTCATTGAAATTCCCACAAGTACAATTAATGATACTACATTTGTGAAGTATAGATTTATTTCTCCCAAGAGGAATTCATTCCTCTACAGTAGTAGTCATCAAATTTTAGTGACGGAAGAATCACCAGGCAAACTTATTTAAAATGTATATCCCCCAGGTGTATTTTCATTTGGTAGGTTGAGGGTGGTTAGGGATGCGCCATCTTCATCTCAGTTAGTATCCTGAGATTCTTGTGTTCATCGTGGCCCTCAGATCAGTTTGAAATTGAAACACAGAAATGTTATTTTCCTGTACATGTAAAGTTGCCAATAAGATAATCAGTGTTTCTCTCCTCAAAATAGGCACAAATGTAAGAAGGAATTTATTCTCACACCAACCAAGTAATGTAGTTTCTGGTGTATAGGGAAAGTTAATTGTTATAGTATGTAAATAACACAGTATCTACATTAAATTTTTATATTCTAAAACAATGGAAAAAAGAAGACATATATTCTCTGAAATGTTTCAGATGTTGTCTACAAAGATCTCTTTAATTTCTTGTCAACAATCAGTTTTGTCATATAATTATTTCTGATATTTACATATGATTTATTTCCACAAGAAATGTATCTCTTAAAATTGCATCAAAGGGGTATGTGAATTTTTTGCCTTGAGATGTATAAGCTAAAAATGAATAAAAATTTCTCTAAAAATTATTAAACATCAAAATACTGAGTTAAATGAAGTCAGAGAAAATACTAAAAAGGGAGAAGAAAAATAAGTATTGAGAATACAACATTTTCGTGATGCAATTTCTGCCTCTCCCATGCCTTGGTAGTTTCTTGCTTCACCATCAGTCAATGTGAGCTAATAAAACGGCTGTTGTTTTTTATTGTTATATTTCTCAACTTAGTGATTTGCAGAACTTATCTAAGTGTCTCTGAAAAATTAAGATGTGGTCTGTATAGTAATTGTGTTCAAAATAATATAATTATGTACAATAATGTTACTGGCTTAATTTTTAAACTTAATCCTGAGTTGATTAGTTCTGCATGAATTCAGCAACTTTGGCTGTAAGCTCCGAGGAGATTATCAGTCATGTGCTCATTAAGACTCTTTTTCATGGAATTTCTAAGAACTGAAATTTATAAGCTCTTGAAAATAATGGAGATTCAACCTTCTGTATTTGAATTACATGCCAGAAAGAGGGTGTCTGTCAGTCCTTTAGAATTGTCAAAATTTGATTGGAAAAATACCAAAAAAGAATGTGTTTTTTTTTTTTTTTTAAAGTACGTTTAAAAAACACCAGAGCACTTATTTTTGTCTGTAGTAAATGTGTGTATATACAGTTGATATTTATTCACAGATGTCTGTATCAGTATGAGTTGAGAGAGCTTTAAATTGTGAAATCACATCAACTATGGAAGTTAGCATTTTAGCTTTTACAAAACATTAAGAAATGTAACATTTGGGGCACCTGGATGGTTCAGTCATTAAGCGTCTGCCTTCGGCTCAGGTCATGATCCCAGGGTCCTGGGATCAAGGCCCGCATCAGGCTCCCTACTCTGCAGGAAGCCTGCTTCTCCCTCTCCCACTCCCCCTGCTTGTATTCCCTCTCTCACTGTGTCTCTCTCTGTCAAATAAATAAATAAAATCTTAAAAAAAAAGAAATGTAACATGTAATTTTCAAGGAAAAGGTCACATCTATTGAATATTCTGCCTTGTTTCTTGTTTTTGTATGGGTGACAGTTTTATTACTACCTGGGTTCTAATACCTTTTCCACTCCTTACTGTGTGACATTAGGCAGTTCACTTAACCTCTCTGTGTCTCCGTTGCTGCCTATGTAAAATGGGGATAATCCTCATGGATTGTGGATGTAATAAGATAAATAAAAGGCACTTAGACTGGTGCCTAGTACACGGAAATAATCAGTAAAATTGCTAGTTGCTATTATTATTTTTATTATAATTACTGGAGTACAAATGGTTGTCTCTCAGAGCATATATTATAAGCTACTGGAGATCATGGAATAGAGCCAACTTTTCTCATCTCCATGGTTACCATCAGCCATGTAAGAGCAGGGAAGCATTAATTGTTGGTTAATTGGTTGTAATTCTTTTATCAAATAGTTAATTTAATAGAATATTTTATTTACCATTTAGGTTGCCAAAGCATCTTTTCAGAGGAACAATGATGCCTTGGATTCTGCGTTATTCTACCTTTCAATGAAGAAGAAAGCAGTAGTGTGGGGTCTGTTTAGGTAAATTGCCTCAACAATGAACGTGAATTTAGCAGAATGAAGATTGTACTGCAAATCTGATGCTAATGCTTTTGAAAGCACTTAGATATATGAGTGTGATCAGATCAGCTTACTTTTTTGTATCTTGGTTCCTTTATCTGCAAAAAATGGGTATAATATTGGTTCAGCTTAACCTAAAGGGTGGGATGTTGTTAAAAAAAAAGCTGATAAAAGCACTTTGAAAAGTAAACAATGTGTCCTGTTTATGTATATACAGGGACTTTGAGCTTTCCTTATTAGAAGTGAAGAGAAGCTTGATAACAGATACCTATCACTGAAGTTATTATTTCAGATGGATGTTTGAGGTTATTTTCACATATTCTGCAAAGAGTTCACAATATTTTAGATTTCCCTTAACCACTGATACTTGTGTTCTGGTTCCCAGGTCACAGCATGATGAAAAGATGACAACATTTTTCAGCCACAACTTTAATGAAGATAGATGGCGTAAAGCCGCTTTGAAAAATGCTTTCTCTTTACTTGGAAAACAACGCTTTGAACAATCTGCTGCTTTTTTCCTGTTAGCTGGTTCATTGAAAGATGCCATAGAGGTACAAGAAAATAGCTGTGAGATACTTGTAGGAGATTGAAAACCTGAAAATGTAGAGTAGACTGTAATTTTCTTTTTTTTTTTTCAGTTTGTAATACTGAAATTTATTACTTGCATTATAAATTAAATTTTTTTAAATCAGAAAACTTGTATGCAGTAAATTAGGTTACAGATTTGTAAAGTTCATTACAACATAATTCTACATACTGAATTGCCTTTTTTTAATTATGTTCAGTTAGACTGTAATTTTCTGTCCTATGTTTATAAGGACAGAGAATAACTACAGAGGTCACTGAACTTAAATAGTGGTGTGGTGATAAACGAAATTATAAATCAATTCAGGTGTGAAACATAAACCAAAACTTTTCTATAGGGAATATTGCATTTCAAGTATATATGTATCAAAAAATGGCAAAAAATGGCTTATGAGTATTTTCTTCCTAGCCATCTTATGATTCTGAACTATTTGAAGTGTGTGTAGGTCACAACCTCCTTCTCTGGAGTAGACAGCTGCTTTAAGTTCTTTTTTTCTAAATGAAATTCATAGATAAGGAACTGAAATTGCTATTTGTATTGTTTTGTAATATAGTTGTCTTAGGTATTGGAAATGAATGAAGAGGTAAAACTTTGCATTTTTTGATATATACGCCTGGCAGCTGATTAAGAGAGAAACTATGGGGACACCTGGGTGGCTAAGTCGGTTGAACGTCCAACTCTTGATTTAGGTTCAGGTCATGATCTCAAGTCCTGAGATGGATCCCTGCGTTAGGCTCCATGCTCAACAGAGAGTTGGCCTGAGATTCTCTCTCTCCTTCTCCCTCTGACACCCCCACCCCGGCTCGCTTGTTCTCTCTCATAAATAAATAAATCTTTAAAAAACGAGAGAAATTATGAATGTTACTGTTTATGAGATCTTCCTCCTCGATACTTACTGTCATTATGAACAATCCAAACCAGTGAAGGAATAATAGAAATAATTGGAAATAATACATTTTAGAAGAAATAGGAAATATCCAACAAAAAGAAATTCTCTACATTTAGAATTAGTCATATTTTCAAAATTATCTCTGGTGTATGATTTTTTAAAATAACAAATATTTATGATTTTGAAATGGGAAGCTTAACCTAGAAGATAATCAGGAGAAGAAGAAAAATGTTGATTGAGAGAGGCTTTTATTGCGTGAATGACGTCAAATTCTCTATATGAGTAATTACATTAGAATATAAACTTACAGAGAGTAGAAATAGAATATGTGACTTTATTTCATACGTTGTTATTTAATTAGAAGGTTCTTTTAAAATAGTAGTAGTTATGTTTATGTGGAAATGTATTTGGGAATTAAAAGGAACTGATATATACAAATTCAAATGTCGTAAGTATATTTAATTTAAAATGAATATTATTAATTTAAATTGACCTAAGTCTGAGGTGATGTTGATATTTGTCTTATGCTTATTTTATAAATGATCTTTCTAGGCCAGAAGCTGCTAAGTTCTAGTTTCTTATTCTTCTTGCTATTCCTTAATCTCCTATCAAGCAGTCATTTGCTTGACTTACCGTCTCAACCTCTGGACACCCTCACCACTATGAGAATATAAATGGTAGATTTCAGGGTATCAGTGGAATATTTCATCTCTCTAAGTAATTATCATTAAATAAGTATTTCTTAATATTTATAGGTATGTCTTGAAAAAATGGAAGATATTCAGCTAGCCATGGTTATTGCCCGTTTATATGAATCTGAATTTGAGACTTCATCCACTTATATATCCATCCTAAAGCAGAAGATTCTGGGCTGCCAAAAGGATGGCTCAGGATTTGATTGCAAAAGATTACATCCTGATCCTTTCCTGCGTAGTCTTGCCTATTGGGTAATGAAAGATTATAACCGAGCTTTGGACACATTATTGGAACAAACACCAAAGGAGGATGATGAACATCAAGGTAGGACATTTGTGGGTTTCTCTCTCTTTTAAGATTTTATTTTTAAGTGATTTCTACACCCAGGGTAGGGCTTAAACGTACAAAAAGAGTCATACGCTCCACTGGCTGAGCCAGCCAAGTGCCCCTCTTTTTCTTTCTTAAAAGAAGGCCATTAGCCCGGTGATGGGTATTAAGGAGGGCACGTACTGCGTGGAGCACTGGGTGTTATATGAAAACAATGAATCGTGGATCACTACATCAAAAACTAATGATGTATTGTATGGTGACTAACATAACATAATAAAATAAAAAAGGAAGGCTGTTTCTGAACTTATGTTTATTTAGGAAAAAATACAAAACAAAAACCAATTATATTAAACTGAAGCATACATAACATTTACACATTGTATAGCTCTTTCCATATAATCATACAGCCAGTGTTTTTTTGTTTTGTTTTGTTTTTTAAGTAGGAATTTTGGCTGTTGCACACACTGGTTTAGTGCATGGACCTTTATTCTTGTGTGATAAGCTTTCTTTACTTCTAGTTATCCCAAATAATTCAGATATTTTAAAAGGGTCTGGAGGGCATTTATTAGCACTCTTTGCCATAATTTTTAGAAAATGGAACATTCTAAGTGTTTGTCAATAGAATAGTTAAATGAATTCTAGTATATCCATACTACAGAAATAGTGTGCCATTAGAAAATGAGGAGATCAGTGTGTTAATATGTGCTGTATTATTAAGTGAAACAAGTAAGATACAGAACAATGTGATTCTTGCATTTTATTTACATATGCATGTCACAAACATGTGTGTGCGTTTACCTACTGGGTCTAGTCTCCTTCTTCCTCTCCCTTTGTTGTTTTCTGGAACAAATCAAAAGAAACTGAATACAGGTGCGTTTGGGTGGCTCAGTCAGTTAAGTCTCCAGCTCTTGATTTTGGCTCAGATTGTGACCTTGGGGTTGAGGGATCAAACCCTGTGCTGGGCTCAGTGCTGGGTGTGGAGACAACTTAACATTCTCTGCCCCCCCCCCCACCCTCCCTCATTTCTTTCTCCCCCTCTCCCAAAAAAAAAAAAAAAAAAAACTGAAGACTGGTTACTGGTTACCTTTGGGGAATAGGTGTGGGGAGATCCAAGCTTTTACTTTGCATTTTGTCCTTGCTGTAGTTATAATTGGGTGATGAGTATTAACACTTGGAGGGCACTTGTGATAAGCACTGGGTATTATATGTAAGTGATGAATCACTGAATTGTATTCCTGAAACCAATATTACCCTATATGTTAACTAGAATTTAAATAAAAACTTGAAAAATTTTTTTGTTATGTATTATTTTTAAATGCAAAAAAAAACTTTCATGGATAAAGAGATTAGGGACCCATTTTTACATTCTTTATAAAGAAGAAATATTTTAATAAATAATGTTAAAAATTTTAAAGGAAAGGAAGTAAAACCTTTAGAAGGAAAATAAGTATCTGATTTTCCCAGGTGATTTTAATAAAATGTGCACATTTTTATAGAAGGAAGGTTCTTTTTATTTCTTAATGTTTTCTAGGTTAATTTTTAAAAACTAGTTTTTCCAGTTGTGGAAACTGCAAATATATATAAAAGAGTGAATAATATATTGAAAGTCTCTGAATCCATCACCCGGCTTCAGTAGTTATCAACTTAAACCAACTTTGTGTCATATATACACCATTCTTTTTACCTCTTCCCAATCTCAATGTAGATTTATTTTGAAGCACATTCCAGCATATCATTTCTTTTGTAAATATTTTGCAATGAATCTCCAAAAAGTAAGGACTCTTAAACACAACACGTATCACTGTAACGAAATTTGATTAGTAATCATGCAATGGGCAGTGTTCAGATTTTCCTGGTTGTGTCATAAAATCTTATGCAATTTGTTTGAGTCAAGATTCAGATGAGGCATATATGTTATGATTTGTTGAGGTGCCTCTTTTGTCTACTTTATTTATTTATTTTTTTTAAAGATTTTATTGATTTATTTGAGAGAGAGAGAGAGAGAGAGCACAAGCAGCGGGGAGGGGTAGAAGGAGAAACAGACTCAATCCCAGGACCCTGGGATCATGACCTTCACCGACGGAGCCACCCAGGTGCCCTCTTTTGTCTACTTTGATCCACAGTTTTTCCTTCTTCCTTTTTCTTGTCCCTTGTAATATATTTGTTAAAGAAGTCAGATTGTTTACTTTGTGGCTTCTCACTTTTTAGAATTTGTTTGTTTTGTCCCTTTTATGTCACTTCATGTGTTTTTCCCCCATGTTCTCTATATTTCCTATAAATTGGCAATTAAGATTCTAGATGTTTTATTGGATTTTTGGCAGAAATATTTTATGGTAGCGTGGAGTACTTCTTTCAGGGAATGCATATTGTTTTCTTGTTTTGCTTTTGTTTTATTAACAGCCATCAGTGATCACTGCAAAATCCTTTATTTCATTAATGTTTGTAAAGTGATGATATTCTAATTGTGTCATTTTATTCTTCCTTTATGAGTTGGAATACTTTTCTAGAAGTACAGTCTCCCTTCGCTGTTTGATTACTCTGAAATCCAGCAGTATACATAGTGAAGGGAACATAAATGTTTGATTCTTTCTCTTTACCAGTTTTCAAAATAGTAGTTTAGTTCACTAACATACTACCAAGGCAACTAATTAGATTTTATATTTATTTGAGTTACTTGAACTCAAATATAGGTAGATTTGTGTTCGAATCCATTGTAGGTTATTATGGATGTTCAGATTATCTCATTTTTAACCAGTGGGAGCCTCTACAAGTTCTCACATCTTTTTGATATTATTCCTTGATAGCTTTGCTTTCTGTTATGACATGATGATTCAGGCTCCTCTTGTACAATTCATGTCCCAGGCCGGGAAATGGCCATCCTTCCAAAGAATCCTGGTTCCTTTTAATGGGGAGTAATAGAGACTACAGCCTGGGCATAGGGATCCTCATTTGCTATTGGTTTGGCCATTGTGTCTAGGCTGTTTTAATGAATGGAGCTAGGATATATTTTACCTGAGAATTCATGAATTCACACTGAAATTTTTAATTCAATATAGATTATAGATTTCTTTTTAGATTTCGTATTTGTGTCTTATAATGAAAAGGTTGAATTCTTATAGCCTTAACATATTTGTTATTTTATATGTAATGATAGCTTCAGAATAATGATGCAAAAATTTTTCACAGCAACATGATTACTGAGAACAGTTTAAGCTTTTTTTGTGGGGGAGTAGTTATTTTTGTTTTTACGTATATCCCAGTAAGGGTGTGCAGCCAGATTACTTATTTTAAAGTCACTTTATAGTTCCTCTTTGTGTGGTTATGCTACCAGCTTGATATACAGAATCACTTATTTAATTTTGCTGTTGCTTTTTTTTCAAATATAATTGTTCTTTTAAAATTATATAAAATGTGGGGTGCCTGGGTGGCTCAGTCATTGGGCATCTCCCTTCGGCTCAGGTCACGATCCCGGGGTCCTGGGATTGAGCCCTGCATTGGGCTCCCTGCTCCGCGGGATGCCTGCTTCTCCTTCTCCCACTCCCCTTGCTTGTGTTCCCTCTCTTGCTGTCTCTCTCTATCAAATAAATAAATAAAATCTTTAAAAAAATTATATAAAATGTTGACATGGCTTTGAAATAAAATATATCAAGCCAAGGTATTTTCAGAGAGATCTAGCTTGTTTCCTGACCTCTCCATTCCTATTCTTCCCTCCCTTTTTAGGGAACCAATTAAACATTTTTTGGGTGTTTTCTTTCCATTTAAAAAATAGAAGAAATATTAAAAATAAATATGTAAATAATATTTAAGTGTCCTTTATTTTGAGGAAATGCTGACATATTTATTCTTTTGTAATGTAAGTGCAAATTAACATAATAATACCTTGTGATTGTATGTTTTAATTCTATAGTTACCATCAAATCTTGTAACCCAGTGGTGTTTAGTTTCTACAACTACCTTCGAACTCATCCTTTGCTTATTCGAAGAAACCTTGCCTCCCCTGAAGGAACTTTGGCGACCTTAGGTCTCAAAACTGAAAAAAACTTTGTTGATAAAATTAACCTTATAGAAAGAAAATTATTCTTTACCACTGCAAATGCTCATTTTAAAGTTGGATGCCCTGTTCTAGCTTTGGAGGTACTCTCCAAAATTCCAAAAGTTACCAAAATATCTGCCTTACCTTCAAAAAAAGGTCAGCCTGACTCGATTCCTAAAAAGATGGATGATGTACCTTCAGAATCAAAGACTGTGAGTGATGACAATGGAAGTTCTGGCATTGATTGGTCTAATGTCACTTCATCACGGTTTGACTGGAGCCAGCCAATAGTAAAAGTTGATGAGGAGCCTCTTAATCTTGATTGGGGTGAAGAGCATGATAGTGCCTTAGAGGAAGAGGAAGAAGAAGATGCTGTTGGTTTAATAATGAAAAGTACAGTTGCCAGGGAGACAGACAGACAAGATCAGAAAGGCTCAGACCCTAATGTATTATTGACTCCTCAGGAAGAGGACTCTCTGGAAGGTGACACTGAAGTTGATGTGATTGCTGAGCAACTAAAATTCAGAGCTTGTTTAAAGATCCTTATGACTGAGCTAAGAACACTCGCTACAGGTTATGAAGTAGATGGTGGAAAACTCCGATTTCAGCTCTATAACTGGCTTGAAAAGGAAATTGCTGCCTTGCATGAGATATGTAACCATGAATCAGTTATTAAAGAATATGCCAGTAAAACACATCCCAAGGTAGAGAGTGATCTTCTGGACCAGGAAGAAATGATGGACAAACCAGATATAGGTTCCTATGAGCGCCACCAAATAGAAAGACGGAGATTGCAGGCAAAACGAGAACATGCAGAAAGACGAAAATTGTGGTTACAGAAAAACCAAGATCTCCTGAGAGTGTTTCTTAGTTACTGTAGCCTTCACGGGGCCCAGGGTGGTGGTCTGGCCTCCGTAAGGATGGAACTCAAATTTTTGCTACAAGAATCACAGCAGGTACGAATTTCACTCTTGTTTTCAATCTTAGTTATTTTAATAATTTTAATAGCTCTTTTTACTAGTTAACCTAAATATGTCCAGCTCCTCCATTCCTGGGGGGGCAGATATTTATGCTCTGCAGGGGTCTGTGGAGATCAGAGCTTTAGTGATTATGAGTAGGCTTGACAGCTTGAGAGCACAGCTGTGTCCTGCTCATCTTTGTATCTTCTGCATCTCGCAGAGCAACTGATACTGTTGGGTGCTCAATATATTTTCATAGAATGAGTGAATAAATACCTACTGCTTTTATTCAGTTGTTGTCACCAGTATATTTATCATGTAACTGCTAATTGATTTTTTTCCCTCCATTTTAACTACTCTGAAAAAAAAATAATCCACTGTAACCCACAGGAGACTACAGTGAAGCAGCTCCAGTCTCCACTTCCATTGCCCACCACCCTACCTCTGCTTTCAGCAAGTATTGCTTCAACAAAAACAGTCATAGCTAACCCTGTACTATACCTAAATAATCACATCCATGATATACTTTACACTATTATTCAGATGAAAACACCACCTCATCCCGGTGTTGGAGATGTGAAGGTAATGTAAAGTTTATGATCAGTTGATATTGTGCACATTGAGAAGGTAAATATGTTAAACTCGTCTTCCGGTTTGAACTTGGAGGAAATATTTCAAAGTGCTCTTCATGTGCTACGTCCCCAGTCCTGATGGTGGAAGACTCTTTATGGAAAAGTAATTTGAGACAGGCAAATACTCTTGATTATGAAATTTTCTAGACCGTATTCTTGCCTCTTGATATTCCTTTAAATCCCTCATTCCCCTTAAATGAACCATTAATTTAGAAATGTTTATGACTGTATGCCAGGATATTATGAGAATATAAGCTCAGGGAGTATCTTTGAGAGAACCATGACTGATCAGAAATATCCCAGAGAAAGTATCCTCACTACTATTTCCTTGATGATTGTGTGTGTTGGAGGCTCTGCAGTATTAGAGGCAATCAGGGTTTTGACAGACTTAACTACCCCCAAATGAAACCCCATACCCTGTGCTGAAAACTTAAGAACAGGTAGATCCCAAGAAAACACTAAGAAGCTTGGCAGGATTTGGAATTGACGAGACTACCTCTGTGCTAGCCTGTGTGTATTCGTGCTACACTTTTCCAATTCCAGTGGCTGATGTCATTTCGGGTCCCCAACATTTTTTGTTTTTTATTTCTTTTGTTTAGAAGGCACATTTGACCTCTGGTAGTGCATTCTTCTGAAGGACCCATGATTTACTGGTTACATCAGCCTATTAGAGACTTGGAATCCATAGCATGAATTAATCTGTATTAGTGTTTCAGGAGAGATTACTTAAATTATTTGTTAGGTGAATATGGACACTTAGAAAAGGCATTAAATGCATATAAATTCTAAGTAAACATTTCCAGTTCCTAGAAATTTGGATAAGGCTTTCAAAGAGGATGAAACTATTTCTAAGTTCCCATTAAATTTAAGATTTTATGAGTCTGAAAATGTTGATTCAGTATGGGTTTTTTTAGGATGTAGTTTTTATATTGATAATTTTTAAACTTTCTAAATTTAAAATTTTAGGAGTATGCACTACTCGTAAATACTAAGTAAACTACTTGTTTTCTGAAAAATCAGCCATGTCACACAGTGATTGATATAGCTAAACATTTAATTCATTCTTATAAGATCAAGTGTTTATTTTCATCAAGGGAAATTTTGTAAGGCAGTTTAAAAGCTTGGAAAATTGTATACTTATTTTGGTTCTGCTTTTTTGGAATATGAATCTTTAACCATTAGCAAGTAGAATCGTCCCAGTAATAGATGAACATTGGCACTTTTCTCAGGCTCACAGTAAGTATATATTTGATAAAGATGTGTCTGAATCAGTTAGCTGTGTTGTGGGCATGCATATTAAGTTGGGTGAGAAGTTTTAAAGTAGAGTTAGTAGTCTCAGGATCCAGTCTTGTTTAGGATATTGCTAGTTTGCTGGGTATTTTCTAATATGTAAGATATTACTGTTGTATAGAAATGTTAGTATGAAATGTAACTGGCTGTTTTGGTTTTAGGTGCACACACTTCATTCACTTGCAGCATCGCTTTCTGCATCAATTTACCAGGCACTGTGTGACAGTCATAGCTACAGGTAAAAAAAAAATCATGCTAAGTTATTAATATGACAAAAACATTCAGCTGTTCCAGAGTTATATCAAAGTTCTGTTTCCTAGGGACAGAAAAATCCTCAAACATATGACTGCCATGTATACTCTAATAGATGAGAGAGAATGAGAAATAAAATAGGTTTGTTTAATTTAGCTGTCACCTAGTAACAACAGAGGCATATAGAACATGATACATAGTAAAGGGAAATTATCATCATCACTGTCTTTTTTTATTTTAAAAGAATTTTTCACTCTTCAGAATAACTTATGAAGTTTTCTATTTTTTTCCCATAAGAACCATTTCTTTTAGAATTGGATTAGCTCCTATCTGTTTAACTGGTTTTCATTTGAATGAGGAAATACTTAAAAACTCAAAAAGTACATTTCTTACATAGAATTACTGAAATCAGTTTTACTTACCCATTTACATATAATATAAAAGTCTTTGGAAGTGATATCAATGAGAGGTAATGGTTTAAATTTTCCTAAAGGTCAGATTACCTTTATCAGTATATACTGTGCATTTTAATGATGAGAGCAAGGTAAGTAGTAAGAAATTGAATCACTTGGAAAGATGACCCAGATTTAAATGAATTATATTAATAAATGAAAAGTTTGTAATATAAAGAGTCACATTAAATTTATATTAAACATGTCTATATTTTTTTCTTATAAATTCAGCAGCTTTTGTTTTTTTAAAGATTTTATTTATTAGAGAGAGAATGAGAGAGAGAGAGCACATGAGACAGGGGAGGGTCAGAGGGAGAAGCAGACTGCCTGCTGAGCAAGGAGCCCAATGCGGGACTCAATCCTGGGACTCCAGGAGCATGACCTGAGCCGAGGGCAGTCACTTAACCAACTGAGCCACCCAGGCGCCCTCAGCAGCTTTTTGTGAGAAGACTTGATATTGCAAAAGGAATCATTTCCTTAAAATGGCCCGTGTTCTGCTTTTAGTCCAATGACACCCCCTCTAAGTAACTACAAAGACTTGGACATGTAAATAAGGAAAAAAGAATTTATTTAATTGACTGTGATCATCTTAATGATCAAAGACAACTTGTTTGATATCAGTCACTGGTTAAAAAGGCACCAAATAAATATTTTAAAATGTGTATTTTCTCATCCTTAGGCTATGATTGACTCTTAAGGGAGTTAGCTTTACTTTCTGCTTTTATATTTTCCCCAGCTCCACAAAGATGAAGGAAGTAAATATTGAGGCACATTTGGCTTTAGGATTAGATACTTCTAAGATATGATTCTCCAGATTTTAGTTCATATTTTAATTCAAGGGTAAGCTCACACAACTTTGCAGAGCTAAGAAATTAAAGAAAATAGTACCCTGAAACTTTCTAATATAGTCTAGTACCAACAGTAGTCTTCTTACTCTCAGATTTTTTTTAATAAAAATTGGTGAATTTAGAAAAGATTTTAAATTATTAAGTGGCATCTAAAAAAGATTTTAAAAAGACTAAATGTCATATTCCTGAAACCAGTATTACAATATATGTTAACTAGCTAGAATTTTTTCTTTTTCTTTCTTTTTTTTTTAAAGTAATCTCTATGCCCAACATGTGGGGCTCGAACTCATGACCCACGAGATCAAGAGTCGATGTTCTACCAACTGAGCCAGCCAGGAGCCCCTTAACTAACTAGAATTTAAATAAAAACTTGAAACATGAAAAAAAAAAAAGACTAAATGTCATGATAATCATCTAAAAGAAATACATATAAAGTGCAATTGCTTTTTACCTCTGTTAGGATGCTAAATAATTGAACCTTATTTGTATTAGCAGTCAAACAGAAGGAAACCAGTTTACAGGAATGGCTTATCAAGGACTTCTTTTAAGTGATCGCCGAAGACTGAGGACAGAAAGTATTGAAGAACATGCAACACCGAATTCTTCTCCTGCTCAATGGCCTGGTGAGAATTTTAAGTGCTTTTGTTTGTTTGTTTGATTTTTTTTAAATCTTCTATTGGGCAATTCCATTTTAAAAAGTTACTAACTGGTTTCCTGATTGTTGTTCTTTGTGGTTTTGGTGAATGGTTTTTTATTTGTTTGTTTTTGATGATGTTTTCTGCCATGGATTAGGAATTCTTAAGTACTGTAATGTTGTCTGAAGACTCAGAAAGTTAAGGCTTCAAAACCCAGCTGTGTTGACCAGCATAAAAAAACAAGGTTTAACATCTTTCATAAGGGTGAGCACATCCTCTTCCTTATCCTTAGAAATCCTAAATTAGAGAGCAGTATCACAGAGATATTTTCACAGATGTATCAGAGAGACTACAATTATTCTCGAGTGTAAATTTGTATGTTGGGATAAGAGTGACCGTTCTGTGGCACTTCTGTCATTCTGTCAACTCTTCTCTTTCCCTGGTTAGCTCTCTTTCTCATTCTCCACATCAGTTATTTCAAACCTTCTCCACTCTCTTCATACCTTTTCCTGGTCTGCTGTGTCATTTAGTTTTTACTCTACTTGATTTATAACTCTGACTTTACACATTAATGATCGTTGTGAAGAGTGGCAGTAGAAAAAAGTGACAAACTCAAAGTGTATATTTAAAATTCACTTATGCATAAGTTTCTGGAAACATTGTCTTCATTTTAATTTTTTTTAAAGATTTTATTTATTTCCTTGAGATAGAGTGAGAGGGAGAGAGCACATGAGTGGGGCGAGGGAGAAGGAGAAGCAGTCTTCCCACTGAGCAGGGAGCCCCACATGGGGCTTGATCCCAGGACACTGGGATCATGACCTGAGCTCAAGGCAGACGCTTAACTGAGCCACCCAGGTGCCCCTTCATTTTAATTTTTTATTGAAATAAATGAGGCTTACAAAAGTTGCAAAAACATACAAAGAATTTTTGTATAGCCTTCACCCACATTCTACACATTTTAGCATTTTGCCATACCTGCTTTACCATTCATCCTTCTCTCTTTCTCTCTCTCTCTCCCCCACTGTGTGTGTGTGTACATATATATTTTTTCTGAAGTATTTGAGAGTAAGTTGCAGACATGATACCCTTTTACATCTAAATATATCAATGTGTCTTTCCTAAAAACAGACATTCTCTTACATAACCATAGCACAGTTTTCAAACTCAGCATCTTAACATTGATACAATATTGTTCTTCTAACCTGTAGATCTTTGAGAAATTTCACCAGTTGTCCCACTCATGTCTTCCATGTAACATTTAGTTGTAATGTCTCATGAATCTCCTCTGATATGGACTAGTTCTTCATTCCTTTTTTTTTTTTTTCTTTCATGATTGACAATTTTGAAGAGTACTAGTCAGTTATTTTTTAGACTGTCCTTCAATGTGGGTTTTCCTGACCTTTTTTTAATATTAGACTCAGGTTATGTATTTTTGGCAAGGATACCACAAAAGAGATAGTGTGCCCTTAGTGCAGAATATCAAGAGGCACATGATATCGACTGGTTCCATTACTGGTGCTGTTAACTTTAACCACTTGTTAAGGTAGTTTCTGCCAGATTTCTCATTTGTTAAGCAGTTTTTTTTCTTTGAATTAATAAGTTTCTTTTGAAGAGATATGTAAAATATTATACTCTTACCCACTAATTTTAGCATCCAGTGATGATTCTTGTCTGAATCAGATATTACTGTGGGGATTCCTGGATGGTGATTTTTTTTCTGATTTTCTATCATTCTTTCTACTTTTAGTTGAAATTGAAATGAGGAAGAGCTTTCCTTTCTCTCCTTTTCATTTATTTATTCACTCATTTATTAGTATAAACCAGTGGGTCTTATTTCATTCCGTAGGCTAGAATCCATTTCTATCATTTATTTTGTTGCTCAGATTATGGGAATGATATATATTATATAATATAGATACATAATTTTGGTTAAGTTACAAATTTGGATTTTTTTCTTCTGGAGCTTTCTGCTGATATACTTCTTATTATATACCCTAACAGGTGTGAGCTCACTCATTAATCTCTTGAGTTCAGCTCAAGATGAAGATCAGCCAAAATTGAACATTTTGTTGTGTGAAGCTGTTGTTGCTGTTTACTTAAGTTTATTGATACATGCTCTAGCTACAAATTCCTCCAATGAATTGTTTCGACTTGCAGCCCACCCGTTAAATAATCGAATGTGGGCTGCTGTTTTTGGAGGGGGAGTGAAACTTGTTGTGAAACCTCAAAGGCAATCAGAAAATATTTCAGGTAAGATAAATTTGATACCAATAACATACGTAAATGTAAATAATTTCCAATGTTAAAGTAAAAGACTTTTTAATGTTTTAATAATTTTTATTTTGAAAATGAGTGATGTTTAAAATATCATCACTCTGGTTAGGATAGTAAATAACTGAACTCATGTTTGGATAAAAAATATAGTTTTAGTTTAGCAGTTTTTGATAAGTCAGGAAAAATTTGAGGAGGATAAGAAAGAAATAGAGGACAGGTAAAGGTAAATGAGGAGAGCGTTAAGGAATGGAAAGGGAAAAGGATAGTTTTTAGAGAAGGAAGATTTAAATAATCTTTATAGAATATACCAGCAATTGGCTTTAGATTAAGTTCATGGTCATATGCAAGATAGCCTTTCCAGTCATGCTTATGGTTTTTGAAATTCCATTTTCTGTCTTTTTTTTTTTTCTTCCCTTATATACTAGAATGTGTTTTTCATTCCACTTTTTAAGATGGTAGGATATGGTGAGGTGTAGACTGATGCCATAGGAAAGGTTTCCATCTTGGTGCTGAAACATCTTAATTATCTTAATTTATCCTTAGAAATTATCTTATTACAGATGAGGAATCAGTGGCACAAAGAGTTTAAATGGCACTGGTTCTAATCTGTGTCCTTACTGCCCAAGGTTGAATTATTTTTTTTAAAGATATTTATTTATTTATTTGTTAGAGAGAGCACATGTGCAAGGGGAGGGAGGGACAGCGGGGGAGGGAGAATCTTGAGCAGACTCCCCGCTGAGTGTGGGGCCCAATGGAGGGCTGGATCTCATGACTGAGCCGAACAAGAGTTGGATGCTTAACTGACTGAGCCACCCGGGGGCCCCTGCCCAAGGTCAAATTAAATGTAAGTCTGTAAATCAAGGTAGTGAAGGAGATCTTACCCACTTTCATTGCTTTCACTCCCACTATTTGCGGGTGACTCTTCATCTTTATCAAGTTCCTATCTTGTTGTAGTCCACCTTAAGTTTGAAAGTTTTCCCCTTAAATCACCTCTTTCTCTTCCTGAATTTTCTATTATTTTTTCATGGTAATTCATTTATCAAGTCATCCATGCTTAAAACCTCTGAGTACACATTCGTGTTTGCATTCACTTAACACCTACTACATGCCAAGCAGTGTTCTAGGCTTTGGGGTGAATAACACAGACAAATCCCTTACCATCATGAAGCTTACATCTAGTGGAGGTAAACACACGGTAGACAAATTAACAAATAATATTTCAGTTATAATAAGAACCATGATAAAAATAAAGCAGAGTCGGTGGAGGGTGATGAAGGAAAATGTATGGGAACAGTCTAGAGTGGTGATAAAACACATTTTTTTTTTTTTTAAAGATTTTATTTATTTGAGAGCGAGAATGAGAGACAGCATGAGAGGGAGGAGGGTCAGAGGGAGAAGCAGACTCCCTGCTGAGCAGGGAGCCCGATGCGGGACTCGATCCCGGGACTCCAGGATCATGACCTGAGCCGAAGGCAGTCGCTTAACCAACTGAGCCACCCAGGCGCCCTAAAACACATTTCTGATGAGACTGTTTGATCAGAGTTCTGGACAAGTCAGGGATCATACCATGCATGTATCAGGCCAGACCCTTTCAAGCTGATGGTTAAGGGGAGTGTCAAGGTCATGAAGTAGGAATGAGTTTGGTATTTTCTAGGAACTACAGAGGAGGCCAGAGTGGCTGTCTTGAGCTGGGGAAGTTTGGACAGAGATAGGGTAAGACCACAAGCTGGGGGTGAGGTCATTTAGGATTTCATGGATCATGGTAAAGACTTCAGTTGTTGTTTTAAAGAAAGATGGGAAATTTACTGGCACGAGTGACCTAATCTGATTTAAGTTTTCACAGGGCCTACTCTAGCTGCCGTATGGAGAATAGACTGTGCAACAAGAATAAAAGAAGGGGGCTATTGCAGTAGTCCACTTGAAAGATAATTATGGGTTACCATCAAGAATGATGAGTGGATACACCAAGTGTGGTATATACATAAATGGAGTGTTACTCAGCCATTAAAAAGGAACAAAGTACTGATACATGCTATAACCAGCATGAAGCTCAAAAATATGCTAAGTGAAAGAAGCCAGACACCCCACTCATGGAGGAAGAGTCTGCTTCTCCCTCTGCCCCTCCCCCCCACTCATGAGTTTTCTCTCTCGCTCTCTCAGATAAATAAATCTTTTAGAATTATGATTTCCTGTAAAGAGTTTTAAGAGAAGAGTGGGTTGACTTCTACTTTCTGGCCTTCCCCTGTCCAATTAGTTCCTGAATCCTTTTGATGTTTGTTTTTTGTATTCCTCATATCTAACTCTTCTCAGTCTTGACTACCCACCATCCTAGTTCGCCCTCCTGACGTGATCATCCTCCATCTTCTGTCTCATTGACCGAGCAAACCGTACCTCACCCTGTGACTAGCTCAGGAAGTGTTAGTGAGGATTGCCCATAGGATAAGCTCCCAGCTTCACATCCAGAGCCCTGTCCTAGCCCAATTCTGGACTGTTCTTGTTATTCCCCCTCCCTACTGCCTGTCTGGCAAAAGTAGTTTACTCCTTGTCGACCAGGGAAAAAAGAAAGACAGAATCACAAGTTGCAAAATAAAATGTGTGCATTTATTTGGGGTCTTTGGGCTTGCAGTCTGGGAGACACAGAGTTGACCGAAATTGAAAGCATGCTCTGGAGAGACAAAGGAGGCTACAGTTTTTAAGGAGAAAACAGGGAATTTACATACGTTGTTTTGAAGGAGATGTGATTGGTACTGTAATAGTTACAGTTACCCTAATCTGTATGTGATTGGTTGCTATGACTAGTGCTAGGTGAAAAGTCCATTTATGTCCATTCTAAATGCAGCAGTTGCCTTGGCTTTAGTGGAGTTCAACAGCAGTTACGAGAATTGGAGACAGGAGACGCATAAACCCCACTTCCTCGGTGTCCTCCTGGCTCCATTTTAAATAACTCTCTTAGCGATGCTTACTCCATATTATTCTCTCTGTTATCATCCTCATTCATCCAAACCTTTAGTCACTGGTTTCTCTTGCCCCTTCTTTGCACATTGAGCTTCTGCCTTCTTTTTTAAAGGCGTGCTTTACGTGCTACATCTTCCGTGAATCTTTCCTGAACTGCTTAGCCAGAAATAATCACTTAAGCATTAATGAATATGCCATTTATTTGATGCATTATACATAGAATTACTTTAATCCATATTCTATGTAGCACACAGGCTGCTTCATGGCAAGGTATTCTTTGATGCTCTATCCTCATCTGCATCTCTGCCATGATTGCTGGAAAATGGATGCAGTAACTAAGAAAGTTTAGAAGCACAGATAGAAGTAATTTAGGCTAAACTAAAACATGGCAAGAGTAGGTTGAAAAGAAAAGTTAACTTGAACTCTTTGAATTAATAATGGAAAATAAATGCTGTTTTTTATTTTTCCTCTTCTATCTTTATTCAGCACCTCCTGTTCCTTCTGAAGACATAGATAAACACCGTAGGAGATTTAACATGCGAATGCTAGTCCCCGGAAGACCTGTAAAAGATGCTACCCCACCACCAGTGCCTGCAGAGAGACCATCTTACAAAGAAAAATTTATTCCTCCTGAACTTAGTATGTGGGATTATTTTGTTGCAAAGGTAAGGGGTGTGAGGAGCACAAGCTTTGTATGTGTTTATTTTATTAATTCTTATGTATGCATCACATAGGAATGATGAGGCAGCTTCTGGGTTGAATAACTACAGTTTATTTTTATTTTTATTTTTATTTTATTATGTATTTATGTATTTATTTTTTATTTGAGACAGAGAGAATGAGAGAGAGAGCACATGAGAGAGGGGAGGGTCAGAGGGAGAAGCAGGCTCCCTGCTGAGCAGGGAGCCCGATGCGGGACTTGATCCAGGGACTCCAGGATCACGACCTGAGCCGAAGGCAGTCGCTCAACCAACTGAGCCACCCAGGCGCCCCTATTTTTATTTTTTTTAAAGATTTTATTTATTTGAGACAGAGCAGAGTGAGCGAGAGAGCATGAGTGGGGGGAGGGGCAGAGGGAGAAGCAGGCTTCCTGCCGAGCAGGGAGCCCGATGTGGGGCTCGATCCCAGGACCCTGAGATCATGACCCAAGCCGAAGGCAGACGCTTAACGACTGAGCCACCCAGTTGCCCCCCCCCAGGGAGATTTTTATTGCAATTAACTTAAAACCTGTAAATTAATTTGTAAAGAATTATAGTTTTACATGTTTTGGTCTCCTTATATAGCTTTTAGAAGGATTTGTGGTTTCCTTCACTATAGCTCTTTGACAAAAATGTTTTCATAAACTTTTTCCTTTGGTATTTATGTTTTTCAGTGTGTCCTTTTTCTTTAGACTTTTCTCACTAGTTATGTTGATACATAAGAAAAAGGCTTGATTTTTAATATTTCTGTCATATACATTTTATTTTATTTTTTATTGAAGTGTAATTGACATAGGATGATCTACTAGTTTCAGGTGTGTAACACAAGGATTCAGAAATCGTATACATTATGTTGTGCTCACCACAATAAGTGTAGTTATCAGTTGTCACCATGCAACATTATTACAGTATTATTGACTATATTCCCTTATGCTATACTTTTCATCCCTGTGAATTATTTATTTTATAACTGGAAGTTTGTACCTCTTTATCCCCTTCACCTATTTTGCCCATCTCCCACTCCTCTGGCTACCACCAGTTTGTTCTCTGCATGATTCTGTTTCTGTTTTTTTGTTTGTTTTTTACTTTTATTTACTTTTTTAAAGATTTTTATGTATTTGAGAGAAAGAGAGCACATGAGCAGAGGGAGGGGCAGAGGGAGAAGGACCCTGGTATCATGACCTGAGCCGAAGTTGGCAGCTCAACCGACTGAGCCACCCAGGCGCCCCAGTTTGTTTGTTTTTTAGATTCTACATATAATTGAATCATATGGTATTTGTTTTCTCTGTCTGATTTATTTCACTTAGCATAATGTCCTACAGGTCATCCATGTTTCACAGATGGCAAGATCGCATTCTTTTTTATGGCTGAGTAATACTCCATTGTGTATTATCACATCTTCTTTATCCATTCATCTATCTGTGGACACTTGGGTTGCTTCCATAAGTTGGCTATTGTAATTAATGCTGCAGAAATATTTCTGTTGGATCTAGCTATTCAGGTATTTTATGGAATTTGCCTAGTTTTCTTGACTTTTCTAGGTCTAGTATCACTTGCGAAAGGATATTTTTACTTAGACACCACTTAAAATATTCAGTATTAAGTTAGGACAAAAACAACCCAATTATATATTTAAAAAATAACTTTATCTTTTATTGCAGCCATTTCTCCCTTTGTCTGATAGTGGTGTTATATATGATTCTGATGAAAGCATTCATAGTGATGAAGAAGAAGATGATGCTTTTTTTTCAGATACACAAATACAAGAGCACCAAGATCCAAATTCTTATAGGTAAATACGGATTTTCTCTTTTATTTTTGTAAAAAAAAAATCCTGATGTTAGTAATTTTAAGTAATATTATCATGAATTTATACAAGAGTTGACTTCCATTTTCAGGTTAGTAATTCTGTACCTTTGAGGTAAATTTCTAGACAGCGTATTTCTTTCACATCTAGTTTCAAAGAATAGCTTACATGTAGAGGGGAAACAAACATTTTTAGTGAGAAAAAATACATAATTTATTGATGTGCTATTAGAACTTTAACATACATTCATTGATATGCTATTAGATTCCATGAGACTATGTGGTAAATTTTTTCCATTAGTTAATTTTCAGATAATGTAAGTGTGACATATTGTTACATATTTTCTATTTTTTGAGTGTATCCAAAAGTTCAGGTTGTTAGAAAAAAACAGCTTTTTTTCTGGGTTGGAGATTGGGTTAAGCAATTGACAGGAATCATTACTATGCTTCTCTCCTGATGTTATTTTCAGTGAAGGAGAATCTGTTTGTTTGTTTTCCTTGAACAGCTGGGCTCTTCTGCATTTGACAATGGTTAAGCTAGTACTTCACAATGTCAAGAATTTCTTTCCCATTGCTGGGTTGGAATTCTCTGGTAAGTAAGTAATGTTCTTAAATATAATAAATTAGCATCAAGTTTCTCTTCACGAAAATCTATGTAAAAGAGCATTTGGTACTAAAAATTAGAGATTTTATGAGGTCTTGTGTTTTTTAGGTCCCAGTCCATGATTTTAATTCATAGCAAGAACCACTGTTTACCCAGAGGGTTGAAAGAAAAAGCAAGAAATTAGACCAGAGAAGCTATATATTTTCTCAGCTCATTTTAGAGAGCTGGCCTTCCATTTTGTTAAAAGCACTAAGAATCCAAATGGTATAAGATTAACATTTTCAGATTTATTTGTGTTTTCAGAGGTTTTGGCTCTAAAAATTCAGATTTTTAAAATATGTGGATGATCACCATTTTTTTAAATCAAAACAAGGTATTTTCTATCGCCTTTTAGAGTTGCCTGTGACATCACCATTAGGCATTGCTGTGATTAAAAACTTGGAGAACTGGGAACAGATCTTGCAAGAGAAAATGGATCAGTTTGAAGGTCCACCCCCTAACTATATCAACACATACCCAACTGACCTTTCGGTAGGAGCCGGACCAGCTATTCTTCGAAATAAAGCGATGCTAGAACCAGAAAATACTCCATTCAAGTAAGGATGCTCTCATAATGCTCATGAGAGTGTAACCTGGTTTAACTTTCCTTGGAAGATAGTTTGGCAAAATGTGCCCATATTATGTTTATATAAAAACATTCATAACTTTGAACCTGTGGTTCTATTTCTAGTAGTTATATGTTAAGGAAAACATTAGCAATCTGCATAGAAATCATTTTCCCCAGTATTACCTGTAATTCAATAGACTTATTATTTTTATAATCAGAAAACATTTATTATATTTTTGCCATTATTTTAAGAACTTATACAGAAATATTTTGGAATAATTTACATGTGCAAACAAGGTGCTACTGACATTTTGGCAGTAATTTAACAATAAACATATTAAGGTTTTTTATTGATGTTTTGAACTTCTACCTGCCCTCCTGCCTGTCCTTTGGATAAGCAACATGCTTTTGTGAGGCACCTGTCCCATAATTAAGAGTATTGCTGATAAGCTTGAAAGAGCAAGGCTTTTTAGTTGGGCTATTGAAAATGAAATCTGTGACTTTATAGTCATTGGTGATGTTATGTAACCAACAGAACCAACCCTACAATATAATTTAAAAAGAGAATAATAAGAACTTCTTTTGACTCTCAGCTCAACCTGTTCATTCAGAGAACCTGTAATTAGAGAATTAATTGCTGGATGAAGGAATGATTTTTAAAAGAACTAAAAATTAGAAGAGAAATAAATTATAAAATTTTATTGAGCTTAATAATGTAACTTATTTGCAATAGATAATGGAGGGTTTTTTTTTAAGGTTTCTGCAAATATGAAGCATATTTTCTACAGAGTAAAAGAAGATACGTTAATTTTTTTTTCATAGATCCCGGGATTCTTCTGCACTTCCAGTCAAACGACTCTGGCATTTCCTCGTTAAACAAGAAGTCCTTCAAGAGACATTTATTAGATATATTTTCACGAAGAAAAGAAAACAGAGTGAGGTATTTTGAAAAAAATTTTTCTGTGTAGTTTTTGTTTAGTTTTAACATTTCTAATGAAGTCAGTGCTTGATTTACTTTTTGGTTGGAACTTACTATCTTTCATACCTTATGCATAATAGTTTATTTACCAGACTACAGTGAATCTCTTTTATAAGATAAAATCTTATAATTTTCATTTTAGAACAATGAAGCCAACATAGACCCCTTGGTAAATCATATATAACTAAGTGAAAGTTGGTCCTTCTTGTGCAATACTTGCCATTGGGCTTTTACAAATACTAAATACTGTGATGGATGATTTGGGTAATTTAATATATAAATGAGTGTACTCTATATGATGATTCTTTGAAAATCATTTAATTGGAAATCTAACATAGCCCTTTAAAAGCATCTTATTTATTTAGCACTTAGAAATGAACAGGATAAACTTTAGAAGCAAGAAATTCAGGATAATTTTGTGAAGGAGAATAAACTACAGAAATACCAATACAAGATGAAGGAAGTTTGCTTTTACAAAGTGAGGCAGAGGTTCTGCTTTGCACAGTGATTTTTAAGCTGAATATAAATTAATAATGTAATGCCATACAGGGTTCAAGAAGAATCAGGAACTTGGGGGACTGGGACTTTAGAACTTAAAAGTTGCCTCTTCCTTCTTAAATGAGGGGTGCACAGATCTGTTCTATGAGCATATCAGTCCTACATACCAGGCTACTTAATGAGGGTAATGGGCAGTGTTCAGAGTAGAGTATCAGATGAGATTAAAGATATGGTAAACAAAATCTACGAGAAAAGAGTAACGAATTATATTTCACTTAGGAAAGTGAAAGCTGAGAGGGACAGTTTACATGGCTCAGTTTCCCAAGGTAAAATACAGAACTGCATCTCCGTTTTCCCCCATACCTGGAGTGGCAGAACCTACCCGATTCATTCTTTTCGTTAGTCACCCATATCTAGATGGTAATTGTGGTCAGCCCTTGTGAATGGTCATTTATTTTCTGTATGGATTTAATATTATGTATCTAAATGAAGAAGTAGGTGAAATGAGCTATGGGGATTCTTTGGAGTCTTAGAAGCTTTTTTCGATAACAAAAGATCCAGATGGTATTGAAATCATTGGTGTGTTGGGTTTTGTTAGGGAAATCGTAGAGTCAAATTCTCTTTCGTTCAGTCCACTGTTTACACTATTTCCTGTGGTGATGCTGAGTCCAAATTCCGTAGAATAAGATCTAGAAATCTAAGAAATAGGTTTAACATAAAAGATATTTGCTCAGTTAGGACTCTCTTATTCCCAGAAAGCCAGTTCACTGAAGGATCAATTTTTTTGAGTGTTTAGTTCTTCAGATTATTAAATGTGATGATTCATTGAAAACATACTTTAATTATTCATGCGGTTTGTAGTGGTGGTTTGGTTGGATTGTCAGAGCCTCGGAGTGCTGTGGGAAGCCAGGGTTCTGGGTTGCTGGGACCCTCAGACTTGTCCTTCAGGATCTGTTCCCTCAGGTTTCTTTCTTCTTTAACTAAGTCTCTCCCTTTCCTGCCCCTTAGTCTCTGTGTTCTTGGGATCAGCAGCCCATGCTGTGTGTTCTCTCTTCAAATTTTCTAACAGCAGAGGGTCTCCATGAAGAGGGAGGTGGGATACAGATAAATTGAACATTTCTTAAAATGCTCTGTAAGCATTGGTTGGCTCCACAGATGGGAAGTACATGGTGGGACTTTGGATGGGAGGAAGAATTTTTATCATGTACCCCTTTTGTACCTTTTGAATTTCAAATTATTGAATAGAATTACTATCTTGTCCAGTGCTATCCAATAGAATTTTCTGTGATAATGGAAATTTTTATCAGTTCTATACAATGGTTAGCAGCCACATATGGTTACTGGGCACTTGAAATGTGGCTAGTGTGACTTAATTTTGTTTAATTTAAATGGTCATATATGATTAATGGCTATTGTACTGAATAGCACAGATCTGCTGAAAATTTGTTTTCATTAAGGAAAAAATTGAAAAAATGTTAAAGCTGTTAAGACAAAATAAAAACTGGTCATTAAGTTCAGAAATATGGAACATTTATCAAAACTACCCACTCAGTGAGAGTGTTTTATCTCTTTAAATCGTTAAATGGGATTTTGGTACTCGAAAATTTGATAAATTCAGTAAATTGATTGACTAATCCTAAAAATTCTAAAATGTTGCCTCATTTTTAAAAATTACTTAGAAAATTCTCCTGAGAAATGCTGAAATTTTAGATATATTCATAAGAAGATATTTTTACTCCTTGAATATATTAAAGAAGAATATTCTATAAGACAGTTTTTTGCTAAATCAATAAATGGTGCAAACTCAGCTACTCGATTAAAGGCAAACAGGTCGTTCAGCAGTTTGGCTTTTGCTGAGTGGGCCTTGCACTCATTTGCCTTTCTGTCATTGTCCACCGCAGCAGCCCTGGGCAGTCGCTGAAGGCATGCACAGAGAATTTGGCCTTTTTGGCTAAAAGTAAAGCAGTCACTTCAAGAGGTATTAGGAGGAGTGTATTGCTCTGACCAAACCTTCACAGGTTTCCACAACTATTATTTCTGATCGTAGCTGTCCCTAATGACCCTGTTATCAACCAGGAGCAAGCTGTTTATGTGATTTCTTTCCTGTGCCCCATTTTATCAAATATTTCTTTACATATAAGGAGAAAAATTTGATTATAGTAAACAGTTGATGGGAATTCTAATCCCTGACTCCTCCTTCATGGATATATTTCTTATGAGTAAGAGTGAAATAATTATCAGTACTTTGAATCTGTGTTCAGAAATAGTTTTAATTTGTATTTGGAGTAACCCCCTGTAAGATAGGAATCTATGTAGTATAGAATGCATCTTTTCGTTCAGGTAGGTCTTATTTTTAGAGATTGCAGTGTAAGTTAGGGTTTTAAGTTACATAACTGGTACGCCAATAACTAATTTTTAACTATGCTAGCCATCTTATTTTGAAACAATCTTTATATATGTAATAGTCACTTTAACTTGAATTTTGCTTGCTTTGCTTTGTGTTCATCTGAAGACATCATATTTACTCAGTTTTTCTTTCTTGATTTTGTGCTTTTAAAAGGAAAGTTTACACATTCATTTTTACCATCTTTAAGTTATGGATTGACCATTTCACTTTGAAATTTTTCATTCTTTTTATAATTTCGTTTCATGCATGTGTTTTGTGTTTGTGACGTGTGGTGTTATTTAGTCTGTAGAAGAACATGTGGAACAGGTCAAACAAAACTGCGTAGCAGAAGATTCCCGCAGCAAGGTAGTAGTCCATGCTCTTGTACTTTGCTCATTCTCAGAGTTCAAGGAGCTAACCTTCATCTCTAGTACTAACCATGTTGGCTAATCAGAATACTCATTGCTCCCATACACCTCAGTGGCCTGGGGTAGGAAATTCTCCACTGTTTCCAACTTGCTCTTCCTAAGCATCGATGCTTTTCTTTCCTTCTTCCTGTGACATCTTCATGTCTCCCCCTTTCCAGTCTGTCCTTAAACATGGTGGTTTTGTCTTTCCTCGATTCTGCATCTTCTTTCCTTCCCATCATCTTTGACCCTAAGCCAGTGTACCTTTTTCTCATCCATCCCCTTTGTCCCTTTCTAACTGTTCTTTCCAACTTTTCCTTATTCCTGTCTCAGCACCCTATCTTAAAATGTTTAATTTCTTATATGACTCCTTTGTCTTACTGTCTTTTTCCTCCACTCTGTGCCTCTTGATGCATACACATTCTTACCACAGTGTCTGCACGCTTTTGGAAGAGATGCAAGTGGCATATTGCTGTTACAAATACTAATGAAAACTATGCTAGCCATCTTTCATGACAGTTAATCAGTATCCCAATGGAAATCTTTATAATCGGGGTGATTACAGGACATCAGAGAATTTAAGCTAACTCTAAAGCTAAGTCTCAACATACTAAAATTACTGGTACTTTTTTTCTTGCTGTTGCTGTTACATTTTCTTCTTATCCTTCTTTTAAATTTTGTGGAATGTGTGTATGTCTCACGCATTGCTACACGACAACTGAAACTGTCAATAAACATTTTGTAGGTTGAAGCTGACCTGGGCTATCCAGGTGGAAAGGCAAAAATCATTCATAAGGAATCGGATATGATCATGGCATTTTCCATTAATAAGGTAAAAGCTTTAGTCATTATAAAGATTGTACTTTTTTTTATTAGTGAAATTGCTCAAATTACTGACTCTGCTTTGTAGGCGAACTGTAATGAAATTGTCTTGGCTTCAACACACGATATACAAGAACTCGATGTTACTTCTCTGTTGGCCTGTCAATCATATATATGGATTGGAGAAGAATATGACCGAGAATCCAAAAGGTTAGTCTGTCTTGTGTAGTCCATCTAAAAATGAGGTTTTCTTAAAGAACCCGTTAAATGGTTATGCCCATGACTTGAATTATCTTGAAAAGCATGTATGTCTTTCCCTTTATTTGGATAGGAAACAAACATAATTGGTTTAGCTGCCAAAAAGAGGTTCTTCTTACATCAATGAACAAATGACCCATACTTCTTCCATTAGACATGGAACTATTCATAGTGTTGGAGTCAGAATAATCCCCAATACCAAAGCCTAATGCCGTAAATACAGCATTGACATTTCACCCCAAAGAAATGTCAGGAATTACATAGTATTCAGTAAATTCGGCTGATTTGGATAATTAAAGCAAAAAGTAGAATACACCAATATATTAATTAGACTGATAAGTCACATTTACTGAGTAATTTTCAGTGTTTCTTCTTGATTACCACCTGACAAGCATACCCTTTTTACAGATAAAAATGTAGCCAACTTTACTTTTCAGTAATGCTATGGATACTGCACCAACAGTATTTTGCAACACTTTCCTATTTTGGGGTTCCTCCTCCATGTTTGCCTTCCCTCTTGCTTTTCTCTTGGACATTTTATGTGCTTGGGAAATGGTGCATCATAGCTTCTCTCCTTGGTCTGTTGGGTTTTCTGTTTTGTTAGTATAAATATTACTATAGAGTTGATGTCAGCATATAATATTACTTCAGAGTTGATGTAACCATGTAATATGATACAGTCCATCATAAAAATTTAACATTTTTATGTGATGATTACTAATACTTGAAGAAATTTTTAAACTCAGATTTCTTTAAAATGTATGAATCTCCCATCCAAGTACTAACCACCCTGAACACGTGAATCTGATACATGGGATATCTGTATTTGAAGAGACCTTATATAATCTTTTTCTAGACATGATAAAAGAGTATTTGTGTTAAATCCTTCAAAACATTTGTTCCAACTTGTACAGCAGTAAAACTGCCCCCAGACAACATTAAATTTATAAGTTTTGTCTAAAGGGAAAAAGTTAACCAGTACTAAAATTGCCTATGGTTAGGAATTACACCTAAGTTTTTCTTAAGGGTATTCATTTTTTATAAGTAAAAACCTGTGGGTACATAAGAAGCTCTGTAATTGGAATTTGTATTACGAGAAAATGGAACTTTCACAGTAACACATAAATATTTTTCACAGTTCAGATGATATTGATTATCGTGGTTCCACTACAACTCTTTATCAAGCCAGTGCAACAGGCTATTCAGCAGGTCAGGTGCGTCCACCTTCACCTCTGCCGTGGCTGGGCAGTGGGCAGACCAGCACTGGAGCCAGTGTGGTATGTTACTTACTATTAAGTGTGGTTTCTGGGTACGGACTCACTCAAAAACAAGTTGAAATCATTTTGACTTGGGAATGATCCTAAAGATCAGGGGCAGTGACTAGTTAGTACTCCGTAATAATAATAGCTAAGATGTTGTGACTTTCTTTGTGTCAGGTACACGCTTTCCTTCACAACAACCCTAGGTGGTAGGTGCTTTTATTATCTCCCATTATCATTTTATAGATGAGCAAACTGAGAAGCACCAAGTGGTAAAGCAGAGACAAAGAGGAGTTGTGTCTACTGCAGGTGTTTGAAAAATGTGTCTATAATGTTGTTGTTAGTCACTGTAGTTGAAGGGGTCCTGTTCTCATGTTCTGCTCTGAAGAATCTGCAGATACTCCTCAGTGTCCTCAGGGAGGGCACTTGGAGGAGAGTTCTCTTAATCACTCGATGAAGACGCTTGGTATCTGCCTGGTCCATATGAGCCAGGGCTACGCTCGTGAGTGACTGCTTCCACAGCCTGTTCGGACAAGTGTCATATGTGAAGTGGTTCAGAAAACCCACAACAGGCCATATGTTAGTAATAATCCAGTTGTGAGAGAATAAAGGTTATGAGAATTAGAGTTGGCCTGAAGCATATTCTTCCTTGTCTCTTCTGTGATGCACAAAATGAATTTGTCTTTTATCTTCTTTTAAAGCTTATGAAAAGGAATCTACATAATGTTAAGAGAATGACCTCCCACCCAGTCCATCAGTATTGTAAGTGTTTTGTGACCCAGAGCATTGTAAATGGCCACTGTCATTCTGAAATTCATTTATAGAATGGGAAATATTGGAACTCTGTAGTTTTTTCATTTCTTATTTTCTGCTTTTCCTTTTGTTTCAGATCTTACAGGTGCTCAGGATGGCAGTGTACGAATGTTTGAATGGACACGACCTCAGCAACTTGTCTGTTTCCGCCAAGCCGGCAATGCAAGAGTTACCAGATTATATTTTAATTCACAAGGCAACAAGGTTGGCTCTTGGGGCTTACTGCTAAATTCATCTGAAAAAGATATTTATGAGTAGATGGTTAGTAAAACTACATCTGAGAACCAGTTCAGTGACCTGGATTTAAGCTGGGCAGGCAGTTTATTGGGTTCTGCTTATACACTCCTCTTGGCTCCCAACAAAGCACAGATCTTCAAAATTTTGTATGGATCAGTCATCCATTTAAAGATATTGAATACTGTGAAGGTAAAGAACTCTTTCTGTTGAGTGTGTTGGTGGTGCCTATAAGCTCAGTCAAGCACCTGAGAAAAACGTCCCAGTTTCTTACTAAATTATCTTAGAGATGTTTGGAGGAAAATGAAGTAGGTGTGGAAAAGCACTTAAATAAGGTTGCAGGATATTTATGGTGCCTGACTTTCGTAGGAACTACGGTAATAGAAATAGGTGTAGGCAGAATGTTGAGTGAGGTTTGAGTGACTCTCCCATCAGTGATTTTGCCTTCGATATGCTTACTAAGAAGCTTTTTTTATGCCATTCTTATAGTGTGGTGTTGCAGATGGAGAGGGTTTTCTGAGTATCTGGCAAGTAAACCAAACGGCATCGAATCCTAAACCTTACATGGTAGGTATCATTCGGCATTCCCAGAGCACTGAGAGAGGCTGCTTTGTTTATGAAGTGTCTGTTTCAGACACTGAATCATTGGAGATTCACTCATTGGAGATGTTGAGGAGGAGACACCTCTGCCCAGCAGCACAGCACCCATTATTGCCCTAGTTTAAACCGAAATGACTTTGCTTTTCAGAACTTGAAGGATGACTATTATATTTGAAAATGTTCAGGGGATTTCCCTGTGAGTGGTCCTACTTTTTTGAAAACTCTTGATAGATTTTTAACATAGTACCTAAAATGAATCACTACAAAATTCTAACAGGTTTTGTGTATTCTAATTTGCTTCAGAATTTTTCTTACTAAATTAACAAATCCCAGTATGTTCATTCATTAATCCAAATCGTATTAAAACATTTGGTGGTGCAGACAAACCTATCTTTACCTGGTGGGGGCTCAGGTAGGGTAGGAGGGCTGGAAGGTAGTGCCATCTTGTACAGAGCTTCAGGCTTCATATATGTTGATTTTAATTTTCTTTTCTAGACTATATATATGGTTTTAATTATGTATATGAGACAAGATATTTCTCTTGAATTAGTACCCTGTAGACTATTATAAAGTCTTTATAAAGTCTTTACAGAAATGGAAGTGATCTTGAATCTATCCTTTTGCCTTCACTCAGATCAATACCATGATAATTCCAAACAGAAGAATGTCTATTTTAAAATACCTGGACGCCCTCCTGGGTCTTTGCCTCCAAATTTCTATTCATTCACTTGATCCAACAAGCAAAGTCATGCCTTCCTCAGTAAATCATTTCCCACAGTGCTGGAACATCTTTAGGAGTGGTTTGGGGCAGCTGTAAGCCTGTAGATAATTTGCAGGACCACTTTTGACCTTGTTTTTATTATTGCTAACGGTCTTCAAGTGGAAGGAAAGAGATGGTAAGGAAGGTGGATGTTTGCATTTAGGTTACAAAGTTAATTTGACTTGAGCTCTTCACACTGTAGTCTAAGACTACGAGATGGGCATGTAGGAGTTTCCCTCCTTGGGTCATTATTGTTCATTATGATTTATATTATGTAAGATTTATTAAATGTATTTGAGATCATTAACAGTGAGTTTGATTGGGCCCTTAATGTAATTAAATGGCTAGGTTAAGTTCATCCTGTTCCTTTGTTAGATAATCTAAAAAAAAAAACCCTTTAATTCCATATTTTTTACTATTCCAGTTTTAAATACCATTGGATATTAGCTAAATAATATGCAAATGATAGCTAATGCTCTTCTCACTTATTCTCTATTCTAGATGTTTAACGATGGTTCTTAGTTCCCGCGTATGCTGCTAGCAGAACTGTGTGTGTGTGATTGCGGATTGTCTGGGGCTTCTAGGTAACATCACTTGCACTTTGTTTCTCATAGAGTTGGCAGTGCCACAGTAAAGCCACAAGCGACTTCACATTTATCACCTCTTCAAGTCTGGTTGCCACATCTGGACAGTCCAATGACAATAGGTAGGTTGACAGAAGCATCATAAGAAATAAGCAGACAGGTATTCTGCTGCAAAGTATGGACTTTTTTACTTAGTAGAGTTTTTCCACCTCGTGAATACAAAAACTTTCTCAGTTTTCCTTATCAAGAAGAAACAAGTACTCCTAATGTAGACTCTCAATAAGCATATGTAATTATGTTAAAGCTTCCTTTTTTTTTTTTTTTTTTTTTTTTTGCTGTTGACAATGTCTTGAGACTCTGTAGCCATCGTGCTGGATATTTTCTTTGACCTGACACTGCTGTCCTTGGCAACACATGCCATGAATAAAACCTCTCATTTACTGGCAGTGGTTACCCCTCTCCCCAGGAAGTTGTGCCTCAGTTTGCCTGGAGTGGTAATGGAAAAATGAGGGGTTGGGGGATGAGATGGCAGAGACACATGGGACCATGTGAGATAGAACTGTGCGGTTCGAAAAGGATGAACTCTTAGCTTCTATCCTCGTCCTAGTTGAGAATCATTGCTTTATGAATACGAGTGAACAAAAAAGATAGTAAGATGCAATGAGTAAAAATATTTGACTTGAAGTCAGTAACAAAAAACACATCATGAACCATTGTTGTGTTTTCTTTATAAGAAATGTATGCCTCTGGGACACATTGATATCACCTGGAAACAGCCTCATTCATGGTAAGTGAGTTAAGGTCTGTGATTTTTAGTACACTATGAAGGAATGCTTTCCTGGTTTTATTCTAACCAGTGAGTGTTTATTCATGGGTTATAAATGAGTATCTGGCTATCTTGCTGAGGGTAGCTATCCAGCTAGCATAGAATGGTCTTTATTTTGTGTTCTATTTGGAAAATATGACATGGAGATTCCTTTTTAGGAATTAGTTGCAAAATATTTGAGCTCAGTAGAAAGGAGGTATTTTAAAGAATTATACCTAACTATAAAATAAAAGTTAACCTTATAAGAACAAGAAATACGAACAATGCCACTTAAATATTATTCCTTTTAAGACCGTTTTTCCAATTGGTGTCCAAGAGAGCCCTTTTTCCTGTGATGCTGTTGAGAGAAGGCTCCATGCTCCAGTACATTTGGGTTAAACATAGCTAGGTGGATTCTTTTACAGAAAGATTTTTCAGTCTTTTTTTGTACTGATACACGTTTTGAAAGTATAGTTATTTCTCCATTTTATTTGATTGCAAATTGTTTTTCTGTGAAGAATTAACAACTCTTAAAGATTTACAACATACTGGTTTAAGGCTTTAATTGTATTAGAATGCAGAGGATCTTGGGACAGCTAACTCCTCACCTTGTAACGAGTCATTTTCACACAACTGTAGTTGAGTTTGTGACTTACCTGACACGAACTTGTGATGAGGCTGTCTGGGCGGGAACGAGGAAAGGGTAGATACTTGTCCTGGTGGGCATTAATGTGCTGGCTGAATGGATCATTGAGAAGCTTGGTCTCCTCTGCACTTCTTGTTTCTACAGGCTTCTCGCGAGGCAGCGTAACTGAGCTTGGGCTTAACATTTAAACTTCCTGCATGTGTTTTCATATTGAGATTATGGATAAGAACCTTTTTTCTGTCATTGCTTGGGATCTTTTTTTAATACTTGGATCATGATTACAGAAATTAAAATGAAAAATTTGTCAGTAGTTTGTTATTTAAATGTACATTTAAACCTTACCAGAATTGTCAGGATAGAAATTGTCTGGGAAAGACGTCTGGTGTTTTCCTTCTTCAGGTTTCACATGCCACGATCATGGCGCCACGGTCCTTCAGTATGCGCCCAAACAGCAGCTTCTAATCTCTGGAGGTAGGAAAGGCTGTGTCTGCATTTTTGACATCAGGCAGAGACAGCTGATTCACACATTCCAGGCACATGACTCCGCTATTAAGGCTCTGGCTCTGGATCCTTGCGAGGAATATTTTACTACAGGTTCAGCAGAAGGTAACATAAAGGTGAGTCGGTACAAGAAGTTGGAAGGTGCTGAATATTATCTGTAGATGCTGTCAAGACTGGGGAACAGAAACTCCCCTGCACTCTTTGGTCTCTTTGTCTTTTCTAACAACTTACCCTTTGTGTTTTTACTCTTTTCCAACAGGTTTGGAGGCTGACGGGCCATGGCCTGATTCATTCCTTCAAAAACGAACATGCTAAGCAGTCCATATTCAGAAACCTTGGGGCTGGCGTCATGCAGATCGACATCATCCCGGGCAACCGGATCTTTTCCTGTGGGGCCGATGGCACACTAAAAACCAGGGTGTTGCCCAGTGCTTTTAACATCCCCAACAGAATTCTTGACATTCTCTAGACTTCAGGATCAGGGCTTTATTTTTATAAACATTTCAATTAAAATACACTGTAGTAACGAATAGGCATTTCTGCTTCCCAAGCAGCTGTTCACACACTAAAAACAATGCAGAGAATCTCTGTGTGGAATCTGAGACTGACCCAAGCTGAGCGTTGCCCATACAGGTTGGTAGAATGACTGTGCATGTACTTTGTTATCATGCTGACATACTTTAAAACAAAACAAAACCCTAGTGTTGTATGAAGGGTAGCTATTCTTTACAGCCTTTAGTGAACCTGATTCAGAAAACATTTGAGGTTAGAAAGTTAGCCTGTTAGTAAGTTATAATAATGGGAAGGACCTTTATACCACATTAAGGAGGAAAATGTTGCTGGTTCAGGTTTTTCTTCCTAGTCTTACCACTGATGGAAGCATGCCCGCAGGCTCCTGTGTTCAGGGAAGGATAGTCACGAGGTGTGAGAAGCTCTAGATCACCAGAAACCTTTTCTGCTGTGGCCCAGGGTGCAGTGACTAGTTCTCTGCTGGGAGAGGTCATTTCCATTCTTCCCTGCTGATTATTTTTCCTGTTAGTGTTTTTACTGAGCTAGTACTATAACTTGCAAATGAGTGCAAATTTAAATGCAACGTTTTCCTTACAATTCGCACACTCACATTTTTTTGGACTGCTAGTTTTTCTATTTAAATATCTGCCTTCATGTTAGGAATGTAATATGTGAACATGACATATTTGTAGTTGACCAAACATACCAGTTTAGTACTTTTTCTTTCAGGGTAAAACACCCGCCACATTTAAGGCTATGTTGAAACTACACCAATAGAGCATTTCATATCATAATTTAAATGAATGTTGGGCTTTTTGTGGCCAGTTAATAGTTGATGAGATTGATGATATTATTTATTACCACAGCCTATTGTATAAACTATGCAGAGTTAAAATATTATTTGCTTATAAATTATTAGCCAGTGTTGTCATATTTTGATGTACCTCCTTGGTTATGACCAAAAAATGTTCTTGAGATATTGAAACCAATGTCTGTGTGTTTAAATGTTTACCAGCAAATTGTCTCATCATGTTAATGAGAATGTTTAATTCCTGTGTGGTAAATAGTAAAATATAATGGCATAAAAGCACCTTTCTCTGAAGGCGATGTGATGTTCAGGCTGTGAAATACATATGTAAAAGAAAAATAAATGTTATTTGTTAGAGTTTTACCTTAGTTTGGTCTGGCCTTCTTTAAAAGTATTTTTAACTACTTACCATTTTAAATTTGAGTAAATCTTTGACTGTTAAAAGAATTTTTAAGCTACTAGGCTCTTCATTTATTCACAGATATTTACTGAGTACTTTCTGTAGCAGAAGCCATTCTAGGAAATGGGATGCAGTGGTGAGCCAGACAGAAGGCACTCAGCACTGGGATTTGGTTGGGTAAGAACTAACGTGACTGTACCTTGTCTCGCTTATTGAATTAAATGCTGATTTTGGTGCTGACCCTGGTGAAGGAGCTGAGCTGGGAATAGTGCTTATGTGGAGTCAAGGTGAGGGAAGGAGGATGTCTGAATATATAGAAACACCAGTTTGACAAAAAGTACAAATATATACATACACTTACCACAGTTTAGTATGCAGTAACCTGTGTGTGTTGCATCTTCTCCATCTTTGTATCTATTATACTAAAGTAGTGCAGCCAATCCAGACGATCTGCAAGAGAACAGAATTTTGAAACAAATTCAGACTTTCGCAGTAGCTGCCACCTTCTTTGAGCTGTTGCTTCACAGTAATCTGGCATATGTCATAATACTTTGTTTTTAAAAAGTTTCAAATACATTTTTAGAAGTTCTAGGTTTGTAAAAAAAAAAAAAAAGTGAGCCAATACTAGGGTTTCCATTTACTCCCCACCCCCCACCCTGCGCCGTTTCCCTTACTAAGGTTTCGCATTTGTGTGATATTTGTTAGTACTAATGAACCAGTACTGGTGATTTAACTAAAGTCTGTGGATTATATTACGCTTCACCCTTTGTGCTGTACAGTTCAGTGGGTTTTAGCAAATGTATAATGTCATGTATGCATTACAGAATCATACAGAATAGTCTTCATTGCCCTGCAAGTCCCCTGTGTTCATCTCTTCATTCCTCCCACTTCCCCCAATCCCTGGCAGTCACTGATCTCTCTACTGCCTTTCCTGGAACATCCTATACGATTGGAATCCTATACGATGCAGCCATTTCAGATTGTCTTCTTGCACTGAGCAATATGCGTTAAAGTTCTTTCCTCTTTCTCTGGCTTGGTAACTCATTATTTGAAATCACTGAATATTCCATCTATGAATATCCTGGTTTGTCCATGCACCTTTCAAGGACATCTTGATTGCTCCCAGTTTTTCAAGGTGCTATAAACATTTGTCTGCAGGTTTGTGTGTAGACCTCTAAGTTTTCAGCTCTGTTGGGTAAATACCCAAGAGTGAGATTGCTTGATCTTATTGGTAAGACTAGCTCTGTGAAAAACTGCCAAACGTTTTCCAAAGTGACTGCACCAATTTGTATTCCTACCAACAGTGAAGGAATTCTGTTGAGAGTTCCTGAATTCTGAGAGGTTCTGTTTGACATCCTCATGAGCATTTGGTGTTGTCAGTGGGATTTTAGCCATCATAGAAGACATTACAGTGGTATCTCATTGTTTCAGTTTGCAGTTCCCTAATGATACAGGATGTTAAACATCTTTTCATCTGTGTGTTTTCTTTGGTGAGGTGTCTCTTCAGCTCTTTTGCCCATTTTTTAATTGGGTGGTTCTCTGTTGAGTTTTAAGAATTCTTCATGTATCTAGAATGCAAATTATTTTATCAGGTATGTGTTTAGCCAATATTTTCTTCCAGTCTGGGGCTTAGCTTTTCATTCTCTGAAGGGTGTCTTTTGCAGAGCATAAGTTTTTAATTTTAATAAATTCCAACTCCTGTTTTGCTTTCATGTATCATGGTTTTGCTGTTATGTGTAAAAACCGATAAAAAAAACCCGAACAATGTCAACTAGATTACCTGCTTTCTCATCTTCTAGAGTTTTTATATTTAGGTTTATGATCCATTTTGAATTGTTTTTAAAGACCTGTGTCTAGATTCATTTTTCTGCTTGTGAATGTCCAATTGTTCTCACACTTTTAGAAAGACTAATCTTGGGGCGCCTGGGTGGCTCAGTTGGTTAAGCGACTGCCTTCGGCTCAGGTCATGATCCTGGAGTCCTGGGATCGAGTCCCGCATCGGGCTCTCTGCTCGGCAGGGAGTCTGCTTCTCCCTCTGACCCTCCTCCCTCTCATGCTCTCTGTCTCTCATTCTCTCTCTCTCAAATAAATAAATAAAATCTTTAAAAAAAAAAAATAGAAAGACTAATCTTTCTTTCTCCACTGAATTGTCTTTGCTCCTTTGTCAAATATCAGTTGACTGTATTGGTGTAGACCCATTTCTGGACTCTATTCTGCTGATCTATTTGTTCTTTTGCCAGTACCATACTGTCTTGATTACTGTAGCTGTATAGTAAATCTTGAAGCATTTTCTGCACCTATTGATTTATCTGTGATTTTTTTTCTTTAGCCTACTAATATGATAGATTATGTTAATTGATTTTTAAACATTGAACCAGTCTTACAAAAAAACTAGAATAAATCTCAATCATGGTTTATAATTCTTTGCATGCATTTCTGGATTCAGTTTGCTAATATTTTATTGAAGATTTTTTCTTCTTTGCAAAATAGAGAAATCCGTCTGTAGTTTTCCTGTCTTGTAATGTCTTTAGCTGGTTTGGTATTAGATTAAGACTGGCTTCATAGAATGAGTTCAGAAGTAGCTCTGCTTCAGTTTTCTCAAAGATTTTAAATAATAGGTCTCATTTCTTCAAATATTTGATAGGATTCACCAATGGAACCATCTGGGCCTGGGGCTTTCCTTTTGGAAGGTTATTAATTGTTGATTCTGTTTCTTTAATAGATATAAGCCTATTAAACAGATACTTCTTTCTCATTTTGTGAGTTCTGGTACGTCATATCTTTCAAAGAATAGGTCCATTTCATCTAAATTATCAATTTTGTGGGCATAGGTTCTTAATATTTATTTTCTTTTTAATATACATGGGATCAGTAATGAGGACCCCTCTTTCATTTCTGATATTAGTACTTTGTGTCTTTTAGTTTCTCAGCCTAGCTACAGCTTTATCATTTTTTTAAAAAAAGATTTTTTTTAAGTAATCTCTACACTCAACCTGGGGCTCGATCTCATAACCCTGAGATCAAGAGTTGCACACTCCACTGACTGAGCCAGCCAGGTGCCCCTACAGGTTTATCATTTTAATTGAATTTTTCAAAGAGCCAGCTTTTGGTTTTGTTTACTTTTTCTATTGATTTCCTGTTTTTAATTTCACTGACCTCTATGCTAATTTTTATTTTTCTTCTACTTTTGATTTGCTCTTATTTTTGTAGTTTCCTAGAGTAGAAACTTAGATAACTGAATTAAGGTCTTCTTTTTATTCAATGCATTCAGTGCTGTAAATTTCCCTCTAAAAGCAATGCTTTTGCCAAGCCCCACAAATTTTGATGTTATGTTTTCATTTGCATTGAGTCCAACATATTTACTCTCTTTTGAGACTTCTTTGAGTTGTGGTATTTAGAAGTGTGTTTAATCTCAAATATTTTAGAATTTTCCACCAATCTTTGTCATTGACTTCTAATTCAACTTCATTTTAGTCAGAGAATACTCTGCTTGATCTCTATACACTGACATGTTAAGGTGTGATTTACAACCCAAAATTTATCTTAGTAAATGTTCCATCTTTACTTGAGAAGAATGTGTATTGTTGTTAGATGATCTAATTTTTAAGTGTCAATTAGGTCCAGTATTGGTGGTGCTGTTAAGTTCAACTATATTCTTACTGATTTTTCTGTCAATTACTGATAAAGGGGTGAAGCCTCCAACTATAGTAGTGGATTTAGCAACTTCTCCTTTCACTTCTGTTAGTTTTTGCCTCCTATATTTAGATGCTGTGCTGTTAGGCATGTTCATGTCAAGGACCATGGACTCCTTTAGCATGCTTCTTTCTCTTTATTCCTATCATATAGTCGGCTTTGTCTGAAATTAATAAAGCTGCTTTAGCTTTCTTTTGATTTGTGTTAGCATGGTTTTAGCTTTCTTTCAATTGATCTGTAGTTTTTTATTTTAAGTGGATTTTCGTGTTTGTTTAATCCTAGCTGTCTCATTGGTTTATTTACAGTTTACCTTTAAAGTGATTATTGATACCATTGTATTAGTATCTATTATGTTCATAACTTTGTTGCACTTTCATCATACTCTTTTTGCCTTCTGATTTTAATTGAGCATTTTAAATTATTCCATTTTATTTTCTCTTGTTATATCAATTATCTTTTTAAAAAGGAGTTTAAGAGTTGTCCTAGAGTTTGCAGTGTACTTTTAAAACTAATCTAAGCTATTTTCAGGTAATCTTACACCACATCATAGGGAGTGCAGGGACATTATAACACAGGATTCCCAGCTGCTCCCTCCCATCACTGTAACACTGCTCTGATTTATTTCCTTGTCTGTAATCCTGATACATTGCCACTGTTATTACTTCGAAAAGTTACCTGTTAGGTCAATTATGAATATGAAAAAAAGTTTCACTTTACCTTCACTTATTTCTTTTCTAATGCTCTTTCTTTCTCGATGTAGATGTTTCTGCCCCATATAATTTTCCATCTCTCTGAAGAACTTCTTTTAACATTTCTTCTAAGGCAGGCCTACTGGCAAAAGAGTCTCAGTTTTTACTGATACAAGAAAGTCCTTTCTTCACTTTGGAAGGATAACTTTACTGGATACAGAATTCTATAGAATCCCACTCCCTACCCCCCCCCAATGCTTTAAATAGTTCATTCTTTTCTTCCTTCCATGGTTTCTGAAAAGGAGTATGACATAATTCTTATTCCTCTACTTACCTTAAGAAGTTGGTGGGCTTCTGATGGCAAAACCCACAAACATGTGGAGTCCATTAAGACGGGGCTCCAGGAGTTTTTAACTTGCAAGCTGGTCCATACTCAGCCTCCAGGAATTTCTTAATTACCTTTTAAGTGTTCCTACCAGTGACTGGCTCTATCAGCTTCACCTCAAAGTAGGCTGTCATTCCCTGTATCTGCAGGTCTCTTCAGTGTTTGGAGTGGCAGTTTACCCTGGGTTTTCACATCCAGACTCTAATGGATCTAAGAAAATATGTTGATTTTATATTCTGTGCTTTTTTCTTAAGATAAGGACAGGAATGATGACTTCCAAGCTCTGCACATTCAGGCTGAGACTGGAAGTTCTACTTCGTGTTTTTATAAGCATTATAAACTGTTTCTATAACTAAAATTTTACTGTGCCATGGTATAATATATATAAAGTTAAATTTGCATGAGTCAATATTATGTACCCAGAGTACTTATATATTTGGGCTCCACTGGAAATTTTAGAGGATATTGTGATGCAATTATGATGGTATTTTCTCCAGAGAAATGATGATTATTTATGGATTACTTGCTGTACACTAGCCCTGGGCTAAGCAACTTACATAGATTATCTCACTCCCAAAACAAACCTATGAAGCATTATGTCTATTAGAGATAATGCATTTTTAAAATCCCTATTTTTCAAATGAAAATAGTTTGAGACTTAGAGAATTAATTTAACTCAGTAGTATAAGGATTCTAAATTAGTTTGACTCCAGAGTTCACACCCACTTAACCCTACATTATAAACATTCCCCACAGATTCCCTGAAGCTCCTCACAGAAACATAAGCTAGGCATATATTAGTAGGCGGATCTTTGAACTCCATGGGAGATTCTTTAACATAAGCTATGTGTACACAAAAGCTTAGCACCTGAAGCAGGCAAAAACAAATCGAAAACCTTTGACTTACCTCCTACCCAAAACTCAAATCTGAGTCTTGGCTCCTATGTTGCTCCAGAGTAAAGGAGAGTATACACAATGATGAGAAGAGCCAGAGGGAAAAAGCTTGTGAGATTTTATTACCCCAATCCCTAAAGATAAATTGGCCCAGCTCCCCACCCAGGGTAGATTTCAAGCCTAAATGCTCTGAGAGAGAGATTTCAAAGGGAGGGAGAGAACTTTCTACTGTCAAAGCAGTAAGAAGTTCTAGATTTACTTGCTTACCTGAAACAAACAAACATATACAAAACAATGGTTCTCAAGACATAGAACATCAGGCAGTGGAGGACAGGGATCCTTCAGAGGTGAGCATTATTATTGTCCCAACTTATTACCTGAAGAAAATGTTCAGGCCACCAACAAGGAAGGAAAACCAGGCAAAGCTTGATGGTCTGAGTTAACAAATAGAACTGGGCATCTGGGGAGTGCAAGATAGAGTGGGCTGAGAAGAGGGCTATGAGAGAGGTCTGCAGAATTTCCTCTTCATGTATTCAGCTGAACATGAGTCAGTGCATCTTTAGGAGAAAACTACTGGTGGCCAGGAAAAGAACCACCTGAAAGGATGAAAAGAAACAATTGAATCACACGAAGCTAGAAATAGTTCATACTCTAACCAACCAACCAACCAGGAAACCTCATAATTCACAGGGTGTTAGGTACTCATAAGAGTTTTGCTGCAGTGGGGTGCCTGGGTGGCTCAGTCAGTTGAGCTTCTGCCTTCTGCTCAGGTCATGATCTTGGGGTCCTGGGATTGAGCCCCACGTTGGGCTCTCTGCTGAGCAGGGAGTCTGCTTCTCCCTCTCACTCTCCCTCTGTGCTCTCTCTCTTAAATAAATAAATAAAATCTCTTTAAAAAAAGAAAAAAAGGGCACCTGGGTGGCTCAGACGGTTGGGCGTCTGCCTTCGGCTCAGGTCATGATCCCGGGGTCCTGGGATCGAGTCCCGCATCGGGCTCCCTGCTCCTTGGGAGCCTGCTTCTCCCTCTGCTTCTCTCTCTCTCTCTCTGTCTCTCATGAATAAATAAATAAAATCTTTAAAAAAAAAAAAAAAAGAAAAAAAGAGTTTTGCTGCAGTAATGGGACAAAATTAGTGAAAGACACTGCTGTAGTCCCACCTAAGAAATCTAAAAAGGAAAGGATTAAGCTATTTTCAAACAAACTACCAACTCAGAACACAGTTCCAGAATATTTATAGGAATACAAAAAGAACCAGCAAGGTAAAATTCACAATGTTTGACATTTAATAAAAATTACCAAGCATGAAAGGAAGTAGGATAATATGAGCCAACTGAGGAGAAAATTCAATCCATCAGAAAATGGTCCAGGGCGCCTGGGTGGCTCAGTTGGTTAAGCGACTGCCTTCGGCTCAGGTCATGATCCTGGAGTCCCGGGATCGAGTCTCGCATCGGGCTCCCTGCTCGGCAGGGAGTCTGCTTCTCCCTCTGACCCTCCCCCCTCTCATGTGCTCTCTTTCATTCTCTCTCTCAAATAAATAAATAAAATCTTAAAAAAAAAAAAGAAAAAGAAAATGGTCCAGAAATAACACAGGTGACAGAAAATGATATTAAAATAGTTGTTTTAAATACATACTATATGTCCAAGAAGAGCTTTAGACATGTTAACTGAAGAGAATAAAGCATTTTTAAAAAATCAAAACTTCTAGAAATAACCTACAGACTGCAATATTTGAGATGAAAAATACCTGGATGGGATTCACAGATTAAACACTGCAGAAGAAAACAGTACTGACTGTGAAAATATAATAGAAATTCCCAAAAGAAACAAATCCTGGAACAAAGTAAACAGCCTCAGTGAGTTGAAGAAAACCATTAAGCAGCTGAATATATGTGTTCTGGGGTTCCTACACAGAATGGGAATAAAAAATAAAGGCTGGGACCCTAAGGGAAGATGGTGGAATAGGAGGACCCTGAGCTCACCTTGTCCCATGGATGCAACTAGGTAACACATCAGGGTAAATAATCCAGAAAATGACCGGAAGACTGGTAGAACAAACTCCACAACTAAAGGTAGAGAGGAGACCACATCAAATAAGGTGGGGAGGGCAAAGATGCACAACAAACCATGGCCATCCATGGTCTCGAGGGAGCTGGTGGAGCAGAGAAGGCTGATAAACAGACTATCACACTGGGAAGACGAATCCCCATTTCGTTTGGCTTTGAAAGAGAGAGAGGCCAAATCTTGCAAATTCTTACAACTATGGGATTTAAAGTCTGGAATTTTAAAAATCAGGCTCAGCTCTGGGAGAGCCCTAAGGGCATTAGGAAGTGGAGTCTCCGCGCTTAAAGGGACAACACAATAAACAGCCAGTGAAAATCCAGCATGGAAGCAGCAGATTGAAAAATGCTGAAGGCAGAAGGGAGAGACAGTGATTTATTCATCTGAGAATGTGGTCCCAAGAGGCAGGGATCTCAAGGAGACCTCTCCAGGAACAAAGGAGCTGGCATGCACCATTTCCCTCCCCTGCTGCCCCCCCCCCCGTTCACCCGTGGGAACCAGCCCAGCATCGACACTCACTACCTAACTTGCTTACACCAAGCCCTACCTCCCCACCCCGCACTTTGATCTCATTTTCCAAAATGACCAACACACCCCTTATTAAAATACACCCCTCCTGGCCAGGGACCAAACACTGCCTACAACAGGCAAAGAGAGCCTCTGCAGATGACTGGACTGAAGGAAAAAGCAGCCAGGAGTCAATAGCAGAACACATGCAACACATAGGAAACGCTGAAGCACCAGCCCCTGGAAGATAGGAGACACTGCACTGCAGGGCACTATAGGACTTCTTCTTCATAAGAGCATTAAACTTCAAGAGCAGGAGACTTAGCTGACTTTCATAACACAGAGACGCAGAGACAAAATGAAGAGACAGAGAAGTATGTCCCAATGAGAGAACAGGACAAAACCACAGCAAGAGACCTAAGCGAAATGGATATAAGTAAATATGCCTGATAAAGAATTTAAAGTAATGATCATAAAAATACTCACTGGCCTTGAGAAAAATACTGAGGGAAATCAGTAAGACCCTTAACAAAGAGATAAAAAAGAACCAGAGATGAAGAACAAAATAAATGAAATTTAAAAAATACACTTGATGGAATAAATAGCAGGCTAGATGAAGCAGAGAAATGAATTCATGACCTGGAAGATGGAGTAATGGAAATTAATCAAGCCAAGCAAATGAGAGAATAAAGAATTAAGCAAAACAAGAATAGACTTAGGGAACTCAGTGATTCCAGCAAATGTAATAACATTCGCATTAAAGCGATGCCAGAAGAAGAATAGAGAGAAAAGGGGGCAGAACATTTATTTAAAGAAATAATAGCTGAAAAGTTCCCTAATTTGAGTAAGGAAACAGATATCTAGATCTAGGCGGCACAGAGATTCCCCTCAACACACACACCAAATCAACTCAGGAGTTCCACACCAAGACACATAGTAATTAAAATGGCAAAAAGTAGTGATAAAAAAATCTTAAAAGCAGCAAGAGAACAGAAGACAGGTACCTACAAGGGAAAACCCATAAGTCTATCAGGCAATTTTGCTGCAGAAACTTTGAATATATCATGCCACTCCCTTCTGGCCTGCAAAGTGGTGAAAGGAGGGTACTAAATGAGAAAAATATGCAGCCAAGAATACTTCATCCAGCTAGGCTGTCAATTGAAAATAGAAGGAGAAATAAAAAGCTTCCAGGACAAACAGAAAATAAACGAATTTTCAATCACCAAACCGACCCTACAAGAAATATTGGAAGGGGTCCTCTAAGCAAAGAAAGAGCCCAAAAGTAACATAGACTAGAAAGGAATAGAGACAATATGCAGTATCAGTCACCTTACAGGCAATACAATGGCACTAAATTCGTATCTTTCAATAGTTACCCTGAATGTAAATGGGCTAAATGCCCCAATCAAAAGACACAGGGTATCAGATTGGATAAAAAAGCAAGATCCATCAATATGTTGTCTGCAGAAGACTCATTTTAGACCCAAAGACACCTCCAGATTGAAAGTGAGGGGGTGGAGAAAAATTTACCATGCTAACGGACATCAGAAGAAAGCTGGGGTGGCAGTCCTTATATCAGACAAATTAGATTTTAAACCAGAGAGGAAGGACACTATATCCTACTTAAAGGGTCTATCCATCAAATCTAACAATTGTAAATATTTATGCCCCTAAATGGGAGCAGCCAATTATATAAGCCAATTAATAACAAAATCAAAGAAACACATCAACAATAATACAATAAGAGTAGGGGACTTTAACACCCCCCTCACTGAGATGGACAGATCATATAACCAAAAGATCAACAAGAAAATAAGGGATTGAAATGACATACTGGACCAGATGGACTTCACAGATATATTCAGAACATTCCATCCCAAAGCAACTGAATACACATTCTTCTCTAGTGCCCATGGAACATTCGCCAGAATAGATCACATCCTGGGTCACAAATCAGGTCTCAACTGGTACCAAAAGATTGGGATCTTCCCTGCATATTTTCGGACCACAATGCTTTGAAACTAGAACTCAATCACAAGAGGAAAGTTGGAAAGAACTCAAATACATGGAGGTTAAAGAGCATCCTACAAAAGAATGAATGGATCAACCAGGAAATTAAAAAAGAATTTTTAAAAATGCATGGAAACAAATGAAAATGAAAACACAACTGTTTAAAACCTTTGGGTGCAGCAAAGGTGGTCCTAAGAGGGAAGTATATAGCAATACAAACCTTTCTCAAGAAACAAGAAAGGTTGGGGCGCCTGGGTGGTTCAGTCATTAAGCATCTGCCTTCGGCTCAGGTCATGATCCCAGGGTCCTGGGATTGAGCCCTGCATCGGGCTCCCTGCTCTGTGGGAAGCCTGCTTCTCCCTCTCCCACTCGCCCTGCTTGTGTTCCCTCTTCCACTGTGTCTCTCTCTGTCAAATAAATAAATAAAATCTTAAAAAAAAAAAAAACAAAAAAGAAACAAGAAAGGTAAAATACACAACCTAACACTACACCTAAAGGAGCTAGAGAAATAATAGCAAATAAAGCCTAAACCCAGCAGGAGAAGAAAAATAATAAAGATCAGAGCAGAAATCAATGAAATAGAAACCAAAAGAACAGTAGAACAGATCAACGAGACTAGGAGCTGGTTCTTTGAAAGAATTAATAAGATTGATAAACCCCTGGCCAGACTTATCAAAAAGAAAAGAGAAAGGACCCAAATAAATAAAGTCATGAATCAAAGAAGAGAGATCACAACCAACACTGAAGAAATACAATTATAAGAACATATTATGAGCAACTATATGCCAGCAAGTGAGACAATCTGGAAGAAATGGATGCATTCCTAGAGACTTATAAACTACCAAAACTGAACCAGTAAGAAATAGAAAACCTGAACAGACCCACAACCAGCAAGGAAATTGACACAGTAATCAAAAATCTCCCAGTAAACGAGAGCCCAGGGCCAGATGGTTTCCCAGAGGAATTCTACCAAACATTTGGCTCAGATGGTTAAGTGTCTGCCTTCGGCTCAGGTCATGATCCCGGGGTCCTGGGATCGAGTCCCGCATCGGGCTCCCTGCTCCTTGGGAGCCTGCTTTTCCCTCTGCTTCTCTCTCTCTCTCCCTCTGTCTCTCATGAATAAATAAAATCTTAAAAAATAAATAAATAAAAAAATAAAGAAGAATTAATACCTATTCTTCTGAAACTGTTCCAAAAAAATAGAAATGGAAGGAAAACTTCCAAACTCATTTTATGAAGCCAGCATTACCTTGATCCCAAAACCAGACAAAGACCCCATCAAAAAGGAGATTTACAGACCAATATCCCTGATGAACATGGATGCAAAAATTCTCACCAAAATACTAGCCAATAGGATCCAACAGTACATTAAAAGGATTATTCACCACGACCAAGTGGGATTCATCCCTGGGCTGCAAGGTTGGTTCAATATCCACAAATCAATGTGATACACTACATTAATAAAAGAAAGGACAAGAACCATAGGATATTCTCAATAGATGCAGAAAAAGCATTTGACAAAGTACAGCATCTTTTCTTGATTAAAACTCTTCACAGTGTAGGGATAGAGGGTACAAACCTCAATATCATAAAGGCCATCTATGAAAAACCCACAGTGAATATAATTCTCAATGGGGAAAAACTGAGAGCTTTTCCCCTAAGGTCAGGGGATGTCCACTATCACCACTGCTATTTAACATAGTATTAGAAGTCCTAGCCTCAGCAATCAGACAACAAAAAGAAATAAAAGACACCCGAATCGGCAAAGAAGTCGTCAAACTCTTACTCTTTGCAGATGATATGATACTTTATGTGGAAAACCCAAACGACTCCACCCCAAAACTGCTAGAACTCATACAGGAATTCAGTGAAGTGACAGGATATAAAATCTATGCACAGAAATCAGTTGCATTTCTATATACCAACAATAAGACAGAAGAAAGAGAAATTAAGGAGTTGATCCTATTTACAATTGCACCCCAAACCATAAGATATTTAAGAATAAATCTAACCAAAGAGGCAAAGAATCTGTACTCAGAAAACTATAAAATACTCATGAAAGAAATTGAGGAAGACACAAAGAAATGGAAAAACGTTCCATACTCATGGATTGGAAGAACAAATATTGTGAAAATGTCTATGCTACCTAGAGCAATCTACACATTCAGTGCAATCCCCATCAAAATACCATCCACTTTTTTTCAAAGAAATGGAACAAATAATCCTAAAATTTGTATGGAATCAGAAAAGACCCCGAATAGCCGGAGGAATGTTGAAAGAGAAAAGCAAAGCTGGTGGCATCACAATTCCGGACTTCCAGCTCTATTACAAAGCTGTCATCATCAAGACAGTATGGTACTGGCACAAAAACAGACACACAGATCAATGGAACAGAAGAGAGAGCCCAGAAATGGACCCTCAACTCTATGGTCAACTCATCTTCAACAAAGCAGGAAAGAATGTCCAGTGGAAAAAAGTCTCTTCAACAAATGGTGTTGGGAAAACTGGACAGCAACATGCACAATGAAACTGGACCACTTTCTTACACCATACACAAAAATAGACTCAAAATGGATGAAAGACCTAAATGTGAGACAGGAAACCACCAAAATCCTAGAGGAGAACACAGGCAGCAACCTCTTCGACCTCAGCCACAGCAACTTCTTCCTAGAAACACTGCCAAAGGCAAAGGAAGCAACGGCAAAAATGAACTATTGGGACTTCATCAAGATAAAAAGCTTTTGCAAAGCAAAGGAAACAGTCAACAAAACCAAAAGACAACCGACAGAATGGGAGAAGATATTTGCAAATGACATATCAGATAAAGGGCTAGTATCTAAAATCTATAAAGAACTTACCAACTCAACACCCAAGGAACAAATAATCCAATCAAGAAATAGGCAGAAGACATGAACAGACATTTCTGCAAAGAAGATATCCACATGGCCAACAGACACATGAAAAATTGCTCAACATCACTTGGCATCAGGGAAATAAAAATCAAAACCTCAATGAGATACCACCTCACACCAGTCAGAATGGCTAAAATTAACACAGGAAACGACAGATATTGGCGGGGATGCAGAGAAAGGGGAACCCTCCTACGCTGCTGGTGGGAATGCAAGCTGGTGCAGCCACTCTGGAAAACAGTATGGAGGTTCCTCAAAAAGTTGAAAATAGAGCTACCCTACGACCCAGCAATTGCACTACTGGGTATTTATCCCAAAGATACAAATGTAGTGATCTGAAGGGGCACATGCACCCCAATGTTTATAGCGGCAATGTCCACAATAGCCAAACTGTGGAAAGAGCCAAGATGTCCATCGACAGATGAATGGATAAAGAAGATGTGGTGTGTGTATGTATATATATATATATATATATATATATATATATATATACATACAATGGAATATTATGCAGCCATCAAAAAAAATATGAAATCTTGCCATTTGCAATGACGTGGTTGGAACTAGAGTGTATTATGCTAAGCGAAATAAGTCAATCAGAGAAATACATGTATCAATTGATCTCACTGATATGAGGAATTCTTAATCTCAGGAAACAAACTGAGGGTTGCTGGAGTGGTGGGGGTGGGAGGGATGGGGTGGCTGGGTGATGGACATTGGGGAGGGTATGTGCTATGGTGAGCGCTGTGAATTGTGCAAGACTGTTGAATCACAAACCTGTACCTCTGAAACAAATAATACGTTATATGTTAATAATAAAAAAAATATCTGAAAATCCTGCCAAATCTGGCATCGTGAACTAAAAGTGAATTAAAAATTAAAGGATAACAATCAGAAATAAAACAAAGAACAACAAAACCCCTACGTCCCCCAAAAGTCAAAACTTGTTGATTCAAGTTCTATTGTTTGCTTATTATAAAAGCAGTATATTCTCATTGCAGAAAATAATGAGAAAAATCCTATTAGGAACACTCAAATCCTACTAACCCAGAGGTGGGACAAAACTCAAAAAGCCACTTTGTGTCTCAATTTCAAATCCTTCTCTGTGCAAGTACACAGACACCCACGCACATACACACATGCGCTGGTATTAGTGAATGCTCTTTTTGTACCTTAGTTTTATATCCATATTGTGTTCTACTTTCTGGATAAATCATAACTTGGGGGGGGGGTGGAGCAAGATGGCGGAGGAGTAGGAGACCTGGATTTCCTCTCCTCTCAGGAATTCAGCTGAATAGGGATCAAACCATTCTGAACACCTACAAACTCAACAGGAGATCGAAGAAAAGAAGAGCAACAACTCTCTCATCAGAAAAGCGACCACTTTCTGGAAGGTAGGACGTGCGGAGAAGTGAATCCGAGGCGATATTTGGGAGGATAGACGGCGGGGGAGGGGCCTCCGTCGGCCGCTTCTGGCAAGTGATAGAGCCGCGGAGCACAAAATCGGAACTTTTAAAAGTCTGCTCCGCCGAGGGACGTCACTCTGGTGGCTAAGCGGGGGGTGGAACCCTCCGGGACAGTGTGGTCTCAGGACCCTCGGGGTCACAGAAAGACCAGGGGTGCCTGAGTGTGGCAGAGCTCCCAGGTAATGGAACAGGGAAGCCGGCTGCAAAGGCGGAGCCCAGGAGCGGCTCTCAGCTCCGGGTTGTCATAAACCGTGATCCGCGGCACAGTCGGGCCCCTGCTCCTCCAGCAGGGACCCAACAAGCGGCAGACCCGGGGAGACTCACCTTCCTCCCCCGGGAGGAGCCGCGCGGGAGTGCGCCGCAGGGATCTGCTGGGGTTGGAGACTCCACCCGGGGTCGGGTGCCAGAGATAGAAACGCGCGGTCACAGGCCGGGTGAGCACGGAGTGCAGCCGGAGACCGGGGAGCTGGGAGTGACTGACGGCTTTTCTCTGGGAGCTCACTGAGGAGCGGGGCCCTGAGTTCTCGGCTCCTCCGGGGCGGGGATTGGGAGGCCGCCATTTTCACTCTCCGCCTCCAAAGCTGTACGGAAAGCTCGCAGGGAACAAAAGCCCCTGAGAGCAAATCCGAGCAGATTACTTAGCCGGGAGGGGGCAAGGGCGGGGCAATTCTGCCTCCGGCAAAGACATTTGGAAACCACGGCAACAGGCCCCTCCCCAGAAGATCAGCGAGAACAGCCAGCCAAGACCAAGTTTACCCACCAATGAGAACGGCAGAACTCCAGCTCTAGGGGACTACTGCACATAGAATTCATGGCTTTTTTACCATGATTCTTTAGTCTTTCAAAGTTAATTTTTTTTAACTTTTTTCTTTTTTTTTCTTTTTGAATTTTTCTTTTTCCCTTTTTCAACCAACATCTTATCAATCCCTTTTTTTAAAAAAAACATTTTTATTTTTCATTTTTAGAGTCATATTCTATCCCTTCATAGTAGTTACCCGTATTTTTGGCTTATATATATAAGTTGTTCTCTCTTTAAAATTTTGAGATAGTTTCTTCTAACAGATTAAAATATACCCTAAATCTCTAGTATATGGTATTTTCTATTCCCCTGCCTGATCACATCCTCTCCCTTTTTTTTTTTTTAAATCCTCTTCTTTCTTTTTTCAAACAACTTATCAATTCCTTTTATAAAATTTTTTATAATTTCCATCTTTACAGTCATATTCCATCCCTTCATCATATCAACCCTTATTTTTGTACATATATAAGTTTTTCTTTCTTTAAAATTTTGGGAGGCACTTTCTTCTAAAAGACCAAAATACACCCCAAATCTAGTGTGTGGCACTGATCTATATACCAGCCTGATCATATTTGATCACATTCTGGGTTTTTTTGTTGTTGTTGTTGTTGTTTTGTTTTGTTTGTTTTTGTTTTGATCTTTATCTTTTTCTTTTTTTTCTTTTTCTTTTTTCTCTCTTTCTCTTTCTTTTCCCACTGCTTCAGGTCTTTTCTGATTTGTTTAGAGTATATTTTCTGGGGACATTGTTACTCTGCTAGCATTTTGTTCTCTCATTATTCTCCTCTGCACAAAATGACAAGACGGAAAAAATCACCTCAACAAAAAGAACAAGAGGTAGTACCGACTGCCAGGGACCTACTCAATACGGACATTAGTATGATGTCAGATCTAGAGTTCAGAATCATCACTTTAAAGATACTAGCTGGGCTTGAAAAAAATATGGAAGTTATTAGAGAAACCCTTTCTGGAGAAGTAAAAGAACTAAAATCCAACCAAGTAGAAATCAAAAAGGCTATTAATGAGGTGCAATAAAAAATGGGGGCGCTAACTGCTAGAATAAATGAGGCAGAAGAGAGAATCAGTAATATAGAAGATGAAATGATGGAAAATAAAGAAGCTGAGAAAAAGAGAGATAAACAACTACTGGATCACGAGGGCAGAATTCGAGAGATAAGCGATACCATAAGACGAAACAACATTAGAATAATTGGGATCCCAGAAGAAGAAGAAAGACAGAGAGGGGCAGAAGGTATAATGGAGCAAATTATAGCAGAGAACTTCCCGAATTTGGGAAAGGAAACAGGCATGAAAATCCAGGAAGCACAGAGAACCCCTCTCAAAATCAATAAAAATAGGTCAACACCCCGACATCTAATAGTAAAACTTACGAGTCTCATAAACAAAGAGAAAATCCTGAAAGCAGCTCGGGAGAAGAGATATGTAACCTACAAGGGTAGAAACATTAGATTGGCAACAGACCTATCCACAGAGACCTGGCAGGCCAGAAAGGACTGGCAGGATATATTCAGAGCACTAAATGAGAAAAATATGCAGCCAAGAATACTATATCCAGCTAGGCTGTCATTGAAAATTGAAGGAGAGATAAAAGCTTCCAGGACAAACAAAAACTAAAGGAATTTGCAAACACAAAACCAGCCCTACAGGAAATCTTGAAAGGGGTCCTCTAAGCAAAGAGAGAGCCTAAAAGCAACATAGACCAGAAAGGAACACAGACAATATACGGTAACAGTCACCTTACAGGCAATACAATGGCACTAAATTCCTATCTTTCAATAGTTACCCTGAATGTAAATGGGCTCAATGCCCCAATCAAAAGACACAGGCTATCAGACTGGATTAAAAAACAAGACCCATCGATATGCTGTCTGCAAGAGACTCATTTTAGAACCAAAAGACACCCCCAGATTGAAAGTAAGGGGGTGGAAAACCATTTACCATGCTAATGGACACCAAAAGAAAGCTGGGGTGGCAATCCTTATATCAGACAAATTCGATTTTAAACCAAAGACTGTAATAAGAGATGAGGAAGGACACTATATCATACTTAAAGGATCTATCCAACAAGAAGATCTAACAATTGTAAATATCTATGCCCCTAACATGGGAGCAGCCAATTATATAAGACAATTAATAACAAAAGCAAAGAAACACATCGACAACAATACAATAATAGTGGGGGACTTTAACACCCCCCTCACTGAAATGGACAGATCGTCTAAGCAAAAGATCAACAAGGAAATAAAGACTTTAAATGACACACTGGACCAAATGGACTTCACAGACCTATTCAGAACATTCCACCCCAAAGCAGTGGAATACACATTCTTCTCTAGTGCCCATGGAACATTCTCCAGAATAGATCACATCCTAGGTCACAAATCAGGTCTCAACCGGTACCAAAAGATTGGGATCATTCCCTGCCTATTTTCAGACCACAATGCTTTGAAACTAGAACTCAATCACAAGAGGAAAGTCGGAAAGAACTCAAATACATGGAGGCTAAAGAGCATCCTACTGAAGAATGAATGGGTCAACCAGGAAATTAAAGAAGAATTTAAAAAATACATGGAAACCAATGAAAATGAAAACACAACTATTCAAAATCTTTGGGATGCAGCAAAGGCAGTCCTAAGAGGAAAGTATATAGCAATACAAGCCTTTCTCAAGAAGCAAGAAAGGTCTAAAGTACACAACCTAACCCTACACCTAAAGGAGCTGGAGAAAGAACAGCAAATAAAGCCTAAACCCAGCAGGAGAAGAGAAATAATAAAGATCAGAGCAGAAATCAATGAAATAGAAACTAAAAGAACAGTAGAACAGATCAACGAAACTAGGAGCTGGTTCTTTGAAAGAATTAACAAGATTGATAAACCCCTGGCCAGACTTATCAAAAAGAGAAGAGAAATGACCCAAATCAACAAAATCATGAATGAAAGAGGAGAGATCACAACCAACACCAAAGAAATACAAACAATTCTAAGAACATATTATGAGCAACTCTATGCCAGCAAATTAGATAACGTGGAAGAAATGGATGCATTCCTAGAGATGTATCAACTACCAAAACTGAACCAGGATGAAATAGAAAACCTGAACAGACCTATAACCACTAAGGAAATTGAAGCAGTCATCAAAAATCTCCCAAAAAACAAAAGCCCAGGGCCAGATGGCTTCCCAGGGGAATTCTACCAAACATTTCAAGAAGAATTAATACCTATTCTTCTGAAACTGTTCCAAAAAATAGAAATGGAAGGAAAACTTCCAAACTCATTTTATGAGGCCAGCATTACCTTGATCCCCAAACCAGACAAAGACCCCATCAAAAAGGAGAATTACAGATCAATATCCCTGATGAACATGGATGCAAAAATTCTCACCAAAATACTAGCCAATAGGATCCAACAGTACATTAAAAGGATTATCCACCATGACCAAGTGGGATTTATCCCTGGGCTGCAAGGTTGGTTCAACATCCGCAAATCAATCAATGTGATACAATACATTAACAAAAGAAAGAACAAGAATCATATGATCCTCTCAATAGATGCAGAAAAAGCTTTTGACAAAGTACAGCATCCTTTCTTGATCAAAACTCTTCAGAGTATAGGCATAGAGGGTACATACCTCAATATCATAAAAGCCATCTAGGAAAAACCTACAGCGAATATCATTCTCAATGGGGAAAAACTGAGAGCTTTCCCCCTAAGGTCAGGAACACGGCAGGGATGTCCACTATCACCACTGCTATTCAACATAGTATTGGAAGTCCTAGCCACAGCAATCAGACAACAAAAAGAAATCAAAGGCATCCAAATTGGCAAAGAAGAAGTCAAACTCTCACTCTTTGCAGATGATATGATACTTTATGTGGAAAACCCCAAAGACTCCACCCCAAAACTGCTAGAACTCATACAGGAATTCAGTAAATTGGCAGGATATAAAATCAATGCACAGAAGTCAGTGGCATTCCTATACACCAACAAGACAGAAGAAAGAGAAATTAAGGAGTCGATCCCATTTACAATTGCACCCAAAACCATAAGATACCTAGGCATAAATCTAACCAAAGAGACAAAGGATCTGTACTCAGAAAACTATAAAATACTCATGAAAGAAATTGAGGAAGACACAAAGAAATGGAAAAACGTTCCATGCTCATGGATTGGAAGAACAAATATTGTGAAGATGTCAATGCTACCTAGAGCAATCTACACATTCAATGCAATCCCCATCAAAATACCATCCACTTTTTTCAAAGAAATGGAACAAAGAATCCTAAAATTTGTATGGAACCAGAAAAGACCCCGCATAGTCAGAGGAATGTTGAAAAAGAAAAGCAAAGCCGACGGCATCACAATTCCGGACTTCCAGCTCTATTACAAAGCTGTCATCATCAAGACAGCATGGTACTGGCACAAAAACAGACACATAGATCAGTGGAACAGAAGAGAACCCAGAAATGGACCCTCAACTCTATGGTCAACTCATCTTTGACAAAGCAGGAAAGAATGTCCAATGGAACAAGACAGTCTCTTCAACAAATGGTGTTGGGAAAATTGGATAGCCACATGCAGAAGAATGAAACTGGACCATTTCCTTACACCACACACAAAAATAGACTCCAAATGGATGAAAGACCTAAATGTGAGACAGGAGTCCATCCAAATCCTAAAGGAGAACACAGGCAGCAACCTCTTTGACCTCAGCCACAGCAACTTCTTCCTAGAAACATCGCCAAAGGCAAGGGAAGCAAGGGCAAAAATGAACTATTGGGACTTCATCAAGATAAAAAGCTTTTGCAAAGCAAAGGAAACAGTCAACAAAACCAAAAGACAACCAACAGAATGGGAGAAGATATTGGCAAATGACATATCAGATAAAGGGCTAGTATCCAAAATCTATAAAGAACTCATCAAACTCAACACCCAAAGAACAAAGAATCCAATCAAGAAATGGGCAGAAGACATGAACAGACATTTTTCCAAAGAAGACATCCAAATGGCCAACAGACACATGAAAAAGTGCTCAATATCGCTCGGCATCAGGGAAATCCAAATCAAAACCTCAGTGAGATACCACCTCACACCAGGCAGAATGGCTAAAATTAACAAGTCAGGAAACGACAGATGTTGGCGGGGATGCGGAGAAAGGGGAACCCCCCTACACTGTTGGTGGGAATGCAAGCTGGTGCAGCCACTCTGGAAAACTGTATGGAGGTTCCTCAAAAAGTTGAAAATAGAGCTACCCTATGATCCAGCAATTGCACTACTGGGTATTTACCCCAAAGATACAAGTGTAGGGATCCGAAGGGGTACGTGCACCCCGATGTTTATAGCAGCAATGTCCACAATAGCCAAACTGTGGAAAGAGCCAAGATGTCCATCGACAGATGAATGGATAAAGAAGATGTGGTATATATATACAATGGAATATTATGCAGCCATCAAAAGGAATGAGAACTTGCCATTTGCAACGACGTGGATGGAACTGGAGGGTATTATGTTGAGTGAAATAAGTCAAACAGAGAAAGACATGTATCATATGATCTCACTGATATGAGGAATTCTTAATTGCAGGAAACAAACTGAGGGTTGCTGGAGTGGGGGGTGGGGTGGGAGGGATGGGGTGACTGGGTGATAGACACTGGGGAGGGTATGTGTTCTGGTAAGTGCTGTGAATTGTGCAAGACTGTTGAATCTCAGATCTGTACCTCTGAAACAAATAATCCAATATATGTTAAGAAAAAAAAAAGAAGAAGAAGAAGGTAGCGGGAGGGGAAGAATGAAGCAGGGGAAATCGGAGGGGTAGACGAACCATGAGAGATGATGGACTCTGAAAAACAAACAGGGTTCTAGAGGGGAGGGGGGTGGGAGGATGGGTTAGCCTGGTGGTGGGTACTGAGGAGGGCACATTCTGCATGGAGCACTGGGTGTTATGCACAAACAATGAATCATGGAACACTTCATCTAAAACTAATGAGGTAATATATGGGGATTAACATAAGAATAAAAAAAAATATCATAACTTAGTCAACCAGTCTGCTTTTTTAAGACATTAAAAATTATTTCCAGCTTCTCCCTAATTCATATGACACAGGGCATGTATAATTGGCTGAAAATCAATTAGAAATAAGAAGGCCAAAAAGATTTTACAGCAAAATAATTATCAATATGTGGAAAATCCAATAACTGTGGCTATTCATTGGTGATCAATTTCTCATATTCTAAAAGAAATTTTCATTTTTTTTTAAAGGATTTTATTTATTTGACAGAGAGATAGAGAGAGAGCAGAGAGGCAGACAGAGGGAGAGGGAGAAGCAGGCTCCCCGCTGAGCAGGGAGCCCGATGCGGGGCTCAATCCCAGGACCCTGGGATCACAACCCGAGCCGAAGGCAGCGGCTTAATTGACTGAGCCACCCAGGCGCCCCCGAAATTTTCATTTTCACCAGAGTTTTTTATGACCATTACAATAAGAATAGTTAGCTAGAAGTTCTTAGGCCTTTATATGTATCAGTGTCAGAATTTAAATTAACTGAATGCTTTTTGACTGAATAGTTTTTAACCACATTGTTGGCCACTGGCAAGTAGGCATATTTATAGCACCTTTTCTGACTAATAGGGCCTTTCCTCCTAATCTGTTCATATACAATTAACAAAAGATTTTCATTATTTTCTGTTTTTGCTCTGGTCATATGAATAAAATTCTGTTTCCTTGCTTAAAAAAAAAAAAAAAAAAAAAGTGCTGAAAGGAAAAATCTTCAACCAAGAATATTCTATCCAGGCTATCATTCAGAATAGAAAGAGAGATAGAGTTTCTATGGCAAACAAAAACTAAAGGAGTTTATGACCAGTAAAACAGCCCTACAAAAAGATGTTAAAGAAAACTCTTTGAGTGGAAAAGAAAGACCATAAATGGGAGTATGAAAAATAAGTGTATCTGTAAACATCAGTCAAGGGATTCACAAAATAAAAGGATATAAAATAGGACACCATATAACTAAAAGATGAGGGAGGAGAGGAGTAAAGAATGGGCTCAAACTTAAGCAACCATCAACTTCGTATAGACTGCTCTATGCAGAAGATGTTATATACAAAGCTAATGGTAACCACAAATCAAAAATCAGTAATAGATATGCAAAATATAAAGAGAAAGGAATCCAAGTATATCACTAAAGAAAACCAGCAAACCATGAAGGCGAACAAGAAAGGATCAGAGAAAACTACTGAAACCACCACAAAACAAGTAACAAAATGGCAAAAATACATATGTATCGATAATTACTTTGAGTGTAAATGGACTAAATGCCCCAATCAAAAGACATAGAGTGGCAGAGTGGATAAAAAACAACAGCAACAACAAAAGACTCATCTATATGCTGCCTACAAGAGACTCATTTCAGACCTAATGACACATGCAGACCAAAAGTGAGGGGGATGGAGAAACACTTATGCAAATGAAAGTGAAAAGAAAGCTGGAGTAGCAATACTTATATCAGACAAAATAAACTTTAAAATGAAGACTGTAACAAGAGACAAAGAAGGCATTATATAATAACAAAGGTGACAATCCAACAAGAAGATATAATAATTATAAATATTTATGCACCCAACATGGGGGCACATAATACATAAATCAGTTCATAACAAACATAAAGGAACTAACCGATAGCAATACAATAATAGTAGGGGCCTTTAACACCCCACTTGTATCAATGGACAGATCCTCCAAACAGAAAATAAATACAGTGGCTTTGAATGAGGAATTGAACCAGATGGACTTAACAGATATATTCAGGACATTCCATCTTAAAACAGCAAGAATACACATACTTTTCACATGCATATGGAACATTCTCCAGAATGGATCACTTGGTAGGCCACAAAAGAAGTCTCAACAAATTCAAGAAGATCAAATACATAGTGGTTAAATAATATGCTATTAAACAGTGAATGGGCCAACCAAGAAATTGAAGAGGAAACCAAAAATTCATGGAGACAAATGAAAATGAAAACACAAAGTCCAAAATCTTTGGGATGCAACAAAAGCTGTTCTGAGAGGGAAGTTTATAGCAATACAGGCCTACTTCAAGAAGCAAGAAAAATCTCAAACAACTAAACCTTACACCTGGGAGCTGGGAAAAGGAGAATAAACAAAACCCAAAACCAGCAGAAGGAAGAAAGTAATAAAGCTTAGAGCACAAATAAATGATAAATAAATAAAGAATAGGACAGATCTATGAAACCAGGAGCTGGTTCTTTGAAAGGATCAACAAAATAGCTAAATCTTTAGCCAGACTCATTAAAAAAAAAAAAAAAAAAAGGAAAGAGAAAGAAAGAAAACGTGAACAAAATCAGAAATGGTGGTGAAATAACCACCAACACCACAGAAATAAAAAAGGCAAGAGAATGTTATGAGCAATTATATGCTAAAAATTGGACAACCTAGAAGAAATGGATAAATTCCTAGAAACATCTAACCTACCAAAACTGGAGCAGGAAGAAACAGAAAATTTGAACAGACTAATTACCAACAATGAAGTTGAATCAGTAATCAAAAAACTCCAAAACAAAAGTCCAGGACCAGATGTCTTCACAGGTGAATTCTACCAAGTATTTAAAAAACAGTTAATACCTATTCTTAAACTATTCAAAAAAAAAAAAAAAAAACAAGAGGAAGGAAAACTTCCAAATTCATTCTGTGAGGCCAGCATTACCCTGATGCCAAAACCAGATAAGGACACTACAGATAAAGAGAACTACAGGCCAATATCGCTGAAGAACACAGATCCAAAAATCCTCAAGAAGATATTAGCAAACTGAATCCAACAATATATTTAAAAAATCATTCACCATGATCAAATGGGATTTATTCCTGGGATGCAAGGTGAGTTTAATATTCACAAATCAATCAGCATGATACCTCACATGGATAAAAACTATGTGACCATTTCAGTAGATGCAGAAAAAGCATTTGACAATGTATACATCCACTCATGATGAAAACCTTCAATAAAGTAGGGTTAGAGGGAACATAGTAAAGGCCATATATGAAAAAGCCACAGCTAACATCATACTCAGTGGTGAAAATCTGAGAGCTTTTCCCCTAAGATTGGGAACAAGACAAGGATGTCCACTCTCACCACTTTTATTCATCATAATACTGGAAGTCCTAGCCACAGCAGTCAGACAACAAAAAGAAATAAAATGTGTCCAAGTCAGCAAGGAGGAAATAAAATTTTCACTCTTTGCAGATGACATGACACTATAGATAGAAAACCCTAAAGACTACCAGAAAACCACTAGAACGGATACATGAATTCAGTACGGTCATAGGATACAAAATCAATATATAGCAATCTGTTGCATTTCTATACACTAATAATGAAGTAGCAGAAAGAGAAATCAAGAAAATAATCCCATTTACAACTGCACTAAAAATAATAAAATACCTAGGAATAAACTTAACCAAGGAGTGTCTCTTAGAGACCTGTACTCTGAACACTATAAAACACTGACGAAAGAAACTGAAGACACAAACAAATGGAGAGCTAGTCCATGCTCATGGATTGGGAGCACAAATATTATTAAAATGTCTATACAACCCAAAGCAATCTACACATTCAGTGCAATCCCATTAAAAATAACACCAACATTTTTCACAGAACTAGAACAATCATAAATTTGTATGGAAACAGAAAAGACCCCAAATAGCCAAAGTCATCTTGAAAAAGAAGAACAAAGCAGGAGACATCACAATCCCAGACTTCAAGGCATATTACAAAATATAATCATAGAGACGGGGTGGTACTGACACAAAAATAGACACATAGATCAATGGAACAGGAACAGAATAAGGAGTCCAGAAATAAACCCATGATTATATGGTCAAGTAATCTTTGACAAAGCAGGAAAGAATATCCAATGGAAAAAAGTCTCTTCAACAAATGGTGTTGGGAAAACTGGACAGCAACATGCACAATGAAACTGGACCACTTTCTTACACCATACACAAAAATAGACTCAAAATGGATGAAAGACCTAAATGTGAGACAAGAACCCATCAAAATCCTAGAGAACACAGGCAGCAACCTCTTCGACCTCAGCCACAGCAACTTCTTCCTAGAAACATCGCCAAAGGCAAAGGAAGCAAGGGCAAAGATGAACTATTGGGACTTCATCAAGATAAAAAGCTTTTGCACAGCAAAGGAAAAAGTCAACAAAACCAAAAGACAACCCACAGAATGGGAGAAGATATTTGCAAATGACATATCAGATAAAGGGCTAGTATCCAAAATCTATAAAGAACTTATCAAACTCAACACCCAAGGAACAAATAATCCAAGAAATAGGCAGAAGACATAAACAGACATTTTTCCAAAGAAGACATCCACATGGCCAACAGACACATGAAAAATTGCTCCACATCGCTCGGCATCAGGGAAATCCAAATCAAAACCTCAATGATATACCACCTCACACCAGTCAGAATGGCTAAAATTAACAGCTCAGGAAACAACAGACATTGGCGAGGATGCAGAGAAAGGGGAACCCTCCGACACTGTTGGTGGGAATGCAAGCTGGTGCAGCCATTCTGGAAAACAGTATGGAGGTTCCTCAAAAAGTTAAAAATAGAGCTACCCTATGACCCAGCACTGGGTATTTATCCAAAGGATACAAAAATACTGACTCGAAGGGGCACACGCACCCTAATGTTTATAGTGAAACTATGGAAAGAGCCCAAATGTCCATCAACTGATGAATGGAGATGTGATATGTACATACAATGGAATATTCCACCCATCAAAAAGAATGAAATCTTGCCATTTGCAACGACATGGATGGAACTAGAGTGTATTATGCTGAGCAAAATGAGTCAGAGAAAGACAAATATCATACGACTTCACTCATGTGGAATTTAAGAAACAAAACAGATGAACATAGGGGAAGGGAAGGAAAAATAGAATGAAATAAAAACAGAGAGGGAGGCAAACCGTAAGAGATTCTTAACTCTAGGAAACAAACTGAGGGTTGCTGGAGGGGATGTGGGGGAGATGGGGTAACTGGGTGATGGACATTAAGGAGGGCATGTGATGTAATGAGCACCGGGTGTTGTATGTAAGTGATGAATCACTAAATTCTACCTTTGAAACCAATACTACACGCTATGGTAACTAACTTGAATTTAAAAAAAAAAAAAAAAATGAAGCGGCAAGACTACTATTTTTTTATGGGTGTTTCTTTCTTTTTGCTTTGTAATCTTTTATTTATAAGCGTCCTCATCAGTGCATGCACGGGCTACCCAGTAGCACAGACCCTTTAGGGGGAGGTTAGAAAGAAGCCCTATGGGTCACGGCAACAGGTTCTCAAACAGCATTTTTCATTATATGGGCCAGTTTTATTGTAAATTTGTTGTAGAACCAAGAATCCTTTTTTGCTCAGTGCTGTTATGAAGTGTTAACTACCTAATCGAACAGGCCAGCAGAAGAAACCGTGATACCATGGCCCAGACCCATTTCTGCAGCCCCTGAATCAGGCTGTGAGAACAACAGGGTCACTCTGATTCTCCACAGGGATGAACTATAAAAGTAACAACAGTAATTTCTCAAGAATTGTACAATTCTTGTAGCATTTCTCATTTCACATAGAAAAATCCGAGGAAGTAAGATACTGTTATACATTTTACAGAAGAAACAGAGACACTGAGGCATGCAGATCCCTGCCCCAATTCACATAAAGTCAGTTTTTAAAAATCTGTCCTTTTTTATTTTTAGGCAAAAGGCGATGTCTTTTTCAAGTTGCTTAGTCTATGTCAATAAATTAGCAGATCTCCACTGCATTTATCTGCTTCTGATTCTAGTGACTCGTTCTACATGGTAGTTTTACAGAGTTTTCATGTTTTCCTATAGAGAACACATAGTCCACAGCAATGACTTCTGTTTTCAGAAGGAGTTAGCAAATTGCAAGAGTTTCAACAAAGAAACCAATGTCATTCTTCAAGAGTACTGTTTTTGGTGGTTACTTTTTCTTTTTAAATGTGACATGTGAATTAAGAGAGAAAAATAAGAATACTTGTTTCAACATGTGATTGTATTCAGCAGTGATTATTTTGCTAACGTGAAATAAATGACAACCAAAAAGAGCCATTCACCATGATTCATTTGTTGCTCAGAATGGTTCAGATCTGTGGTCACAGCCTGGAAATCGTGGCTTTTAATAGTGCGCTCCACCAGGTCCCAGCAGCAGGCTGAAAACGGAAAAGCCCAATCACGTGCTTCTTCAGATGGTCTGACATCAAATAGTCACGGCTCATATGTCCTCTGCACTTGGGAAAGGACTCCTGGCTCTTCGAGGATCGTAGGGTCTCATTTGACCCTTCACTTTGCTGCCTTGAAGGTAAAAGGACTGGATGGGGAGAGGCGAAGACCAGAACACCTCATTTTAAAACTTTCACCCCAGAGCTGTTTCTCTGTCCTAACACCTGGGTTGAGTGATACACTGAGACCGTGAGTGCCTGCACGGCTTCAATAGGACACGTTATCAGTTTGAGAGAAAATGTTTTGAAATAGGGTCCGGCCTACAGTTGAGGTTGGGAGGACGGTGTTATTTACTTTCCAGAGGAAAGCTATCTACTTTAGATTAAAGAAGAATTAGAGCATTATCTGCTTTGATTCTGACATCAGAAGTGCAGATATTTGGAAAGTGCTTTAAAGCAACTTTGATTATAAGTGACAGTGTAAACTTCTAAACTGATATCTTGACTTAAAAACATTAGTTCTATTTTAGCGGTGAGCCCAAACCTTTTTTTAAAATAAAGTAGTGCTCGCAGGCAAGAATGAGTAAAATCTTAAGTTTTTCAAGTCTTAAAAAAATCTCCTCTCCTCTGTAAAGACAAACTTCCAACCATATTATGGTGTTACCCATTACACCTCTGTCAGACTCCCTTATCCTGATATTACTCTGCCATGGGGGAAAAAAAAAAAATCCCAGAACGAGCTTTTCTAGCAGTAAGTATAGGATTCTAGCCCCACAATTAAGGGAGCCAGGGGATAGCTCAGATATCAAGACTGAGGTTTCTAAAAAATTTGTTCTAAAAGGAGTATGTGCTCATTCAATAACTTTTTTGGGTTGCGACCATATATACAATTAGTATTGTATATATTACTGTTACTAATACCACTATTACTATGAAACTATATTCATATCCAGGTCCCCTGTGTCCAGAAACAGCAACACATATATTTAAATACTTTAACTAGAAGACTAGTATTCATTAGACACCTTGATCTTAACATGAATCTGAAGTATTTTTTTCAAAGCTATGCTGCCATGACAACCAATCTGATAGAAAAGTGGAGAAAAAGTTTCAAATATCGGCTCTTTTAAGAATACAACAACAACAACAAAAGTTCCCAGTAGCTGCCTAAGTGTTTTCAGGGGTGGGGAGATTTAAATATTCAAATGTGTATAGCCCCTAAGTTTTCAAATGCTTCTATTAATACGGTATAAAGCCACAACTCAGGGCCACTCGAGTTGGAACTCGAGGCGGGGGATCCCCCAGGCGTAGCTCTCCTCCTGCACACACATGAATTCAGCGAAGGCAAAGTGATGAAGAATCCCTAGGTCCCCTTCCTGGCTGTGGGACCCCAGTAACCTTCCAGATTCCTCTCTCCTCTTGGCAGCCCTGCCTGGACCCCAGGCTGCAGAATGTCTGAAGAACTGCTTTGGCAGAAAATATATACTTAAAGGCGTTCAGGTGCAAGTGCAGCTGGATTTTTCTCCTGGTGTCCAAGGGGACCCGATCACATCCTTTAAAACTGTATTAGGGAAAGAACAGTTTACGAACTGCTTTTGGGGAGGGCCCCTTAATTTTATGCTGTTCTCACCCTTCCCCTCGACCAAACACTCAAACCGCATCAATTATTCGTTCTCAGTGTGGAACAAAACAAAAGATAACAAACAGCCCCCGGAGAATAAGCCCAACAGTCAGGCTCACTTTGTATCCTAGATCAGGGGTGGGCAAACTTTCGCTGTAAAGGGCCAGAGGGTCTAGTGTTTTAGGGGCCCCTACTCAACCTTTTTGCAATGACTCAGCCTTGCTTTTGTAGCGCAGGAGTAGTTACGAACTAGGATACAGAAGCAGATGGCGTGCGGCTGCGTTCCAGCACAACTTACAGAAAGCCGCCGTGGGCGTGCGCGGTCTCAGGGCCATGGGCTGTCCATCCCCGTTGTAGACAGCAAGGCGCTCTCCCGAAAACTGCCTAGGGCTTCCCGTGGCGCTAGCCACGTTCATGCCTACTTACACAAGATTTCCTTCTCTGAGAGCAGAGGCGTGGCTGTGGAAGCAGCAGCCCGGGGCACCTGAGGAGGCAACGTTTATCCACAGCTGCAAATCAGCATGATCAGAGCCGGACAGGAGCCTGGAAGGGCCTGTTTCTGTTTCATTAGCAACCCCGAGCGTGTAGCTGTGCCTGGCTTTTGCTAATCCTGGAGCAGCAATCAGGAGCTGAGGCTAATGGTCATTCTTGTGCCGGGGTGGCAGGTGCGGAGGCAGGGAAAGGCAATAAATTATCAGCAGTCTGGTCCCTCCGCAGCCTGAAAGGGTCCACATGGCTTCCCAAGGCCCTGAAAACAAGTCAGTACTCAGGAATTCACTGCTCAAGTAATTGGGCTTAGAAATTCGGAGGTAAATTTGCTCAGCACGTGGCTAAATACCCACAAACCAAAACCAAATGCAGAACAGTTGTGAGAATAGCAACAGCCAAGAATCACAGAGTTTCTTGCAGGTAGAGGAATTCTTGCCAATCATCTTCACCAGCCCTTTCGTATTACCGGTCGGGAAAACAAGGCCCAAAGAGGGAGGGGTAACTTGCCCAGCTAGTCTGTGGAGAAATCACCAGATCTCAGCCACTTTGACTTCGACTTTGCTATTTTCCCTGAAGGAATCTGAACTTAAGGGGGGGTTCCCTGACCATATCAACACTCGTGTCATGAGATTATGACAGCTAAATACCTGGTTACCCTAGAGACAAGATTTATGTTGGGATATAAATGATGCCAGAGAACATCTGAAAGTTGTTGAGGGGGAGCAATGCATCTCCTCACTGGTTTAATGTAGATAACAAAAACTGCACAGGATAAAGCATTAAATGGCCATCTTCCCACGAATATAAACGCTGGTCTCTCATATTGTATGATAACATGGCAAGAACAGACTGGGAAGTTCTTAAATCAAAGTTAGCATTGATCTGTTTCCCTCCTAACAAATCAAAAGCAAATGTTATCCTCATATCTTTGGTGTCTGTGACATAAAGGATCCCTCGGGCAATGAAGGCGTTGCCGGCCTTGGTTTTGGGGTACGTGGTATTGATGTGTTGCCCCACAGAGAATGTCCTCTCATCCAACTGGGCGACAAGAATGCTTGAGCCATCCACACTTGAAGCATAGATAATCCAAAGGCCCTTTTCATCCACAGCTAAATTGAAGTAAGTCTTGGAATTTGCAAAGAGGTACTTTCGATCAAAATACAGGGCATTTTCAAGCTTCAGAGTTTGGGATGTTTCCTTGCCAAAATCAAATCTGAAATGTGTAAAAAGGCAGATATGAATCAGCATTTTTGTGGACAATGGTGGCTTTGTGGCTATCCTCTATTAAACTGGGTGGGGCCTGGGACTCTGCATTTCTAAGTTCTAGGTCATGCCCGTTATACTGGTCTACCCACAATGCTCTGTGCATCAAGGATGTCAAAGATGGTGATTCCATCTGAGTGTCCCCCTGTGAGCCATGGGACCCCAGGAACATTCCTTACCCTCATGACTCCTCAGGTGTTTGCTAACCTCCTGAAATGCCCCCTCTAAGATTCTTAGACCTGCAGGGGGCCTTAAAAAATGAGCTAGTCCAGTCTTTTCATTTTACAAATGAGAAAGGAGAAGTGACTGGCCCGGGAACATAAGTAGCCAGAGTTTGAATTTAAGTTTTCTGACTGCATGTTTGGGGGTTCTTCCTCTACCCCCTGCTGGAGTTCTTAAGACAAACATGTCACAGCGGTCTAAATGAAGCAGGAAGTCGGCAGCTGAGATGTAGCCAAGTCACGGCCCTGAAGTCAGTTTTCTCGTCAGGAAAGTGATTGGATAACTTGAGCTACAGCATGGAGTCCCTTGCCCTCGGCTCCTGGAGGCTGTCTGATTTGGCAGACTCCACACCCAGGCCAGATCAGAAAAGTTGATTGTGATTCAAAAGTTACCTAACTCCAGGAATGAAAATTCGGGAACATTAGGCTAAAAGAAAAGAAGAACACAAGAGGGTGCCATTGAGCAGCAGAAGAAATGGGGACAGTGGGGCCCTGGGTGTGCACTGGAGCCTCACAAGCTGGAAGCCTTTTAGGAGACCCTGAAGTAAGTGTGAAAAAAAGCCAGAGGCAAGTGAGGGCTTGAGAAGAGCCCGCCTGCCCAGCTCAGCTCACGGGCTTCTCCGTCCTCTGAATGCCTGGAGGTCAGGACGGTCATTGCTCTGGTATTGGTGCCTGGCGGTTGTGTTTCTCGAAGGGGCTCGTCTCTTGCAGGAGAAACAGGGTCTAATTCCAGCCTGACCCCCTGACCCCCTGACCCCCTACTTGTGGCTGGTGGAGAGCAGGGCTGCAGGACAGACCTAAGAAGGGCATCACCTATGCTAAGCTTCATTAGAAGCCACTCTTTCTTAGAGTGGCCGATCCTCTTTCTGGGGCTCATGCACCCCAGAACTCCCTTGCCACCCTCATCCCTATGTAAACACAGCCCGGCAGCAATAGGGAGCTGCAGGATTACATGAGGAGAAAGGGCACAGGAAGGAGTGTGTCTGGGGAGTTCTGGCTTCTAAACAGGGAGTGGGTTGGTTGCTGTTTTGTGTTAGCACAAGACTGTCCAAATGAGGTAGCCAGGGAGATGTTGAAATGATGGGGGAGCTGGGAGAGGGGAATGAGAGGCCAAGAGGGGGGATGATTCCAGCCACAGCTGATGTGTGTCCCATCCCCAGCCTAACCCACCGTCCAATGCCAACAAGGTTGTTGTGGCTGGGCCTCAGTGGGGAAGGGGGTGGAGGGTGAGAGAAGAGGGACCCAGTTTTCCTGCAGGTCCTTATCTCTTATTTTGAATGACTCGGACCATGGCTTTCATAATACTGGCATTATTTCAGATAGGGCTGCTGCTGGAGGGCTGCAGAGGCTCTGGTCCATCTTCTCACTCTTACTGAGGACCTGCAGACCACGGGAGGTGGTGTCTTGTCCAAGGCCATGGAGTGAGTAGGCAAAGTTGGAACCTGACTGAGGTCCCTGCTTTCTTGATTTGCCCAAGACGACATGTTTCTGCCTCTAAAGCCCAGAACTTGGTATCTTCTTAAGCCACAAAGACAGAATTTTAGCAGTTCTTTTGGGGAGCCAGGAAGACATGGCTCAGTCTACCCAGGTGGCCACCTCCCTACCCCTTGGGAGAGCAAAGAGGAAGAGAGGTGGCCTGGCCAGGGCTCCATCAGGACGACAGATCAATCTGAACACAAAGGCACCTGACTTTGGGGCACCTGGGTGGCTCAGATGGTAAGGTGTCTGCCTTCGGCTCGGGTCATGATCCCAGGGTCCTGGGATCGGGCCCCACATTGGGCTCCTGGCTCAGCAGGGAGCCTGCTTCTCCCTCTCCCTCTGCCTCTCTCCCTACTCATGCTCTCTCTGTATCTCTGTGTCTCAAATGAATAAATAAAATCTTTAAAAGAAAAAAGGCACCTGACTTTGCACTGTGTTCAGTCTTTAGTCTTCAATGATCTGAGCTGTGAGGTGGAATTCTTCACACCTCAAGTTCTTCAGAATACAACTGACTTTGGGGGGTGACACCTTCCTGACAGGGGAGCGCTAGGTTCCGCCTGCCTCTTTTTTCAAAGGATGAGAAAGTGGCAACCCTTATCATGCCAGATCTACTTCTCTCTGGCTCTGACCTTACTCTTGGTGTCCCCACCAGCAATACGGCAGACCCCAGGCTGGGGCTGGGTCCTATGGTTCATTCAGTCAGCAAACCCTGACTGGCCCCTGTGTGCCAGGCTCTGGGGACAGAAAGATCCCTACCCCTAAGTAGCTCTCAGTTAACTGAAACACCACACAGGTGCTGTCTGCGATGCATGAGGAGGGCAGCGGCGGCCCGAGGGACTCACCTCACTATGGTGTTGGAGCCTCCTTTGTGGTAGTAGAGAGAGTTGTTGTGAACGGCATGCCCACAGCCATGGAAATAATACGGCAGGTGCAGGAGTGTGTAACTGCCATTCAGCAGTGAGGGTTGGTCTTTGAATTCCTTCACCCTGATGCCTGCAGGGGAGAAGCCAGGGACAGGCATGGGAGTGAGTCAGGGGAGGGAGTTAAGAGGACGGAAGTTGAGAGTGAGGGGTCTTGCAAGGGTCCGTGTCCAGGTTGGAGTCTCAGACTCCCAGACTCCAAGGCCAATTCTCTTCTCTGGATTCCTGAACTGACCTTCCAAGGCAGAAGCCACAGAGTTGGTTTTGCTCCTCCCAGGACAACTGCATTGCTCCCTCCCAGACCACTCTAGACTGTTTATAAAATCTTCTATCAGACCGACAGAGGACTGTACCGGGAACAGCGAATACTTGGCCCTTGTGCAGTCCCCTCTCCCTGTCCTGCCACTGCTAACTGATTGGTCCTCCTTCCTTCTGAGCCACAAAGTCCTTCTCAGCTGTTAATCTAGGCAGTCACTGAGCCCTGAGGAAATGAGGCAGTGTCTCAGCAATCGCTCTGACCAGTGAGTATGGCCGGACCGCTTCTGGAACGAGGCTGCTGCTACCACCGCTGGGAACCCCTGACCAGTCCGTCCGGGGCCGCATAAGCGGGGTCATGCTTGGAGGCAGTATGCCTGCCAGAGGGCACCTCACCTTCTCTCCTGGGCTCTCTGTCCAACAGAGCTCGAAGAAAGATGGACAGTGTACAAGAACTTGTCTCTGGCATTGATTCCACAGTATGGTTTCGGGCTTTATAATGCTGTCATCGTAATGCTATTTGTTTCTTTCTGGGTACTTTGCCTAAAACTGGATAAGCCATATTGGGAGCGCCCTGGTCCTGCCCCTGGGACCTCACCTGCAAGGTTTGTCCCCGGTGGGCTCAACTGAGAAAAGTGTGCTGCCTGCTCATTTGTGCTTTGGAAACCAAAGAGCAGTTGCGTGACGCCAGTCAGCGCGGGTTTCAGACACGCAGACATAGAATGAGCCCGAAGGCAGGCACCCAACGGAGGGCACAACCCCCATGCAGATCTGCCTCCTTGTCAAGGGAAGGTACCTGAGAAATGTTCCGTCACCCAGATCCGCTCATCACTCTTGTTTGCAGACTCTCTTATCCATGTCCCAAATGTCTCTTTAACTTTCAGGACTTGCGTTGGACTTCCGATGGAAGCGATCACGGATTCTACCAAAGGAAGAGAAAGGAAAAGCACTCATCTACCAGCTATGGCTTTAAGGCATCCAGTTTCTGAATTTCAAAGCAAGACGCTTTGCTTCATGTACCTGCTGGTGGAGAATGGTGATCCCCAACCGTCCCATCAGCCTTTCCAACCAACGTACCGTCATTCGGTGTAGCGCATGTCTCACCTACAACAGCGATGACAATCATCAAAACAAATGCAGGTGGCACAGTGAGATTCATGTAGCTTTATAACTGGTGCTTTCCCCACTTCCCCCCAGGCTCTAGTCCTATAAGCATCCCTTACAATAGGCCTACCATGTTTTTTAGTTGCTTGCTTTTAAGCAACAAGTCAAATACTTCCAATTCCCCCCCAACCCCATTCCACCCCCACCCTCCACTTGGGGAGTTCCCAACAAGCTTTCCATAATCACAGTTGCTAAAATAATGCAATCCCAAGAGGAGGTCAGTCAAAGGGAAAAAGTGGCCTGTTCAAGCCTTCAGCATTCTGGGATGGGGGGAGTGGAGAGCCGTACTGACACTTTCCTGGCCCCCCAGGCCAGGTGGTATCACCATCATGGATTGTATTTTCTTGGAAGGATTAACACTTTCAGGGAAGCTGACGGGGCCTCATGATAGGGTGGCCTCCTTTACCTTGTCTTCCTGGACTGCAAAGGGAGGAACCACAGAGGAAGAAGGAGCCCAGAGATGTTTGAGCTCCTCTCCACCATTTCCCACCTGTGTTGGCTTTAAGGTCTATGGGACATGGGTCCTGGAGAGGCGCCTGCTTCACAGTTGGTTTGAGGCTATACCTGAGCTAGAAGTCATCCTACCTGGGTTGTAATTGTTCCCTTCAACAGATGGGCTTAATTCAGACCTTTGGTGAAGAGGTGTCTCGGGTTGGCAGAAGCAGGACAGAGGGGAGGAAGGTGGCCAGTGTGAAGACACAGAGAGTGGACAGGCTGGGGAGAAGGACTGGGGCAAATCAAGCTTTCTGGAGTTCAGCCCACTTGCCTAGACCAATTCTGAAGGATTCAAATCACCTGTGAGTTAGGTGTTAGGGACACGTCCATTGTCCCAAGGGAAGCTCACAGAATAATCTATCAGTAAAATAAAGGGCAGGAGCCCCTGTACTCTATGAGCCTGTGTTTCCCAGAAGTCCTCTTGTCCCCTGATGAGAGCAGTCTTGGGGACAGTGTGATTACTCCCCCACATGCAATCCTGCTGCCTTGGAGTTTCATCTGGAGTTTCTGTTCAGGAACGTGGGTTTTGCCAGGAAAGGGACAGAGAGACCCTCCTGTTCTTAGTCTGAAGAAAAGGCTCTCATTAATTCGTGTTGTACCAACCTGCTTCTAAAGCTGTGGGGGCGGGAGGGGGCTTAAAGAAATGGAATTGGGAGGCGAGAAGGCCAAGTTCAGACGCAGGAGGCCTGGCAACTGAGGACCCATTTCTAGGAGGCAGAGTGGAAGATTACGGCTTCTCATTTTTTTGGGGGGGGGGGGTTAATTTTTTATTGTTATGTTAATCCCCATACATTACATCATTAGTTTTAGATGTAGTGTTCTATGTATGGCTTCTCATTTAAAGCAGTTTTCTCAACACTGAGGCCCAGCCCCTGCTAACCAGCCTCTTAGTAGGCAGGCGAGGCGGGGGCCGGCGCCTCTCCAAGCACCCGTGTCCTGGCTGACACAGCCTATGGCAAACTGGGACTCTGCAAACGCTCAGGTCAGATTCCCCCTCTTCTCCCGGGGAAGGTTCCCGCTCAGCTCATTCTCCAAGGGCAGCTGAACAAAGAGCTGCCGCTAACGGAGGGGGCGGTGCTGAATGCCAGTGAAGGGGCAGGGTGCTAACTGCTGGGCAGAATTATAATCAGGCTCCACTGACTGGGGGGTGGGGTAGGGTGACATCTTTGGAAGCACAGATTCGCCCACTCTGACGGCTGAGTGTGCCCCCAAAATGTCTTCCCGAAAGAAGAGGGCACCTAACAAAATGAAAGGCCAATTAGGGAAGTGGCAGTGAAATCCCCAGCAAGTGTGAAAGAAACTCCAGGCAGGATCCTCCTCCTCTCTGCTTCCTACTGAAGTCATGGTATCAAGTTGTACCTTCTCCTGGTCTTAGCAGGTGAGTGGGTCCTAGGTCACCTCTCTGGGGAGAAGTTCTAGCCGCACCTCAGAAGTATTTTTCATTAATATGGCCCTTCATTTGTAATTAGCTTTCAGCCCCATGGCCACCTCTGTCACCGATTGGCCCACAAACAAGTCCTCTTGGCCTCTCAGAGATCAGGCGTCCCTTGCCCTTGTTTCGCTTAGTCTCAAAGCGTGAATTTCCATCTCTGAAAGGAAGATGCTCTAAGAGCAGAGCTTTAGAGCCAGGCAGACGTGAATTCCAGCTCTGTCACTTACTAACTGAGTGACCTTGGGCAAGCTACAGAGCTCCTTGGTGTTTCAGTTTGGGTTCTGTAAGTTGGTGGCAATACCAATTCCCATGTCGTGGCATTTGCTGTGAGCATCCAACGAACTAAGCACTTAGCACCGTGCCCCGCACGTGGTCAGCACGCAAAGCATAGTGGTGGTGAGGGCAGAACTGTAGTACCGTGGGGAGGTTGCCAAGCTGAACCTCCCCCTCGTCTTCCCAGCATTAGCCAAGCTCTTCACGCTCCCAGAGTGAATGACTTAGCCTTTGAGACTGTTTCAGGGGAGAGGGATGGTGGTTTGGCAAGGAAGAGGAATAGTCTGGGGATAAATGAGAGGAGGGTGAGGAGGGGAGGGTATGGGAGGCCCAATTCTAAACCTGCTATAAGTTCTCACCCCCAGGGCAGAGTGCCCAAGCAGCCCACCGGCCTGGTGCAAGGGAGAACTCTCGGTTTAGGCAAAATCTCCCTCCGTTTAAGAAATCTGGTTGCAAAGCCTGGGTGAAGCCTGAGAGTTTGGGATCATTAGCCAAAGAGGTAGGATCCCTGGGGCAGGGGCTGGTGACCTGCACACTGGCCATTGAACATGTTTTGCTGCCGAGGGCCTTTAGATCTTCTGCTTCCGGGGGGTCCTGGGGGACCTGGAGGGCCCGGAGGTCCAGGGGGGCCAGGCGGGCCTTGGTCACCTTTGGCACCTGGAGAGAGAGAAGGGGGGTGGGGGTGAGAGATCGATTCAAGAGCCATAAACAGAGATGGGTTTCTCCCAGGGGAAAGGAGAATGAGCAGCTCCAGGGAGGATGGCTGAGCCCCCCTTCCCAGACATAACTGTATTCTAGCACTCGTCCATGCAAAGTTGAGGATGCACCCATAGCAGACGTTGAGTTCCAACCCTGTGCCAGGAACTGTGCTAAGAATTTTACAAATCTCCCACCCATTGTTCTTCCCAACCATTCTGTGAGGTAGTATTAGTAGCCTGTCGGTGACCCGAGCCTTGGGGAAGTTCAGTGCTTTGCCCGAGGTCACCACGGGGAACAAGGCTGTGTCTCAGGTGTCTCACAGCAAAGCTCACACTCATTTCACTGCCATGTTGAAGGATCTCAACCCTGACTACTTATTTGAGTACCCAAGGAGCTCTCATACAATTCTAGTGCTGGGGCCCCACACAGAACAATTAGGTCAAAATGGTGGGGAGACTGGTCGTCTGTATTTTTGAAAGCCTTCTCATACGCTGCCAGGTATGAGAAGCACCGCTCTGTGTGGTAGAAGAGATCAGGGGAGCCGGCCCAGCCTATGACCTTGGGCAGGCAGCTCAACCCTCCGATCCTGTTTCTTCATTTCCAGACTGAGTCTCATCCATCCTGTCTTGCCCAGAGAGTATCCACTGAGGTCACTGGCGTGAGTGCTCTAACTTTAGATGGCCAATGGGCATGGGTACAGTCCTTTCCATGTGCTATTGTCTGGAGCATTCACAAGGATGCCATGAGGCTGGGCCATTTAGCCCTTTGGTTCTACCCACCTGTCCTGAGCTGACTGGTGATCTCAGACCTTATTAGCTGCCTCTTCCCAGCCAGACCAAATAAGCCTTTCCAGTCTCTCTAGAATGGGCAAGCCGGGGTCACAGAGGCCAGAGGCAAGTCCAAGCCCATTCTGAAAGGGGCAGACATCTATAGGCAGGGCATATATGATCCACTCTCATATGCCTTGTTTGCTCTCTGGCCTAGGGACACCGAGCTCTGCCTGCTCTCTGGAGTTGGGGTACACTCAAGGATGTTGCTTTCCTGAATGGTTTGTCAACACCCCTCACCTGTTCGGTAGCATAGGGGAGTGCAGTATTTGGGATGTGTAGATTCCTATATAACTGAAGTATAACATGGTCTCATATTTTCAAAGTATATTCACCTATATTTGATGCTGTCAAAAGACTTCTTAAATTTTATGTATTTTGCATAGCAACTTCCCTGTTTCAGAAACAAAGCATGCTAAACATAATTTGAGCTTTGGTCTTAGCACAGTACCTGGCAAACAGTAGGTGCTCAACACATTTTGAGTGGCTAGATGGGCGACTCCTTCGGGGTCATTGTTCTTTTTTTTTTTTTAAGATTTTTTTTTTTTTAATTTTTATTTGACAGAGAGAGAGACAGCGAGAGAGGGAACACAGCAGGGGAAGTGGGAGAGGGAGAAACAGGCTTCCCACGGAGCAGGGAGCCCGATGCAGGGCTCGATCCCAGGACCCTGGGATCATGACCTGAGCTGAAGGCAGACGCTTAATGACTGAGCCACCCAGGCGCCCCTAGGGTTCTTGACCATTTATCATCCTAGCTTCTTCAGGACAGATGTCCTGTCTCACTCCCTTTCATCTTCATATTCCCAGCTACTAGCAAAGTTGCTAATTCATAAATGGTGTTCTTTGACATTCAAAAATATTTATTGAATACATAAGGATAGTTATATTTTTATGATATGAGTGGTCTCTGAAGTACTGTGCTTATAAAATTCGTCTGCCCCTTCCTCGTCCATGACCATCAGCTGTCACCTACTCTTTCCACTGTGTCTTTCTGTGGTTTGCTATCTCTACAACCCCTGGCCCCTCCCAGGTGCCAACTGTCTGCTCTGAGCCTGGGCTGGAAACCAGAAAAAGGAGATCAGCTACCATGTCTGCTCCAATTCTGTGTCAAAAGACTTAGGATAAAGATCTGAAGATGACCCTACCTGGACTGTGAAGAAAATGTCTGAGCTTTCTGTCAGTTGTCCTCCGAAGTATCTTAAATTGCTTGCTTACTTGTCTTGTTCTAGATTGTGCTAGATTTAATAGATATTTGGAAAAAGGAAGTTCCCTTCATCGTCATTCAATCTAACCATGATGTTTGGACTGGAATTATCTAAACTACTTATGCTTATATCTGAGATTTGGTCTCGCCAACACTGTGATGACATGCATGGTTTTCTCCTTTTTGAAAGCACAGAACCCTGAGACATGCTGCAAAGCAGATGGGCACATAAAGCAGATAAGGAGAGAAGACCCAAGCCAAGCTGCCTTTGTCCTAAAAACCAGGCCGGTTTCCGGGCCCAAGTGCCAGCCACTTACCTGTGGGGAGCACATCATTGGACACGTCTCCTTTGTCTCCTTTGTCACCCTTTGGCCCTGCTGGGCCCTCATTTCCAGTCAAGCCCAGCTCACCAGGGTCGCCCTTCTCCCCTGGAGTTCCTGTGGCTCCAGGCAGCCCTGAGGGGAGGAAAATGATTTATTAGCCTATAGTGCAAGAAATTCCGGTACACCACTTTGTAATACTGTACACTGTACTTTTAGGGTGAAGGACTTTCAACAACCAAATACCTAAGTCTTTGTTGCTGACATTTTAGGTCAGCAGCATGATATAAACTCATTAAAGACTAGTATTTCCAGGTGGCTCTTCTGAATATTTTAGGGACCTTTGGCTGGGCCAACAGGTTGGAGAGGAGTGGACCAGAAAAGGGGCAATCGCAGCAAGAGCGGAAGGAAGGTAAGGCCTGACCCGAAGTTTGCCACACAGGAAGGACGGAGCGCGCAGAGGGGTCTGTGTGGCACCCGGAAGGGTGGGTGTTGTCCCCTGCCTTCTTGGTTTCGTCCTCACAACATACTGGACCGGTAGGCTGCTCGGTCATCCTTACTCTCATTGTAGAGAAGCTGGAGCTCAGGCTTACCGTGGTCATCACTGAGGCCACTAAGTGAGCAGCAGAGATCTGATTCTATGACATTCCAGGGCAAAATGCTTTTCATCAAAAGAGCAAAATGGGTAAAGTTGCTCTAGCATAAGCGTTAAGAGGGATGGTGATAGTGTGGATAAAATGCAGTAAGTGGACTGTCTGCCTCTGTTCCCGGGGAGCCATAACTCCAGGAACTGCGGACCCACCCCTGTCGGCTAGACATGGGTAAGAGTCTAGGCAATGGCCCCTCTCAGCATGCATTATGGACCACACAGCATTCTGATCCTCGGGAGGAAGGAAGCAAACGAGGTGCATGATACGATTGCCCTGGTCACTGCTGGCAGGTAGTTTCCAGACAGAAGCAGAAGGAGTGGTGCCCAAATAGAGCCTCGCCATTTCACTGAGGTGAGGAGACCAAAGCCGGAGTCTGGGGAGGTAGAGGTGGCTAGGGTTCATGAGGCAGAAGGAGGTGGTTGTGCAGACGGAGCTCTGGAGAACTTCAGAGGGGTCTCCTTGGGTCTTTGGCTGAGTAATGACCTGCAGGGTGAAACTCTATGAGGCAGGGCAAGAACAAACAGGAAGTTCACTACACAACTCTCAGTGCTTGCCCAGGATAAGGGCTTCATTCCCACCAGGCAAAGCAGGGAGATCTCAGAAAATGATGCGATATTGGGTAAAGTCCTTGGAAAAGTCTTGTCTCAGCAGTGAGGCTAAATTAGCCCAAGAGTCAAGGCTGCTGTGGATCCGTTATAACTAAGCTTAAAAACCAGCTTTGGAAGTATTAAACAGTTGGGAGTAGTCACTGCCAGAATAGAGTCCACAATTTGAATCGTTTAGTGAATGTAATGCAGCACAGTAACAGTTTAAGAAAGGAAAGGATCATATCATCTCAGTCGATGCAGAAAAGGCATGTGATAAAATTTAACACCTATTCTTTTTTTTTTTTTTTGACAGAGAGAGAGAGAGAGCACAAGTAGGGGGAGCAGCAGAGGGAGAGGGAGAAGTAGGCTCCCTGCTCAGTAACACCCATTCTTAATAAGAATTCTCATCAAACAAAGAATAGGAAGAAACGTCAATCTGAAAAGGGACCTCTATAAAAATACCTACAGCTAAGCTCCTCCTTAGTGATGAAAGACTAACTGATTTCTCCCTAAGATCAGGAACAAGACAAGGGCATCAATATTCATCACTTTTATTTCACATGATACCAGAGGTCCCAACTAGTGCAATAAAGAAAAAGAAAGAAAGAAAGAAAAGAAAGAAAAAAAAGATTGGAAAGGATGGATTCAAATTGTCTTTATTTGCAGATAGCTGATTGTTTTGTAGAAAATCTCATGGAACCTATAAAAAAGCTACTAGAACTCCTGACCACTCAGGGACCCTGGGGCCCTGAGAAGGAAAGGGATTGCCTAATATTGGGCAGAGGTATTGTCAGATATGAATCTATTAACACAGTCCCCTATCTGCAGGACCTACATGCTCATTCTCACAACAGCTTCCTGGAGATATTGCTCAAAGTGGCAGAGATTTCAGGCAGCAAGGAAGAGCCAGAGGCATGTTTTAGTGCAAAACAGACCTTTAGTTCCTCTCGACTTCTATGACCAAGAGGGCTTAGGATCCATTCATTCTCTTTTCTAATTACCCTGCCAGTCCCCAAGCCACTGCCTTTTTTTTTTTTTTAAAGATATTTATTTATTTATTTGAGAGAGAGAGAGAGAGAGGAGGGGCAGAGGGGGACAGAGAGGAAGAGGGAAAGAATCTCAAGCAGACTCTGCGCTGAGCTTGGAGCCCAACGTGGGGCTCGATAACACCACCCTGAGATCATGACCTGAGCTGAAACCAAGAGTCAGAGGCTTATCCGACTGAACACCCAGGAGTGCCCCTGCCCCGGCCATGTTCCTTCTTACAGGCTCTGGCTAAGTGAGTGCCCACAGCCCCTCTCTTACGCTCATCGACTTGGCCAGTCCCTACTCCCTGTCATCTTTTCAGCCTTGTGATTGTCCTCCCTCTAGATTAACAGTTGAGATTTTAAGATCTGGACCCCCCCCCCAGCCCCGCTTCCTACCAGCCCCATAGGATTCCAAAATCACTGTCCCAAGAGAATCTGAGAATTCAGGATTGGAAGGCAACTTGGAGGTCATTCAGATTAAACTCACATCCCAGCCCAGAAGCCTCTCTATGCTGCCTGACGGCTCTTCTCAAGTCCTGTCCGCAGTGGGGAGGGAGGTTATTACATCCCATCACATCACAGATCATCCAGAAGATTCTGCATTGCCACCAGAGGCAATATTCCCTAAAACCTACACCTGGAGCTCTCAGCACCTTTCCTTCATGCCGGGAAGTGATGCACACTCAGTGTGGCATTTGCTCTTCCCAATTCAAGGGGCCGTACCCGGACCACCCCAGGAGGACAGCAGTGTCCTCAAAAACCTTCAAATGTTGATCACTGTTCGACAACGTGGCGCACAAAGTCGTGTTTGCCAGATTGCCGCCAACCATAAAAACCGCATCTTCATGACAACCATGACATTCAGCCCTTGCGGGGGAGTGAGAGGGCGGCGCGCGCCGACGGAGGGGCTGGGGCCCCGGTGGGAGGGGAGCGGAGAGGAGCAGGGCAGCCCCTCCGCTCCGCGGGGGCCCGTGCTGGGCATGGTGCAGTCGCACAGATGGCAAACCACGCCTGTGGGCAGGGGGCAGGCCTCCCTCGCAGCGGCACCCAAGCCCCGTGGCCCTGGCTCACCCCTGCCCACGGCTGTTAGGACAGCTTGCTGGAAAGTGGCTCACTCACTCAAGAAGAGCCCTTAATCAGGGGCCTCTGCATAGGAAGACGTCCTTTTGTTGGGATTTTAAATAGGCAATTTGGCACATTATCTGCAGGACACAAAAGACGAGAACGTTGCCATAGAGTCGGGCCCGCACAATGCACCGAGGATAACCGATACCTTCTAAAGGTTTCACATGACCCGGATTCTGCAGTGCTCAGGGAAAGGGTGTCTTCTAGTTACTTCGGGGTTTTCTCTTTCAGGCATTTATTCTGGTCACAAAGAACCTCTCTGCATCAGCATCCGATTTCCACTTCATTCCTCCCGCTTGTGCCTTTTCTTTCTCAAAAAGGCCGTGTGTGAGACAGGAAAATGTTCGTACTGGAAGGCAGTTGTGGTAATGCTGCCCCCACAGGGGTGACGCTCTAAAGCTAAAGATGTTAAAGACCTTTGCTTAAGAATGTATTTTGAGGGGCGCCTGGGTGGCTCAGGTCGCGGTCCCAGGGTCCTGGGATCGAACCCCGCATCGGGCTCCCTGCTCCGCGGGAAGCCTGCTTCTCCCTCTCCCACTCCCCCTGCTTGTGTTCCCTCTCTCGCTGTGTCTCTCTCTGTCAAATAAATAAGTAAAATCTTTAAAAAAAAAAAAAAAAGAATGTATTTTGAGGGGCGCCTGGGTGGCTCAGGTCATGATCCCGGGGTCCTGGGATCGAGCCCCGCGTCGGGCTCCCTGTTCCGCGGGAAGCCTGCTTCTCCCTCTCCCCCTGCTTGTGTTCCCTCTCTCGCTGTATCTATCTCTGTCAAATGAATAAATAAAATCTTTAAAAAAAAAAAAAGAATGTATTTTGACTCTGAGCTGGGTCTGCATGATCGTTTTTCCACTTTCAGTAAGAAAGGGCGGGGGATGTTCCGTCTCCATAGAGCCTGTCTTTTCTCTCCTGACCGATGCCTCTGACAGTTTCCTCTTGTCCCACCTTGGCCGTGCCCTGGCCGTGGGACTTCGGAGGTATAGCACCACCCGATCCCATTCACCGTCGGAGGACCCCCGGCGGGGGGAGGGGGGCACTTTCTTCCCTGGCCTGACTCGGCAGCGCCCGGCCGTGCTGTTACACGGTGCACGGCCCCGCCCCCCGCGCAGTGTATCCCCTGTGAGTCCTGGCAGGCTTCGAGTCAGCACATTCTGCAGAGAAGAAAGGCCGGATTCTGCTCGCCCGCCTCGTCTGCTGGGAGTGGCTCTCTGCTATTTTCCTTCCCCGTGGCGCGCACTCAAAACAAACCATCTCACCAGCTTTAGAGTTGGGGGTTGCATTACGTTGCTGGGGTCAACTTCAGCATCTTCATGGCAGGGGGTGAGGGAGGACGGCTTATTTTTGGCAGGACCATCTGTCGCTGACTGAGGCAGGGCGGCGAAAGGGGGCCAGGGGGGTGTCACACAAAACCCGGTCCCAAGATTGGCATGAATAAAGAGGAGGGCATTTATTTCTGTTGTATGAGGATTCGATTTTTAGAGAAGACAATGCAGTATTAACCCTTAGTGAGAAAGTGAGAGACAGATGGAAAAAAAAAGCGAATGCTTGGTTTTGAGGCAATCGAATGTCAAACTTCATAGACGTCAGTTGCAAAATTGACCACATTTAAGTCTCTTTAGTTCTTCTCTCTGCGTCTAAGTCGGTGTTTTCCAGTGAATACAGGCATTTCAACTTAGCTTTCCTTCTGGGTTAAAACCAAGTTTTGGAAACAATAGCTAACACTAATAGGGCACTCACTATGTGTCAGGCCGTATTCTAAGCCCTATACATATCTCTCATTTAATCTTCTAAATGACCTTATGAGGTTGATACTACTATTGTTCCCATCTTACAGATGAGGAAACTGGCACAGAGTGATTAAGTAACTTGCCCAAGGGCACACAGCTAGTAAGTGGCAGAGCCAGGACCCAAACCATGCCATCAGGCTCCGGCGCCATGCTATTCCACTGTTGTTCTCAGCTTAGTCCTAACCTCCAGGGCCTGGAACACCCAGTGAAGGAGGGGCAATAAAGTCCATGTTGACACGAAGGGACATAACTTGTCCACTGTCGCAAAGGTAAGAAGTTCTGCTAAGGTCAGAAACCGAGGGTTATCTCCCGGAAACAACGGTTAGGCTAGAGCTCTATACTCTGGTTTCATCAGGCTCTTCATCTCCTCAAGAGCCCACAGTGGCTCCCCGCTGCCTCCTGCAGACATGCACCTAGCCAGGGTCCCCTCCAGTATCCAGGGGCAGTCTCACTAACAGTCCCTCCAGGCTAGGCCTTTCTCTTCTACCCCGGCAACGCCCTCCATAGCTCCCCTCTGATTATTTCTAAGACATTGATCACACTCCTCTCTCTTGTCCCTTACACTTAGCCCTACTATACAACCCATCTTCTGCCCTATTTGGGTCCTATTTGTCCCTTCTGTGCACAGGGAAGTTCAGCTTTCTCTTCTGGCGGTACTACCCGCTGTCAGGAGAAAGCAGTCTTTAGATCAGAGTAACCAGCTATTACTCAGTAGCTGTGTGTAAGATATGGCCTCTCCGTCCCTGGACGAGAAGCCCTCATGGACGGAAAGTGTGCACTACCCTTCTCATTCACGCACGCGTGCGTGCGGTCTTCAGTCATCAATTACTGAGCTTCACCTGGGCCCAGAGAGAGCTGCGCCGGGTAACCGAATATGTAAGACATGGTCTCTCCTTCATGGACAAGCACTAGAGCAGACTATTTAAAAATTGGAAACCATGTTAGAGTTGTGGGAACCCGGCCTCCTCAGTCTACAGGTGGGACCAAGGCTCAACGGTGAAGGGACCTGCCCAAGGCCTCGGAGCTGGTCGGGGACTGAGGCAGGGGCTTCGGGGACTCCTTCCACTCCTTCCTCTGCCTGGAGAGCAGGAACTAAGAGGTGCATAATCAACTCTGCCTGCCAGGCTGTTCCTCACTGAGCTGCATATTCTTGCACATGTCCTGCCTCCTGGCCCTCCCCGTCAGGCTCAGGCTGGAGGGGGTCTGCCGCCCTACGTCCTGAAGGAGTTAATGGCACTAGCTCCCAAGGCCAGGCCTCTTTCCCATCGGCTCCTGCTCTGTGGCACCTCGGGGGCGCTGATCTCACAGCTGGGGGCCAGCCCCCCCTGCCCCCCACCCCCCGGCCTGGAAGCTCAGTGTAGTCATGTTTAAGAGCAGGGGTCCAGGAGTCAGAGAGACCTGGTTTCAAGTCCTGCCTCCTCCACTTCTTACCTTTGCAACAGTGGACAAGTTATGTCCATTCGTGTCAACAAGGACTTTATTGCCCCCCCTTCGCTGGGTGTTCCAGGCCCTGGAGGTTAGGACTAAGCAAGATAGACATTGCTTGGCTGTCATGGACCTCACATCCTTCCTAGGGGGTCAGACCATCAGCTCATCAACAAGCAAACGCAAGGAGAGAGTTTCCGGGAAGGGATATGTATTTTGACAGAACAGGGAATGAGGCAGGGGCTAGACACAGAGGTGGGGAACGAACTTGAAGAGGGGTGGCAATAGAGATGAGACCTGCACCAGGACCAGCTGCGGGAAGGGCAAGGAAAGAGTATTCCAGGCAGTGGGCACAGCAGTGCAAAGGTCCTGGGGCAAGGGTGGGCTTGGCCTGTTTGAGAAACAGAAAGATAGGGCTTCTTCATCTGGAAAAAATATGGCCAACAAAAATATCCATCTCCTGAGGGTGGTTTTGAAGACCAAATGAGATAAGTATAGAGAGTACTTGGTAGCATGCCTGACAATAGATATTAGCTATTTGCATACTATTGTTCAGAGGATCACTGCTAGAGGGCAGAGTCCAGCCTGAGTACCGTCTCTATGGAACACAGGCTCTTTTTCCTGTTTTTAGAAACAGCACTTGTTGTTCTCTCTTTCTGGAATGCACGCCCACCCCTCCTCTCTCCCACCCCTGCCTGGCAAACCACTATGGATCCTGGAACTCTCGGCCGGAATCACAACGCTTCCTTCTCCACAGTCATGACCTTGGCCCAGCAGGTCACATCCTGTATGAGACCCTGCAGTGCCTTCTTGGAGCCGAACAGGAGACCCATACTACTAATCAGAAGGTTCTGGAAGGCCTCTCTGCACGTCTCTCTTCCCCCAGCCACACCTGTCAGGCCCTTGTGGGTGCCTTGCACTCCACCTGGGCCACCCTCTGCCTGCTCACATCCTTCAAGTCTGACCTCAGACTTTACCTCTGTGACCCTCCCTCTCTGTACTGTATCTCTTAACCCCTGTTCTCTCTTTCAAATGGGTATCTCATGTTGTGATTGCAGATATATTTCATTATTGACTTCTAATTTGTGCCTTCCCACCAAAGATTTAAAGTTCCAGGGGCTGCATCTGTTTTGTTTCTGCACTAGGGCTTGGAACCTGCTCACTAAATGTTTGCTGACAGATGTTCCCACCCTGTCCTGGTCTTCTTGCTACTCAGTCCCGTTCTTGGCCTCCTTTGCTGGCTCATCCCCCTCCTACTTGGTCATTAGACGTTGTTGCTTCTCAGGGCTGAACCCAGGCCCTCCTCTTCTGTTAGCTCCCTCCAAAAGGACGGTGCCCACACCCACATGCACACCGCCTCAGGTGGCCCCTCCTGTATACCTCGAGCCCCAGGGTCTCCTCTGACTAGAGACCTGCCTGCATCTCCAAGGCCCCCGACATCTCCTCCTGGACGTTTCAGGGCACCTCAAACTCAGCACATCCCATGCTGAGCCACACTTCTTTCCCTGAACCTGAGTTGATATGGGGCTCCCTTCCTCAGGACAGAGCGGTCATCAGGGACAGAGATCTCAGAGTCGGTCTTGGGGTCCCCCTCCCCCTTCCTCCTTATATCCACCCACCACTGGGTACTGCTGATTTCCCCCCAGAATATCACTCAACTCCACTGGTCTCTCCATCCCCCTGGCCTGCCGTCCCTTCGACCTGTGCGCTGAGTAGCTTCTGAACTGTCTCCCTCCTTCTGTCCTTGCTCGCCTAGTGTGCTCTCCACAAGGCGGCCACAGTGTTATTTTAGAAAAGCAGACCTGACCTTGTCACTCTCTCCTACTTGCAACCCCTCAGTGGCTTCTCAGTGCTCGCTGAACAAAGCCCAGGCCACCTGACCAGCTCTGCTCTCTCCTCCCTGCAAGAACACTGAGTGCTGGGTAGGATGTGAGCCCGCTGTCAGGCGAAGGAAGGAAGCAGAGGAGGGAACACACAGCTCTAGGGCTTTGGCAGGGGAACTGGGCCCTCGTGCTGGGGTTCAGGGTCCAGGGCAGGGGTGGAGCTGACCCATGGTGGAGCCCTGCTTTCAACAACCTCTCCGTAGAACCAGGCTCGGCAGACAGTCTTTGTGTTTGTACGTCTAGGATGGTGGTGGTCTCCCCTTCCCCTGGCCTGGGGCATGGACAACGGCCTGGGCCCTTAGTGACTCAACTTCTCTGCTCAGCCTTAGCGGACGCTTCTCGTTCTAATGCTGCTGACGCCCGGAGGCCTCCCGCACGGGGAGACAGCTGCAGAGGAGGGTCTGCATCTTCGGCTGGAGGTCCCGTGGGATCTCCTGGAGACCAAGGATTTGGTCCCTTCCCCTGGCGAGTGGACCCTGGCCCTGCTCAGTGCTCCACCGCTGCCTCCCCCGCCCTCCCGCACCTCGCTCAGCACAGATGCAGGGGGGGTGCTTGCCGGGTGAGGCAGGGCAGCTAGCTCTCTGCACGGCTGCCAATCCTCCCAGTTCCCTCCCGGACCAGCCACAGTCCTTACGATTCCAGGGCCTAGCTGACTTGGCCGCTATCTCTCTGGCTCTGACTCCACCACATCTGCCCTGGCCGCCTTGCCGCTCCTCAGACCCCGTGGGCACACCGGCCTCACACACTCTGCTGAAACGCCCCCCCACCCCCCCATAGCCCCTGGCTCCCTCTCTCCCTTCCTCCAGGCGTTTGCTCCCTTCCTTTTCAGGGGCCCTTAGCTGGCTTCCCAATCCACAGTCACCCCACCCCCCACCCCAGCCGCATACACACACTTGTTATTTCCTCTCTTGACACTGTGCGTCCTCTGTAACAGATGATCCTTTCCTACTTATTTAGCTTGTTTATGGCCACTCTGCCCAGACTGGAATGTGAGTTTCATGAAGGTAGGGATTTTGTCAGCTTTTTCATTTCTAGATCTCCAGCACCTAGAACTGGACCTGCCACGTAAATAGGTGTTATAAAGATGAATGAACTTTTTCCATTCTGGCTTCACTGGGTCATGGGCTGCATATCAAGCACACCTCTCCAAAGCCAGGGATCTGTAAGTCACCCCTTTGAAAGTCACCCATTTCCCCCCTGTTCCATACCCAAAGAACCATGGTTTCCTCCCCCTCATAGCTGACCCTCAGGATATTCATTGCTGAATCCTCAGGACTGGATTACATTTCTGGGGCCTTTCTGGGATAAACCAAATGTCTGCACCCTGATGGCCATCATTATTCAATGCCGATGCTCATTTATAATTATGATTATTATCTAACATGTAAGGATCCGTTACTGCTCCGTAATTAAAGCTGGAATGGCTGGCCTTCTGAGGACTGAGCTGACTTGGCCTGTGTGGGCCCATCTTCAAGAGGCTGCTCCCCCGGAACATGAGCATGTCGGCTTGACCAAGTGGCAGAGCCATTTAACAATTTTCTCCCTTTCCACTGGTTCTCACTTAAAGTGCTTAGAAGAGCAGAGGTGCTGGAAGAGGGTACTGTGCCATCTGGAAGAATGTTCTAGTAGTTATTCTAGCACAGGGCCTGTCTAGGTGAGTTGGTGTCGCAGAGCTAAGAGGTTGAAAATAAACAAGAGGGTTTGGTGGAGTCGGTACTGTCTGCAGTGGCTCAGAGCCTGGCCTTCCCGGAAGCCTCCTGGGGAGTCTCTACCCCCTGCACTGGAGCCCCCACCATGCCTCGTGCTAGCTCTCGTCGGTGCACCTTCCAGGCCTTCTCCATGCATGGCCCAGCACTGGTGCTCAGGGCCCCTCAGAACTTGCTTCCCCAGCCCGCAGGCTCCTGCCAGGCCCTGCACCAGCCCCCGCTTCTCACGGCTCCCTGGACACGTCCGACACAGATGTTTCCAGGGCTTTGCCATAATGCCCCTCGCTGCAGGGCAGCAGAACCCCTGCGGAGAGGCCAGCCACAGCGGTGTCGTCATCCTGCAATGCCAAGACCATGTGATCTCAGTGCCCGCCTAAGGGGGGCCTGGATGCTACCCTGCTACTCAAATGGTCCTAGCTACTCCTGTAGCCGAGAACACCTAGGGGCCGGCATCAATCAGCTGATTTTCAGTCAAACACAAGGATTTGCTGAGCAGGAAGAGGCAGTGGGAGGGCAGGGCAGGACCTGAGCCTCAAAAGAACTGGGGGCATCAGCACACAGCCCCTGGAGCATCCCTCCCCAGGGCTGCCTGCTCCAGCCCCTCCCATCCCTCCGTCTGCCTCCAAGCGAGCAGAAGAGCCGGAATCAGTTCTCAGGGAGGCCGCTCTCCCGGTAGATGTAAACCTTTGGCACACAGCGGCTTCCTGGAGAGAGTTAAACCAGTCCCACAGGCAAAGAGGTAACACTTTCTCCCCACCACATCCCGCTTGGGCCCATCCGAAAAGCAATAACTGAGACAAGCAACAAGGGAATTAACTAGAAAAGTTGCCAAAGTACCCATTTTTCCTCTTTTTCCAGTTGCTCCTTTTTCTCCTTTTGGGCCCTGGGGACCAGGCTGTCCATCTGATCCATTGTGTCCTGGAAGCCCACCAACTCCTGGAGGTCCTGCGTCAAAACGCGGGAAACAAGACCATCTTAAAAAATCATCACTGAGCTTAACATGATCTGCTTTAGCCAGTGACACTAGATGGGCATGAATGCCTTTTCCAGATCTCCTCCTGCCTCTTCCCTTCCTTTTCCACCTTTGCCCCACCCCCCATGCAGTGACAGACGGGGAATGGTAATGGCAGGTCCTCAAGTGGGAGGGGACAGGAGAGCTCGTGATTTGGGCCAAGACAAGGAGGGGGACACACTCCGGATTCTTCCCCCTTTCCCGCCTCCATCCCTTCTGAGCGACCCTGGGGAACTAGCCCCCCACATCCTCCCTCCGGAAGTAAGAAAATCCACAGACTCTTACCTGGTGGGCCAGGTGGTCCTACAACAGAAAAAGAAATTTAGATGATAAAGCATGCCTGGAAGGAAGCCAGCACCACAACCCCCAAATCAAAGAGCACTTTCCCCCTTTTAATAAGTACTAACCATCTACTGGCCCTAAGCATCCACTCCATGCCTTTTATTTAGAACCCAGCATATTCACTCAAAAGAACCTTAAAAGCAATTCAACAGTTTGCCAATCAAATCCACTTTTGCTTAGGTTTCAATGAACTAAGAATAATTTCTGAATGGGCTTCACCATAGATTCATAAATCAGTCATCTCTCAAGCAATCAGCTTCATTAAATGAGGTTTGGTAAAAATGTAGGAGGGCACTAGTGCAGCCTAGGCCCAGGTAAGCATTGGGAAATGGATGTGCTGTCATTGCAGGGCTGAGGTCTGGCTGTTGTGAGAAAGCAGTCCCAAGAGCTCTCATCCAGCCAGCGTATCTCCTTCACACCACCCAGAGCAACTGAGAGCAGAAGTTCGTTCTCAGATCTCTATTCTGTTGCACGAAATAGCCTGAGAACAACTGAGGGTCCAGATCAGATAACAAACACCTTGCTAAGTGTGTAATTACCCGAGGATCTAAGGGGTTCAGATGAACCATTTACACATAATCCAACAAAACAATTTTGCTTCCACAAATAGGAGAGTCTCATCAATATTTTATTTAAGCACTCAGACAAGCCAATGGGTTTATAACATGAGCAGTGGAAGTCCTTCTGTTTTTCCAGAACATATATGTTTACCCACGTTGGAGTAGAAAGGTCGTTCTACAAATCCAAGTCTGTGACTTTTCAGAAGACCGCCATTTACTAAGCATTTACTGTGTGCACAAAAGTCTACCAGGCAGCAGAAATCTTGGTCCCTGTGTCTGTTGTGTTTATGATCTAGCTGGAAAAGGTAGACACTCTGAAACCACAATGAAACATGAGGGAGGGAGTTACAGAGAAGCAGCCCCTCCAAGAGGTACTGGCACATGGCAGTCTGAGAAGGCTTCCAGACAGGGTGAGGCTTGAGCTGTGGCGCTGAAGAAACAATGGGCTTGACATGGCCACAGGGGTGAGGGCTGGACAGCTCAGGTCGGGGAGCAGCAGGAGCAAAGGCACAGGGGAGGGAACTTGCATGATTCAGGGTGAAAGAAAGGGGGAAGATTGGCCAACCTGGCGTGTGTAGAGATGAGGCTGAGTCAGTACTTGGAGGGGTGGGTGTGAACGCCAAGAGGAGAGGTGTAGGTGGTGTCTGCAAGGCAGTGGGGAGCTACAGTAGGTCTCTAATGGGGGATGACCCTGTGAAATCAGTGTGTTTTTGAGATCCTCTCTGTAGATGGAAGTTGAATACAACTAGGGAACAAGATGAGAGAGAAAAGAGAGGTGGGGTGGGGAGAAAACACCCAGAGAATCTTTGTAGTTAAAATGAGGGGAAAGGATGTGGACAGATCAGTTGGTAACTGTAGAGTTGTAGAGAAAGCTAGGAATTCAAGAGGTATTTCGGCAGAAGAATGAGCAGGGCTCCATATCTGATTGGGTAGGGGGCAAAAGAGGACACTCAGATGACGGGGAACTGAGGATATGGATGGAAGGAGACATGACGACTCTTGGAAGAAGAAGTGTTTGAATGTATATTTTCCATCCATGCAGTCCCACTTGGGGCAAAAATTATTTGCTGAAAATGGTACCACCATTTGCTGAAAAGTGTAGCCTGTGGTGACATGACTTTACCAACAGATGGCGTGTGCCTGTACACACATAAGGAGGTCAGAAGAAATCAATCAATCATTCCTGACTACAGATGGAACCAAATTCAGAGGTGCAGATTGGTAGAAAAAAGGTCACCAAGCAGGAATCAGCTGTCTATATAGGTTTCAAGAGTTCTCAGGACAGTCCAATAACCATTTCTATGCAGCAGGAGTATTGGAGAGAGGTCCTGGCTAGAGCTGTATACTTAGGACACTTTGGTCATGGCCAAGAAGTGTCCCTACGGTGAAATGTTCAGATTAGGGTTTTCTGTCATTGACCTGAGGTTCATTGACACCTGTGGCTACAGCTCTTAGTCATTTGAGTCCATAGAATCACCTAGAACGCTTGTTAAAATGCAGATACACAGACCCCAGCTGGAGATTCTAATTCAGTTTGTATTTTGAGTGAGGCCCAGGAACATGCATTTTCACCAAGCACCACAGATGACTGGGGAGCGGATAGTCCTGGGTACCCCCGACCACGTGTGAAACTTTCTTGGAAAAAGAATTGGTCACTGTCAACAGAGTCCTAAAGTGGGTCCCTGACCCTAGAAAGGCTATTAGTCTGGAGGCAAGAGTAAAATGTTGAGCCAAATTGTGGGATGGAGAGAGAGGGGGACACACACCACATCTAGAGGGAGGCGGGTGATAGAAGAGGCACCAGGAAAGAGAGGGCGAACCGAAGGTACAGGAGGGAATCCAGGAGGTCCTGAGCCCTGAAACTAATGGAGAAGAGAATTTCAAAAGAGAAAGGAGACAAGCACTTCCAAAGAGCTCAGAAGCAGAGTGCTAGAGCGACGGTGAGTTGTATCCCGACGCCCACTCGGGATGCCTACGGAGCTGCCCAAGGGCCCCTTACACCCGGAAAAAGCCCTAAATACGTGTCACTATACTAATGTCAAATGTCAGATAATATGTGCCAACTGGGCCTTGAGAAAACTGTTTTTCAGGATGTTTTCTCAGCTCTTGACTCTTCTCTTCTTGACTAACAGAACCCCTGGGGATACATGTGGACAGCCAAGTTCATGTTAGCACCATATGTGGGGCTGGCCCGATGGGATAATGGAGCATGTTGTGGGGACTTGAAGCCTTGGTTCATATGTGGCCCTGCCTCCCACTTGCCTCCTTGTTTCCCACTGCCTCCTGGCCTCCCCAGGACAAGTTTTCTGCTGCCTCCCGGGTTTCTGATGCATCTGCCCCAGTCCCCGCCCAATCAGCGACTGCTGCCACCTTCCACACCAGTGCAGCCGGGGTTGGACATGTGCCCTGCATGCCTCATCACAGACTGGGATCTCCTGTGCTTGTGAGGACCTGGACTTGTTCTGCGAGCATCCCACGACTTGAGGAGTATGACACTAAATAGTAAATAAAAAGCCCCACCATAGCAGGTGGAGAGTAAAACCATTAAAGAAAGGAGGAAGCCCTTTTCCTGCTTTTTGAACAAGGGACCCTGAATTTTCATTTTGCACAGGGCCCTGCAAATGCCCCAGCTGACTGCCCCAACCTACATTCCTAACCAGAATCGGTTAGAAGTGGGTGGGTGCTATAGAAGCTGAGTCGCTTAGAGTTTTTTTCTCCTTGAAATCTAAGACTGACCCACAGTGCCCCTAGTTATGTAAATTGGATGTCTGTGGATGGCCATGCGAGGTAAAACAATGCCCGTCTGCAGAGAGAGCAGAGAGGAGAGGAGAGGTGGTGATTGGTGTTGACATGACAGAACCACAAGATGGCAGCACTGGGATCCCGGAGTCCCCAGAACCAACTGGGAGTGTCCGGACTTTGTGGGGGAAAAAAGCCTTTGCTGTGTTATGCCACTGGGATTTTATGGCTTAATTATTACCAGAGCAGGGACTAACCTACCTTGACAAACACATCCCTCTATCCTTACAATAACTGGTAACCTCTGGACCTTTTTTCCCCCCTCAAATAAGCTCTAGTGGATCTCTGCTACTAGCAAAGAGAAGAATTTCAATGCAGACAGGAAACACAGGCACAACAGTTATGAGGAAGGAATAATCCAGAAGTGTAACGCTCACTTCTCGTCTTTGAGTGGGGGCACTGGCCCCGCTGAGGGCTCCCAAGAGCCCGCCCACCTGGCTCCTCTCGACACGGCCACTCCAAATCACAGGGGAGGATTTCACTAGTCTCCCCTTTCACCCCGGGATGGCGTGACAACGGCTGTCACCAGACCCAAGGCACCTGCTTAGCACAGCAATGACCACAGGGGACGTGGCTACACATTTCCCAAAGTCTCACTGATAGAGGAACCCAAAGAAGCCCCCAAATAAAAAAATCCAGAAAGAAACATGTCGGAAAGGGAGGTCTGGTTCTGCTGCTTTAGAAAGAGCTAGTAAAAGACCGCAGCTTCTTTTACTAAGCTGGGTAAGGCCAGACCTGGCGCCTGTGAGGTCGAAAGTCCTGACTCTCTTCCTCTCCTGTTCCCAGCAGGGACTCCCCGGGGCTTGGGACTCATGCCAGCCACAGCTTTGGGGCCAGACGGGAGCTCTAGCCAAAGGGAGTGTGGCTCCCCTTTCCCTCGGGAGTCGGGAATACTTGGCTGTCCTTCAGGGAGGGCCTGAGAGGGCCCTAGCTCTCACACGTGGAGCTGGAGTCCACCAACTCTAAAACCACAGGGAGGCCAGTTGAGTGAGAGCGTGAGCAGCTACAGTGGCTGTTTCTGAGAACAGCCTGTCTGTCAGTTTACCACGTGTTGCCCTGGCCACAGCTTGGCGGCCTCGGGACCCACCCTCTGTGGCTGCAGTCCCAGGGCACCTAACTTGGAAAGGCGTCTTTCCTCACCTGTCCCCACTAAGTGGCAGCTTTGGTCCAATCCCATTTATTTGGTGCCTTTCAGCTTTGGACTAGGGCATGGCAACCTTAAAGAATTAGAGTAGGGATGGCAAATAGGTTTTCTTTCAAGTTCCAGGTCTCCTCCATTAGCACAGCTTTCTGGAATGCCGGAAAAGAATGACATGAGGCCATGCTCCGTGGCGGCTGTGGTCCATTCTCAGCGTCCGCCTGGGTACAGGACAGGGAGCAGTAACTAGTACCATCACGGGGTTGGAGTCCCTTGGCCGGGAGGAGAACAGGCACTGTGGCTTTGAAGCACCCCGCTCTGATAAGCGGTTCAGTAATGTGAGAGTTTAGAGATTTTCTGAAAAAGCCCACATGCAGAGGCCACTGGAAGCGAAGAGTTACCCAAGAACCTGCCTTCTTCAAGACCCCCTGCTTTTCCAGAAGATATGTTTCTGGGGTCCTAAGGAAACCTGGGCTTGGGGATAGGATGCATCCAGAAAAGCATGCTGTGTGTGCTCAAAAGCACAAACTGTGCACTGGCAAAAACTCCTAACTACTCTAGCTACTGAGTTGCCCTCACTATTTGCCGGAGAGGTTACAGGCTGCACACCTCTGTCCTTGTGCCCAGAGCAACGACAGCTGCCTCCAGGAAAAAGGAACAGAGATGGGGTTGCATGGTCACAGCTAGACTAGCCTCAAGTCACAGTGCCTGCTTTGTCAAAGATGAGTCCAGTGTAAAGCTAGATCTTGTTCTCAGGCCTCAGGCCCTACGCCCGGGGTCTGCTCCGGCAGCATCTTCTCGGGGCTCTGGACCGAGGCTCTCTGCCCTTCTCCCCTGTAGTTGCCAATTCAGTCCCGGATCCTGTCACCTTCCTGCCCCCTGTCCAGACAGCGTGGTCTATCCCAAGGTACAATCTCACTTGGCAATGTGTACTTTTCACACCTAAGTTTTAATTGAAGAGCTTGCTGTGTTAAAAGGGGGCCCAGTTTCAAGCTGGCATGAAAGGGGAAGGTGCTGGCTTTTGAAAAGATTTCAAGGTGCCAAAAAATAACGTCCTCAACTCATTTCCAGCACAGATGCGATCCCCACCCCACCCCTCAATCTTCCCTAAGTGGTCTTGACAGCTCCATCTGCATTCACTGAACAGCCTGGCTCTCCTTCTATCACTTCTATAATAAATATCAAAAAGGAAGAGGCTTTTCCTGTGCCTCTCAATGGGGCTTTTGTGCCTGTAATTCCATCCATCTAAGCATTTCTCTAGCGCTCATTACTATCACACAGGGGAACTCTGAAAAGGACTTCCAAAGATGGAAGAAAGGTGCTTCAGACACAAGAGTTTCAGAATGAAGGACCAAGCTGTTCCGAAGATACTTAATTTTCTGCGAGGGCCGAAATGTGACTTGAGTAATTCAATTAGCGTTTCCCAAGAAGCCACAGGATTACAGCTTTTCTCTCTAAAACTAAACTAAGCAAACAAGAGGCAGACTGTGGACTCGGGGTTCCTCAGGGAAGGATCTTTCTTACCAGCCCACCGCCCCAATTTAATCACTTCCATAAACCATAGGTCTAGTCATTCAGCAAACTCCCACTGAGTTCCTAGTGCAGGGCAGGTAATGAGCGGTGGTGGGGAGAATGCTGGCGCGCAGGATGAGGGTTCTCAGGGCTGGATGCACACTGCAGGGTTTCTTAACCTCCGCCGTGGCGCCCTGTCAACGGGACCTCCCCAGGGCCTGAGGCCAGACACCGAGAAGGTTCAACAGAAGATTCATCTGGCTTCAAAATCTTGTGGTTATGTTTTAAAGTTCATGAGAGCTCTGCATTTACTTCATATGAGACTTTTAATGCAAAATCATTTCCCCATTTCCTCAGAATGGGGGAGAGGCAGGAAAATAGCTGTGTCTGAAATCAGGCTCCGTAGGCCCATCCTTGGGCCTGGCCAGAACCTTCCTCGGTCTGGGGTAAAACAAATTGGGTGACCATTCTGGGGTCTGTGTTCTTCCTTGCCCAAAGCTTCTGAAGGCAGGAGGCAAGCACCTCCCCCGCTCAGGAAGGAAGAAGGCACCCCCTACCTCAGGCAGGAATCAGGCAACCCCTTCTCAGGCAGGAATCAGGCACTCTCCCACCCCAGACAGGAATCAGGCACCCTTTCCTCAGGCAGGACTCAGGCACCCCCCCTCAGACAGGAGGCAGGACACCTTAGGTTCAGGTGCACGTGCGTCTATCAACAGCACTCTCCTCCTCCCCTGCCCAACCCATTAGCCATTCTGTGTCCCTTTGCTTGATGTGCCTCCTTTTTGATTCCCTCCCTCCGGTCTATTTGTCCTTGATTTCCTGAGTGGAGGGGAGCCGCCTAGCACATGGTAGACACCACACACAGAGCACTCTTCACAGAGAGTGTTTTCTTGACTAATTAGCAGTTTGCTTCTAGAACTTTCTGTTCATGCCATATGTATAAGGAAATAATTACTTCTGGTAAGAGAATACCCCTTTCTTTTCTCTTTTAAAAATTAATGTGAGTAAGGAAAACATCTATGGCCCCCGTTCAAGGTACCACACGTTTCTAATTATCCAAGACCTAGTTATTTTCCAGGGCTATATTTCTATGGCAATACCAAAAACATTATTTTTCCTAATTATATTACAGTTGATTTTCAGCTCATTAAAAACATCTGGTAAAAGTAAACCAATATGTGTTTTTATAACCCACAGTGTTCTTAGGTGTTCATTCTGCCCTGGCCCTTTGGCAAGCACACGTGTGTGCGGTGTAGGCACCTCAGTGCCAGGCCGGCCTACCTGTCAGGCAAATGCCCTTGGTGCTGTTGCAGAGGTCCACCATCACTCGGATCTGCAGGGAGAGAGGGTGGTTAATAGCAGCACAGAAGACAGTGGGCCCTGAACTTGACCTTTATCCAGACAAGAGCAGTTATAAACATTCACAAAGTAACCTCAGGAGAACATGCAAAAGTCTGAGGAAAACTTAACCTCAGCTGAAAGAGAACCTCTTAAAAGACCTAAAGATACATGATAACAGAAGTTCATCTATCAATATTGTCAACCAAATATCCTTGATTTCTATCCAACTCTGAGAGGACAGAGGATGGTGAAGGAATTGCTAAATCCAGCTTTCGAGGCTGTCATGAACCAGCCCTCCAGCATCTGAAGGGCTCAATCTGCATGGGGGTTGAATAAAGAGGGTAGGCTTGGTGGTTGGGAGTAAGCACCTATTAGCTGGGCGAGCACAGGCAAGGTACTCAATCTCTGGACACTTTGGTTTCCTCTGAAAAGTGTAAACACTATAAGCACCTGTCTTGAGTTCTGTCACTGGCACATGGATGCTGCCCCAGATGGGAGTCATTCTTGTGCCTTGTGGATAATGCCTATTCATCGCTGGATGGCCACCTGCGGTAGGCGGTCGCTGCAGCATGGTATGAGCCTGGTATCTGGTTTCCCCACACCCATTCTGCAGCCCCCTCCCCCCGTCCACTCTCCATGCTGCTCCCAGAGAACGTCACAAAAACCAAATCTGAGTGGGTGAGCCCTGATTCACATACTCTTGTGATCCCTTGCTGCCCTAAAGATAGAACAAAAGTCCTCCTTCTCTGGACTCATCTCACACCACTCCCTTTTCCCTTTCTGTCTTCCAGCTACACTTTGCCTCAGTTTGCTCACCCACAAAATGGAGATAGGAACAGTGCTTAGTTCTTAGGATTGTTGTGAAGAGTAAGTGAAATCATTTTATGTGAAGTTCTTAGAACAATCTCGGAAGCACCCACAAAAGTATCTTCCATTTTGTGGAGGCAAAAGAGAGTGTAGACAGAAGCATGGATTCTGAAGTCTGCCTGCCTATGTTCAAATCATGGCTTTGCCAGTCACAAGCAGTGTGATCGGAGGGCACTTACTTAACCTCTCTGTGCTTCTGTGTTCTTACCTGTAAATGGAGTTAATAGCACCTACCTTATACCATGGTTATGTGGATTAAATGAGCGAATACATGCAACACACTCAGAGCAGGACCCGGCACATATAGTAAGCACACGCTATTTATGCTATTGTGTTAGATAGTTCCTTAAACATGCCAAGAATGACTTAATTTATCAATTTACCATCCAACTGTTTTCAATTTATAGATTCAGTAATTTTTAGACCCCAGTATTGTGCCACTTCAAAACTGTGGAGAGAACTTATTAAGAAATGGATTTGAGACAGCTGGATAGACATCTGGGGGGAAAACAAAAAGTTGAATCCTTCCTTCACTCCTTACACTAAATAAGTCCATTAAGCAATATTGATAAAACAGTTAAAAGTGAAAAACAAACTTAGAAAAGCACTGGAAGAAAACCTGGGGAAAAATTTATAATGGCATTAGAGTAGGAAAGAATTTTCCAAGAAAGAAACAACCCCCGTACTATATAGGAAGAATGTATAAATTCTACTGTCTAATAATTTTAAATTTCGGCAAGAGGTGAAATACTATAAGCCAATAACAAATGAGAACTATAGACCTTAGAAAACAATTGCAAAGGGCTAGTATATAAAGAGCTGTTACAAAGCAATAAGGAACAAGAAACCAAAAGAAAAATGGACAGTGGGCTCAAACAGGAAGTTCAGAGAGAAAAAAAAAAAAAGAGTGCCTCATTTTCACTTACAGTTAAAGAAATACATTCAAATGATGAAATGCTGTTTCCTACCTCTTAGATTTGTTAATAAAAAGGCTAACAGAGCACTTCTCATGGGAGTGGCCAGAAGAGCTGCACTCTCTCGACCTGTTGATCAAGTATGAAGGCATACTATCCCTTTGGAGGGCATTTTGGCAATAACTACTAAAATTTAAGTGGGTCTACCTTCTGATCCATCAATTGCACTTTGGGATTTATTCTTCGGATATATTCATATATATATGATAGAATAGATAGAGGAGATAGAAGTACAAAGATGGTCATTGCAGAAATGTGGGCAAGAGCAAAAACAACCTAAATATTTATCAGAGGGTCTTGTGAAATGAAGTGTAGCATACCCATAGAATGAAATATAGTGAAAAAGAATGCCTTTAAATCTGTAAAAATGACATTGAAATATCTCCAAGATAAATGAAAAAAATGCAAAGTACCGAGCAGCATGTGTAATGTCCTCTCATTTATGTAAGAAAAGTGGTGTGCACACAAATGTTTCTATATGCTTCTCTCTTGCTGCTTTCAAGATTCTCTGTTTTTGGCTTTCCAGAATATGTATGGAAAGAAACCTAAAAAGCCTCAAGTGAGGGGGGAATGGAGGACCAGGGTGGGAGGAAGCCGTACTAAACATGATACGCCCTTTTGTTTCATTGGAAATTTTCACTGATCACTCTTTCAATTAAACTCTTTCTTAAAAGAACATGTTTTGATTTGAGGGGGAAGATTGTTTGGTCTTCTACCTAGGCTTCATCTGTTTGCTAGGAGATCCAGAGGAACTGCATCTACTTTGTCAAGTATATCAACAGGTATTTATTGATGGCTTTGAAATTTATTGTGAAACATACATCTCACAAATATATCAAATGTGCACAATTTAAAGATGAGTCATAAAGCAAACATGTATATTCCGCCCCTCCAGGGGTAAAAAGCTGGAGGTGCTTCTTCCTGTAACATACCAGCTCCATCAACTCTGAGACAAAGTATACTGTGCAGTGTTCCTCTCCCTTTCATATAAGTCAGAATGCAGAGCTTAGAGAGGTGACATCATTTACTCAAGGTCACATCAGTTGCTCGGAGCAGAGCTGGACTCAACTCTAGCTCTCCTGATGCCAGGTCTGCTGTGCTTTCGATTATGGCTCTGATGATCCGCTCAACACAACCAGACAGAAGAAATTTCGACTCGTTATTTTTAGTCATTTTCATAAATGAATGTAATCAGCTGCACTATGGACAAGATTTATTATCTTAAAAAATGTATAATTGCCCATTGAGAGAACCATTAAAGACTTCACAATGCTTCATTTGTTGCCTGGGGGATCACAGCAGAGGGAGTAGTTGAAACAAGAGAAGCATCAATAGGGAAAATTAGCCTTTCTCTTTCCTCCTCATCACCGGTCTGGAGTAGGCACAGTGTCTATAAAAGACAACAAAGAAAGAATCTTCATTTCCTGACCTTTGGGCTCCATTTATATGCTAAATATCCATTCAGATATGTACCAGTAAATTGTGTTAATCTTGATGCAGAAATATTCCTCTAACAGACTTGGGCTATATAGAAGGTTGTACCAGGGGGAAACATAGGGTATGAAAAGTTGTGGCCATAAGAAAGTCAGAAACTGTCTTTTCTGATAGTGATTAAGAACTTGGATCAGAATAAGAGAATTCAAAATTGGTTGTCACACAACCTAGGTTGCCAAATTATGGAATCACATTTGGCATAGAGAGCTTTCTAAATCTTAATGCAGGACTTGAGAATGGTGAAGCTGGAAGAGAACTTATAGCTCATTGTCCTGGGGGTGTCAGGCCCAATCTGTCCAAGATGTGGCCCTGTCCCCTCCCAGAGTCCGGCTCCCACCACTTTCCCCTGTCACTCTGCTCCAGTCACACTGACTGTCTTCTCTGTCTTTGCTGTGCCTGTAGGCAGTGCTCACATCTTTGCTGAGACCTCAGCCCAAATGTCACCTCATCAGGAACACTTTCCCTGACTCCCCAACTGAAAATAGCCCTAGGGGCCACTCTCCATCACCTCACCTGGATTTTTGTCTCTGTAACGCTCATCATTATCCAATATTATCTTACTTATGTCTTCATTTATTTATTATCTGCCCCTGCCTTGCAAAGAATGGAAGCATTTTGAGAGAATTTGCGCTTTGTTTTGTCTCTATCCTCTGTGTATTAAATACACACTCTCCACTGGGGAGATACAGTTCAAGGAAGACAGTACGTCAGTGGTCTCCAAGGGAGAGCTTACCTTGACAGAAGGTGACAATAAATTGCTAACCTGGGTTTATGATGTGAGAATCTGATGGTGTTGGGAAGAGGATGGGTGAGATGCAGAAAAATCTCCATAGCAGCAGTGGAAAGGCCCTCCCACCCCACAGACACTATTTGGAGGACACATTTTAGGGGAACCAATGTCTGTCACTCTCAGTGTAATATAAAGAATGGTACCCCTGAGCGCTCAGGCTTAGTGCACCCTTGGTCAGCATGTCACCGAGGCAGAATCATCTCCCCAGGAGAAATACCATGGCCTGTCGGGGTCATCTCTCCCCAGTAGGAAGATCAATACAGTATGGACAGGGACACACTGTATGGGGACTTGTTCTTAGCAGTGACAACATATGGGTGATGGGAGAAAAAATAGCCAAAAATGGGAGGGAGGGCCTCGGGTTCCTCCCCATGACAGTTCTTGGCTTTGCTTGAGAAAGAATTCAAGAGCAAGTCATTTAGAAGGAGGGCCAAAGATTTATCAAGTATAGAAGTAAGAAAGAAGCTACTTCATAGACAAAGTAGCAGCCTCTCTTAGGAGGATCCCCCTTTGCCTATAACCAAAAGCTTTATATGTTTTTAAAATTAGTTAAGGGAGGGGCTTACTCTTTAACTTTGGATTTATCATTCACATTGGGCACTTAGTTTTTCCACGGTCCTAGGGTTGTGAAATTACCTACGGGGAACAATTTTAAGAATGTCCAGCTTTTGTGGCTTTTATCGTCTGGTGGTCTTCCATGAGTCAGATCTTCTGACTTTTTTTTTAATGACTTGCTGGTTTTTAAGCGAAGGGTCAGCCTAAAACCAAAATGGCTTTATTTTGGTTAACTTATCTCCTGCATCTCCCTTCCCTCCTGCCTCAAAGTGGCTTGCTCAGGGATCTTATGTAACTGAGTTTCAACTTTTCCAGAAGTGTTAATCCGGATACAGCAGGTGCTGTCGGCCAAAACACAGACACCTCCTTGCTCCGCTGAAAGGGGGTCAAGGGGTTATCCCACTATCAGGAACAACTTTGGCCAGAGAATCTAAAGATCTTTGCTGCCCAGAGAATCTAAGAATCCAAAGATCTTAGCGCCAGATTCTGCAATAATTTCAAGAATTAAGAAGTAGCCTCTACATTTATCTCTAACCAGGGAAGTAGGGCAGTTAGAAAATCTCCTAGCCTGAAATAAAAGGCTGTTCTAAATTCCAGAGGTTACCCACCTTAACAATAGCCTGGGAGATAAAGATGGGGGCATTATCTTTCTAGGCCAATGCCAGGGTAAAGGGCAGGAAAATAAGGAGAAAGGGGTTCATGCTTAATTAACGTATGAAGTCTCGATCTGTCCTCTTGGGTGGAAGCAATCCATCTTGATTTCAGCTGCTCTTCTTCCTTGTCAATCTGACTTAGAGGTCTCCAGATTCTGTACAGGTGGAACCTTCTTTAGCTGTGTGATATGTACCCAAGGCTCAATACCTTCTAGTTTTGCAACAGTGTCAGTGGACAGGAGCCCTGGGAAGATCACTTTTCCAATGGGGCTTGAGAGCCATCTTTTTCAGAACACCCAATCACCAGGCTCTCACCTGTGAGCAAGTTAGATTCTCTGAACTGGGACCTGGGAAGCCTTCTTTAACCTACTGATGATGGGCTTGAGTAAAGACATTAGAGACCTATCGTAGCTGGTCATACTAGCATGAGATGACAAGGGATAAGCAGAAGGTTGTATACTGATCAAATTTTAAGAAGTTTGTAAGGTTTTTGTTAAGGCTGTTCAGGATATATCATATGCCCTTGTTAAGGCATATGAAATGTCCTGTGAAGTGGGTGCCTCAATCACTGGAGATCGTGAAAGGTATATCCCAAGTGGGAAACATACTTTTTTAACAGTTTCTTTGCTAGTGTGAGGGCATCAGCCTTGCAGCAGGGGGAAGCCTTAGGTCTTCTGGAAAACACACATATAGTAACAAGAACATATGAATAACCCATATGAAATGGCAGTTGAATGAAGTCCAGCTGCAGGTGTTGAAAGGGTCCAGAGGGAGGTCTGAGGTCTCCGGGAATAAAAACAGATTTTTTTCAGGATTCAGGACAAGTCAGACATAGCTGGTAGACTGTTGTTGCAATTTTATAGAAGTCTCCTTACCAATGTCTATTCATAAGTTGAGTCATCTTAAATGCACTGTGGTGGGTGAAGGAATGCAAAAACAAAAAACAAAAACATGGGGTTTTTCAGGGAGCTGAGAAGCACCAAGGGATCTAGAGTTTCCCATAGCCCCGACTATTCACTTCATTTATAGCCATTGCTTACCCACCTTAATTTCTCTGATTAAGAGCAGATTGTTGCCATGTTACAAGGACATCAGGATGGCAAAAGTCTTACTATTTGTGGAGAAGATTTTTTAAGACTCATGTTTGTCCCTGGAATTAAAGAGGTTGTGCTAGAGTTTGGGCACAAGAGTCCTTTTAATTGTTTGTATTTTAAAGGTTTTGTTCGCTAAGCCTGGGTTGTAACAACCAAAAATGTCTCCAGACATTGCCCAATGTCCAGAGGGGCTAGGGGAGTGGGGGCAAAAGTCACCCTTGGTTGAGAACCGCGATTCTAAATGTTAGTCACTCCAACCAGTAACCCTGTGCCAGGTTGGTCCTCGGTACCTTCTTGTTTTATCCTCAGGCAACGTAAGAGGTAGGTTTTATTGTTCCCAAGTTACAGAGAAGGATTATCTTCCCCAGAATGCTGACTGACTTGCCCGAGAACCCACAGTTAATTAAAGCTAAAGCATGGAATTCAATGGCATTGAGCTGAAGCAAGCGTCCCCAGTGGTGTGAAATATGACCAAAGTCGACCACTATGGATTTTAGGCAGATGTGTTAGCTATGAATTCTTCTGTGGGATGTCGTTTCCCTGAGCAGATTTCTAGACATGCCATACTGTTGCTTAAAAAACATCACTGGAGGGGCGCCTGGGTGGCTCAGTTGGTTAAGCGACTGCCTTCGGCTCAGGTCATGATCCTGGAGTCCCGGGATCGAGTCCCGCATCGGGCTCCCTGCTCGGCGAGGAGCCTGCTTCTCTCTCTGACCCTCCCCCCTCTCATGTACTCTCTCTCATTCTCGCTCTCTCAAATAAATAAATAAAATCTAAAAAAAAAAAAAAAAAAAAAAACATCACTGGAGGGTGCCTGGGTGGCTCAGTCAGTGAAGCGTCTGCCTTCAGCTCAGGTCATGATCTCAGTGTCATGGGATTGAGCCCTGCATCAGGCTCCCTGCTCAGCGGGGAGCCTGCTTCTCCCTCTCCCTCTGCCCCCCATCCCCCAACTGCTTGTGCTCTCCCTCTCTCTCCAGTAAATAAATAAAATCTTTAAAAAAATACAAAACACATCACTGGAGTTTTGTTATCCACAGGGTAAAGTCAAACCTTTAGTTAAAGACCTGATATCAACCTACTAGCCCGGTCCGGATGAGAGCCGTTTTCCCTATCTGGGTGCCCCATGGCTCTCACTGGCATGTTAAGTCCCCCCAATATTCTCCAGTCCTTCAGGTTTACCCCTGACCTATGGCTAGAAGGAAAGTGGGGTTGCATTCTTTTTGTAGCTGTCCTTCTTGAAATAAAATGTATATCTGCCGTAGGACACCTCTGTGGTTCAGTCAGTTAAGCGTCCGACACTTGATTTCAGCTTAGGTCATGATCTCAGGGTTGTGAGATCGAGCCCTGTGTTGAGCTCTGTGCTGGGTGTGGAGATTGCTTGAGAGTCTCTCTCCCTGTCTGCCCCTCCCCACCGCTCCCCTGTCTTAAAAAAAAAAATTGGGTATTAGCAGAATATCAAAGTGGCTCCTGCCGTTGGAAGCTAAGTTGAAGACCTCTTAAAAACTTTTCTCTCTTTAAAAGCTTGTATCTTGGGGCACCTGGGTGTCTCAGTCAGTTGAGCATCTGCCTTCGGCTCAGGTCATGATCCCAGGGTCCTGGGATCGAGTCCCACATTGGACTCTTTGCTCAGGGCAGAGACTTCTCCCTCTGTCGCTCCCTGCGCTCATGCTCTCTCTCTCTCACTCTATTTCAAATAAATAAATTAAATTAAAAAAAAAGAAGCTTGTGTCTTGAAAATTTCAAAGAGCATTGGATTTTAAATCCATTTTCTGGGAGGAGATTAAGTATTTATAACCCATAGAGAGAGCAGATTAATAGATTGCCAAGGCCTGGGGAGGGGGCAGGAAAGGGGCAGTACCTGCTCAAGGGGGACAGGGTTTCTTTTTGGGGTGATTAAAAAGTTCTGGAACTAGACAGGGGTGACAGCTGCACAGCACTACAAATGTAAGTAGCACCACAAAGTTGTACACTTTAGAAGGGTTAAAAGGGTGAACTTTATGTTAGGTGTGTCTAACCACAGTAACAAAGTATCTGTTTAGAAGCTTAACTCTTTTAGGGTATTTTTGTGTCCTCCCTTTCCTGGAACAACTCAATATCCTGGGATCAATAAGGAAATACGTTGGGGGATAATCTTAGTTAATATTTCCAACATTACTATGCCACATGAAATTCTCAGGTTGTAGATATTTTTCTGTATTCTGCAGAATTATGACTAACACAGTTTTGCCTTGTATCTTGTTCTGATGGGAAGATACAAAAACTAATGTTGTTAAAATTGATTTTAGGAGCTTCACATGTAGTTATACTTAATTTATAGTAAAAGAACAATATTGTCCCAATTTACAGGTGAGAAAACTGAACAACACTCTTCTTTACATTTGGAACTCAGAATCTAGGGGGCCATCCAGACATTTCAACTACCATTTACTAGAAAGGTGGACATTGGAACAATGTCTTTTTTTTTTTTTAATATGTTAAATCATTTTGGGACTTACTTTCCACAATATTAAATACAGGATCAGTTGGGGATGGTGTCTAATATTGGGGTGAGGGGTTTAGAGGGGAGGTGGGGTAAGAAGTTAAACTAATCTGGTTCAGAAGAAAAAACTAACTAAAAAACAATAAAAAGATCTCATTCCCTTTTATTTTTTTTCCTTCAGTCTCAGGTGATTGTGGGCTGTGTTTATGTTTCAAAGACATGATAAAATGTATACATCAAGGGACAGAGAAAGAATATAATTTCTTCTAAGAAGGTCTTGGGTTTCCTAAGGTCAGTAATTTACAAGTCTTTTGAGATAAACAAGGAAAGTTTTGGGATTGTTAAAGGAATAGGTGAATTTTGAATTGCCTCTAGAGCTAACTTTTGTTTTGTGAAAAATGTGTAACATTAGGATCATTGCTCTCTATTCCTCTAAGAATTGGCTTATAACTGAAATACATCATAGATTGATCCACCTGTGCAACTACATTATTCTCAATTTCTTTCTTTCCTTTTGGGGACAAACTTCTAATTTTAAATTCTTCTGGCAGTATTGCATAACTTCCCTTGGGTATAAGACAGGTCCCCAAAGAGGGTGCAAAGAGCCACTCCCAAACACAGCCCAAAGAAAGAATCAACAATCTGCTTGTCCCAGTGAGGCAGAAAGCCAAACCCATTTATGCAAAACAAGACAAGCTAGAAGGCAATAAATAATCTTGGGAAAGAAAGGATCAACAAAAAATGGTTTTGGATTTGGAAAGGAAGGCACAACGTGATATTTTATCTTCCTCTCCTAACTGGGTACTACAGGCAGTATTTCAGAAGAACTGTTTCTGGTAAGAATTTTCACCTCTCACTGGCTTCTGCCAGAGTTCTTTAGATCCCTTCGGCTGGCTCTGGTATCTACCAGTGTCCCCTGGGCTGTTTAAAGGAATAATTAGCAGCTTGCAAGAAAACCCCTCAATTTTGTCAACTTTGGGAGGGGCCCATTTAAGGCGGCCCTCTTTTGAAGGTAGAGATGGGGGTATCTCTAAGGCCATTAATTTGGCAGTCTTTTGTTTACAGTTGTATTGTCTTTTCAGAGTGGAAAAACAATTCAGACACAGGATTAATAGAATGAGTACTCAAAGGAGGAAAAAGGAGAGCAACAGGAGTGACCTCAGTCTTATGGGTTTTTTTTTTTAAGCTACCTCTTACATCTTTAATTTTTCTTAAGCCTTTTGCAATGAATCTTTTGATGAGCTATATTGGAATTTTGAAACCTTGTGGAGACGTCTGCTTGCCAATTAAAACAGGTATCCCGTTCTGTTTAATTTGGCAACCCTTGCTTTCAAGTGTACTACTTAAATGATCTTATCCAATTGGAACATTCCCCATTATGGCCATAGTGTTTCTAGGTTGTATTTCCTCTGAGGGCTGGCAGCAGTTTGGTAGGACCCTAGCTGCAAATGGAGTTAACTTACATTTCTGTCTGGACATATCTAGCCATACATGGGGCACAACTCACATTTCTGTTTGGCCTTATTTTGGGGCCCCCAACCTGATGGTTACCAAGCCAAGTTCTTGAGGATATAAAATAAGCCTGTATATTTTTATAACTTCCAAGACCAAAAAAATAAGCAAGTGTGCTGGAAGGTGGAGCACTTAACTCTAGAATTGAAGGATATTAGCCCAGACTTTATTTACACAATACAAGACAAAACAAACATGAGCCCCTAAACACAACAGCAGTAACCAAAAGATGGCACCATGGACTGGCCAAGAGAAAGCAATGTATGCCACCAGTATTCCCAGCAGGGACTAAACCAGCAAATGGGGACTGTAGACTGGAAGTGGGAAGGGATTCCACCATGCAGCTGTGGACTGAACCAGGGGCTAAGGACTGGTGCTCTGTTAGAGCCTCCTGTCAGTCTAGACTGACCTCTTAACCCTGGACTAGAAAGCCAATTAAATAGTAGCTCAAACACAAAAAACCAAGAGTGACTCACCAACGGCCCTCAGAAACAGCAAGAAACACAGTGAACTCAAAGGGCTTGCAGAGCACCAGGACTGTGTTTCTCGTTGTCCCTAAATGCCATCAGAAGTCAGCTTCAGATCCCACTGCTGCCACCAAATCTGTTAAAAAACAAAATTCAGCTGAGTAAACTTGAAGATTTAATTGGCTTTATTAAAATGATTCATGAATTGGGAGCATCCCATCTAGCAAGTAGAGGGGAGCTCTGCTGAGCTAAACAGAATAAAGGGTTTTAAAGGCAGAGAGAGGGCATTAAAAAAAGAAGAAGAAAGGAATTTATTAGCAAGGAATGCATTGTTTAGGCAAGGTTGCCTTCTTAAGGGGAGCAGCAGGGGCCTATCAGTAAATTTCCTAGTATTGACCAGGAAATTCCATGTTGACTAGCTAAAGGTTACATTCCTTGGCAGGGGTTGGGGGAGTGGGGGGGTGGGGGGTGGTTTGAAACTGCTGCTAGGTTAGGTACTAAGTCTTGGTCTGCTGACTTAGCCTAAGTGATGTCATTTGGGGCCTGCAGTTTTCCTTTTAACCTAAGGATATCATGGACAAGAATGCTCATGGCAACATCGTGATGGCAAAAGCACTTGAATAACCTAAATGTTCGTCAATAAGGCAGTTGTTAAACAGATGAAAAAGAATGAGGTAAAATAATATGTCCTCATCTGGAAAGATGGCCTTAGCGTACTCTTAAACAAGGTGCAGTAAGAGCCACAACACATAATGCAACTTTCTGGTTAAAAGAGGATATCTAGACATGTCTGGATGAACACAAAGAAGAGCTGGGAGCATCATGAACCAAATCACTAATTGAGATTCTTTTTTCTCCTGGCAGCTGAGACCAAGGGAATAAAAAGGAGATTTTCACTTCTTAGTGTATACAGTTTTAAAAGATATGTTGGGATAATGAGTGATTTTTACTTTGTTAGGCTTTTAGTAATTTAGGGGGAGGGAAGAGAGCATGCAAACATTATGTGAACTCAAAAGATGGGTCTGATGGGAGGAGGAGCAAGATGGCAGAAGAGTAGGAGACCTAAATTTCGTCTGGTGCCAGGAATTCAACTAGTTGGTATCAAACCATTCTGAACACCTACAAACTCAAAAGGAGATCAAAGAAAAGAATAGCAGCAACTCTATGAAGAGAAAAGTGACCACTTTCTGGAAGTGTATATTTTTCTGGGGTCATTGTTACCCTTTTAGCATTTTGTTCTCTCATTCATCTATTCTCCTCTGAACAAAATGACAAGATGGAAAAACTCACATCAAAAAAAAGAACAAGAGGCAGTATCGACTGCCAGGGACCTAATCAATACGGACATTAGTAAGATGTTGGAACTAGAATTCAGAATGACGATTATAAAGATACTATTTGGGCTTGAAAAAAGCATGGAAGATACTAGAGAATCCCCTTCTGGAGAAATAAAAGAACTAAAATCTAACAAAATCGAAATAAAAAAGGCTATAAATGAGGTGCAATAAAAAATGGAGGCTCTAACTGCTAGGATAAATGAGGCAGAAGTGAGAATAGTGATATAGAAGACCAAATGATGGAGAATAAAGAAGCTGAGAAAAAGAGAGATAAACAACTACTGGATCACGAGGGCAGAATTCGAGAGATAAGTGATACCATAAGACAAAACAATATTAGAATAATTGGGATCCCAGAAGAAGAAGAGAGAGAGGGGCAGAAAGTATATTGGAGCAAATTATAGCAGAGAACTTCCCTAATTTGGAGAAGGAAACAGGCATCAAAATCCAAGAGGCACAGAGAACACCCCTCAAAATCAATAAAAATAGGTCAACACCCCGACATCTAATAGTAAAACTTACAGGTCTCAGGGACAAAGAGAAAATCCTGAAAGCAGCTCCAGACAAGAGGTCTGTAACCTACAATGGTAGAAACATTAGACTGGCAGCAGACCTATCCACAGAGACCTGGCAGGCCAGAAAGGACTGGCATGATATATTCAGAGCACTAAATGAGAAAAATATGCAGCCAAGAATACTATATCCAGCTAGGCTGTCATTGAAAATAAAAGGAGAGATAAAAAGCTTCCAGGACAAACAAAACTAAAAGAATTTGTAAACACCAAACCAGCCCTACAAGAAATATTGAAAGGGGTCCTCTTAGCAAAGAGAGAGCCTAAAAAAAAGTAACATACACCAGAAAGGAAAGGAGACAATTTACAGTAACAGTCACCTTACAGGCAATACAATAGCACTAAATTCATACCTTTCAAAAGTTACCCTGAATGTAAATGGGCTAAATGCCCCAATCAAAAGACACAGGCTATCAGATTGGATAAAAAAACAAGACCCATCAATATGCTGCCTGCAAGAGACTCATTTTAGACCCAAAGACACCTCCAGATTGAAAGTAAGGGGGTGGAAAATCACTTACCATGCTAATGGACATCAAAAGAAAGCTGAGGTGGCAATCCTTATATCAGACAAATTAGATTTTAAACCAAAGACTGTAATAGGAGTTGAGGAAGGACACTATATCCTACTTAAAGGGACTATCCAACAAGAAGATCTAACAATTGTAAATATCTATGCCCCTAACATGGGAGCAGCCAATTATATAAGCCAATTAATAAGAAAAATCAAAGAAACACATTGACAACAATACAATAATAGTAGGGGACTTTAACACCCCCCTCAATGAAATAGATCATCTAAGCAAAAGATCAACAAGGAAATAAAGGCTTTAAATGACACACTGGACCAAATGGACTTCACATATATATATTCAGAACATTCCATCCCAAAGCAACGGAATACACATTCTTCTCTAGTGCCCATGGAACATTCTCCAGAAGAGATCACATCCTACGTCAAAATCAAGTCTCAACCAGTACCAAAAGATTGGGATCATTCCCTGCATATTTTCAGACCACAATGCCTTTTTTTTTTTTTAAGATTTTGTTTATTTATTCATGAGAGAGAGAGAGAAGCAGAGGCAGAGGGAGAAGCAGGCTCCCCGCTGAGCAGGGAGCCCGATGCAGAACTCGATCCCAGGACGCTGGGATCATGACCTGAGCTGAAGGCAGACACTTAACCATCTGAGCCACCCAGGCGCCTGCAGAACCCAATGCTTTGAGAGTAGAACTCAATCACAAGAGGAAATTCGGGAAGAACTCAAATACATGGAGGCTAAAGAGCATCCTACTAAAGAATGAATGGGTCAACCAGAAAATTAAAGAAGAATTTTAAAAATCCATGGAAAAAATTAGAATGAAAACACAACTGTTCAAAATCTTTGGGATGCAGCAAAGGTGGTCTTAGAGGAATGTATATAGAAATACAAGCCTTTCTCAAGAAACAAGAAAGGTCTCAAGTACACAACCTAACCCTACACCTAAAGGAACTGGAGAAAGAGCAGCAAATAAAGCCTAAACCCAGCAGGAGAAGAAAAATAATAAAGATCAGAGCAGAAATCAATGAAATAGAAACCAAAAGAACAGTAGAACAGATCAACGAAACTAGAAGCTGGTTCTTTGAAAGAATTAACAAGATTGATAAACCCCTGGCCAGACTTATGAAAAAGAAAAGAGAAAGGACCCAAATAAATAAAATCATGAATGAAAGAGGAGAGATCACAACCAACACCAAAGAAATACAAACAATTATAAGAATGTATTATGAGCAACAATATGCCAGCAAATTAGATAATCTGGAAGAAATGGATGCATTCCTAGAGACTTATAAACTATCAAAACTGAACCAGGAAGAAATAGAAAACCCGAACAGACCCATAACCAGCAAGGAAATTGACAAGTAATCAAAAATCTCCCAACAACAAGAAACCAGAGCCAGATGGCTTCCCAGAGGAATTCTACCAAACATTTAAAGAAGAATTAATACCTATTCTTCTGAAACTGTTCCAAAAAATAGAAATGGAAGGAAAACTTCTAAACTCATTTTATGAGGCCAGCATTACCTTGATTCCAAAACCAAAGACCCCATCAAAAAGGAGATTTACAGACTAATATCCCTGATGAACATGGATGCAAAAATTCTTACCAAAATACTAGCCAATAGGATCCAACAGTACATTAAAAGGATTATTCACCACGACCAAGTGGGATTCATCCCTAGGCTGCAAGGTTGGTTCAATAACCGCAAATCAATGTGATACACTACATTAATGAAAGAAAGGACAAGAACCATGGGATATTTTCAAAAGATGCAGAAAAAGCATTTGACAATGTACAGCATCCTTTCTTGATTAAAACTCTTCACAGTGCAGTGATAGAGGGTATATACCTCAATATCATAAAAGCCATCTATGAAAAACCCACAGTGAATATCATTCTCAATGGGGAAAAACTGAGAGCTTTTCCCCTAAGGTCAGGAACATGGCAGGGATGTCCACTCTCACCACTGCTATTCAGCATAGTACTAGACGTCCTAGCCTCAGCAATCAGACAACAAAAAGAAATAAAAGGCATCCGAATCAGCAAAGAAGAAGTCAAACTCTCACTCTTTGCAAATGATAGGATACTTTATGTGGAAAACCCAAACAACTCCACCCCAAAACTGCTAGAACTCATACAGGAATTCAGTAAAGTGGTAGGATATAAAATCAATCCACAGAAATCAGTTGCATTCCTATACACCAACAACAAGACAGAAGAAAGAGAAATTAAGGAGTTGATCCTATTTACAATTGCACCCAACACCATAAGATACCTAGGAATAAATCTAACCAAAGAGGCAAAGAATCTGTACTCAGAAAACCATAGAATACTCATGAAAGAAATTGAGGAAGACACAAAGAAATGGAAAAACGTTCCATGCTCATGGATTGAAAGAAAAAATATTGTGAAAATGTCTATGCTACCTAGAGCAATCTACACATTTAATGCAATCCCTATCAAAACACCACCAACTTTTTTCAAAGAAATGGAACAAATATTCCTAAAATTTGTATGGAACCAGAAAAGACCCCGAATAGCCAGAGGAATGTTGAAAAAGAAAAGCAAAGCCAGTGGTATCACAATTCCGGACTTCAAGCTCTACTACAAAGCTGTAGTCATCAAGACAGTATGGTAGTGGCACAAAAACAGACACATAGATCAATGGAACAGAATAGAGAGCCCAGAAATGGACCCTCAACTCTAATTATCAACTAATCTTCGACAAAGCAGGAAAGAATGTCCAATGGAAAAACAACAGTCTCTTCAATAAATGGTGTTGGGAAAATTGGACAGCCACATGCAGAAGAATGAAACTGGACCGTTTCCTTACACCACACACAAAAATAGACTCAAAATGGATGAAAGACCTAAATGTGAGACAGGAATCCATCAAAATCCTAGAGGAGAACACAGGCAGAAACCTCTTCGACCTCAGCCGCAGCAACTTCTTCCTAGAAACATCGCCAAAGGCAAGGAAAGCAAGGGCAAAAATGAACTATTGGGACTTCATCAAGATTAAAAGCTTTTGCACAGCAAAGGAAACAGTCAACAAACCCAAAAGACAACTGACAGAATGGGAGAAGATATTTGCAAATGACATATCAGATAAAGGGCTAGTAACCAAAACCTATAAAGAACTTATCAAACTCAACACCCAAAGAACAAATAATCCAAACAAGAAATGGGCAGAAGACATGAACAGACATTTCTGCAAAGAAGACATCCAAATGGCCAACAGACACATGAAAAAGTGCTCAACATCTCTCAGCATCAGGGAAATCCAAATCAAAACCTCAATGAGATACCACCTCACACCAGTCAGAATGGCTAAAATTAACAAGTCAGGAAACAACAGATGTTGGCGAGGATGTGGAGAAAGGGGAACCCTCCTGCACTGTTGGTAGGAACGCAAGCTGGTGCAGCCACTCTGGAAAACTCAAAAAGTTGAAAACAGAGCTACCCTACAACCCAGCAATTGCCCTACTGGGTATTTACCCCAAAGATACAAATGTAGTGATCCTAAGGGGTACGTGCACCCCAATGTTTACAGCAGCAATGTCCACAATAGCCAAACTATGGAAAGAGCCAAGATGTCCATCAACAGATGAATGGATAAAGAAGATGTGGTATATACACATACACTGGAATATTATGCAGCCATCAGAAAAACCCAAATTCTTGCCATTTGCAACGTGGCTAGAACTAGAGGATATTATGCTAAGCAAAATAAGTGAATCAGAAAAAGACAAGTATCATATGATCTCACTGACATGAGGAATTTGAGAAACAAGACAGAGGATCATAGGGGAAAGGAGGAAAAAATGAAACAAGATGAAACCAGAGAGGGAGACAAAGCATAAGCAACTCTTAATCTCAGGAAATAAACTGAGGGTTGCTGGAGTGGTGGGGGGTGGGAGGGATGGGGTAGCTGGGTGATGGACACTGGGGAGAGTATGTGCTATGGTGAACGCTGTGAATTATGTAAGACTGATGAATCACAGACACAAACAAATCACATTTGTTTATCACAAATAAACATTGTATTAAAAAAAAAAAAGATAGTAGGAAAGGAAAAATGAAGGGGGGGAAATCGGAGGGGGAGATGAACCATGAGAGACTATGGACTCTGAGAAACAAACTGAAGGTTTTAGAGGGGAGGGGGTGGGGGGATGGGTTAGCCTGGTGGTGGGTATTAAGGAGGGCACATATTGCATGGAGCACTGGGTGTTATATGCAAACAATGAATTATGGAACACTACATCAAAAACTAATGATGTATTGTATGGTGACTAACATAACATAATAAAATAAAATTTAAAAAAAAGATCATGGAACACTACTTCGAAAACTAATGATGTATGGTGATCAACATAACATAATAATTAAAAAAAAGATGGGTCTGATGGCCCAGCTTTCCCTGGGAACCCAAACATCATACCTTCACAATTACTCCCATCACTTGGAATAACTCAGACCTGTGTTGCTTCTAGACACATGAACATAGAATGAACTAGAACAGTTGTCTAGTCCAGCGATTTTCAAAGTATTCATTAGTCACAAGATTTTTCTTTTTCCCACATAAATTGCCAAAACCCAAAATATAAAACAAATAAAAATGAGCTACTCTGGGTGAATTGGGGTGAGGTTGGCCTTATTTATCTGTAAAATGAGAGGTTTGGACTAGACATGATTTCAAATTCTGCTCCACCCGGAAGATGGGGAAGAGGAGGTGGGGAGGGACACCCAGAGACCTAGAGTCATGGGAGGACGGAAGAGAAAGCTGAGGACCAGAGAGAGTAAGTGGGGTAGCTGTTCCAGATTCACTCAGCTGGCTTCCAGAGCTGAGTACTGTTTTCTTTCATATGTACCTTTTCATACCGCTGAGCCTTTGCAAAAGGAACTGTCTGAATTCCACTTGAAATGCAAATTTTTGCTTTAGGTTAGTTTGAATATGAATAGGATATTAGATTTTTACTATTTGAAAATGCATCAATATTAAATCTTTTCTGTGCAAAAGTGAAAGGTTTAGTCAAAAGTGTTTCTCATCAGAATGAGCACTGCTAACTGCAGTGAGTTGCCACTGTTCATCTGAACACAAAATTTCGTGGTGGTTGGCTGGCTCCCCTCTTGAACTACCTTCCTCTCACCTGTTACTCTCAGAACTGCTTCATGAAAAAGTAAGAGAGCAAACCTGCACATCCGCACCAGCTGCTCTGGTTTGAGCCCTGCTTAAACAATGTATACTGCTGTGGCTTCTCCTAAGTTCCCCAAGTACAGTCTCTGATTTGCTAGCCAGAACACTGTTCAAATTCCAAGTTACCTTTCAGATCTGACCTATTCTGTAACTTAAATTCCATTTTTCTTAGACAATTGAATATTCTTTGTGACGCTCTGTAATTAGGCAAATTGCTGTTATTATGCACATACAAATGATCCTTTAGAAACAGCTCCAGGGAGCTGATAATCAGCCTGCCATTGACTGTAGAGATGGGGCTCTGAATGTGGGGGCCCAGCTGCTGGAGGGTTAGAACACAGGTGTTGGAGGAATCCCTCGTGGGGTCTGAAGCTGAGGTCAGCCACCCTGGACTCATCCCCATGAGAGACAAGGATTCACACTGGGGCCAAGACATGGTGACGACAATCTGCAAATCCCAATGGGAAAGTGGAGTTTGCCTTGTATGGGGCTGAAATTCTTGGGTATGAACTTGTTCCTGCAGGCCCACAGGAAGATCAGCCAAAGGTCCAGACATTTGTCAGCTCAAATAAGCAAGCCCTGGCCATCCCACACCAATGGCCTTGGGCCTGAATGCTCCTGTCAGTTCATCCTGACTGGAATCCTGAGAGTCCAACTAAACCCTGCCCAGCCTTCCCCAAAGACCTCTGTTCCCACTGATTGCCCCTGTTTTGAGGCTAGCAGCATCACCATATGGCTGGTTGTTGGCACACTTCCCATGTGTTGCTCTGACTTCTTAACCAAATGGGCTCATAGGTAGGGACTGTTTCATCGTTTTTCTGTATGCCTCACTGACTCATTAGTTCTCTTTCCCAGCATTACAGGGCATTGGGCACAAAGTAGGTGCTCAATAAATACTTCATAATTGGTTACTCAACTGGAAGGAGAATGTACTCCTCAACCAATGATATTCTTTCTTTCTGACCAGCAATAACATTGTTCATGGGAAGTGAACATCTAACATGTGGTTGCCTATCTCTCTTTGTGCCTGCTTGTTTAAGATAACTTTATTTTGGCAGACATGCCACTAATGCCTAGAAAACAAGAGCTTGAAGCTGCCAGGATTATCCTATTAGGGTTCCTGAGACATGGCTGTCCCCTTCCTGCCTACATTAACGTCACTGCAAAACCAGAAACAATTGCTATCCCCCTGGTATGCCGGGAAATCACCTAAACCTTTCATGCTCTCTTGAGTAGAGGCACTTGCATGAGCTCTGCACCCAGCTGGTTAGGGCTGGGTCGGCTAGGCAGAGACTGGGGTGCTGATATGTAAGGCAGTCTCAAACATCAGTGAAAATCCAATGCCGTGGGGAAAACATGCTATTTACCAGCTACTCTTGCTTTACTAAGTGGATTAGGATAGGGGTGGAGGCTAGTTAGCCCTCCAAGCAGAGGTTGGACTACTTCTCCTGGAGGCCTTTCTTTTGCAGAGTAGGGTCTGCAGAGCTGAAATGAACTGCTGGAGACCGTCCAGCCTCCTGCCACCCACCTTCTCACCCTGCCCCAGTCACCGCCCAGACTCTAACAAAATGCCGAACAAATAACTAAGGAGAGCTGGTTTAGAGTCCACCCATAAGCCTTGGCCAGCCCTCTTGCAAGTAAAGTCACAGAAGCTGAAGCAGCTTGGGTTGGGCTCAGGACTCATCAACAGTCCCAGTTGGAAGAGGTGGTTCCAGCAAACATCCTCACCCAATGTCCCTGGCAAAATTGTTTTCAGCTGGGATCAGGGCCTGGGGACATTTATTAACACTGGGAACATCTGAAAATGTGCAGTGCAAGTTCCTGAAGGAGCATTTCCTCCTCCAGGTGTGCTTCAAGGATGTCTTTGGGCTCTGACCTCAGGTCAATCACTGGTGGCAGATATTTGTTGTTTCTTGTTGACCGTGCAGGACCTTGTACAAGTTCCCCAGACCCTTGACAAAATAGGACTCATGACAGTGTTTGCCCCAGGGAGCAGATGGGAGGAGTAATGAAGTCCTCATAAAAACAACTTTAAATGTTTGTATTGGTGTTCTACAAAGGTATCGTTTCATGATCTGAACATAAATAAGGTGGTTCTACTTTTCGAAAAATCATTAATTCACGCTATTTAAAACATATATATTAGGCTAAAGTCTAGTTGCTAGCTTTACAATGTAAAACGGAGTAAGATTTATAAAAACAGCCAGACAAATCTATAAGCTTCCCTTCTCCCACCAGGCACCCCTCAGGCACCAACAAGCCCCAGGTTCTCAGTCTTATCCTGTCTGCAGTTCAAGTAGCTGCCCCTCAGGAAGAGCCAGCTTTTCCTTTTGCTTTTCCTTCTGTTGACAGGCTGGGTGAGAGTCATTGACAGCAAGGAGCATTGCTCACACCAGTGGGCTGACCCAGCTCCAGAACCAGAAACCTGGTCCACTCTCAGAGAAGGCTCAGAACACATTCTCCCAGTATCTCCTGTGTTCATATCATTCTTCCACCAGATGGGAGACAGATGCAAATACAGAGACAATGTGACATTGTATCTATCCTGAGACAGTTCTCTCCACAGCCCCCATCATTAAAAAAAAAAAAAAAAGTAGCAGCTTAAATCAAGTTACTAAACTCAAATCCTTGCCCATACTTTAAGAAGTTGTTTTGTAGTGAATTGTCTATTTTCAAATCCAGCAATCTACTGACAAATTCTGGCCAATTGTTTCTTAAAGGGAAAGGAACATTTCTTTTTATTTCTGTATAGTTTAAACACATGCAAATGTAATGGAATAGCTTCCAAACGAAATTATATGTAACTATGAGAAAATACAGGTGATGATTTGATGTTAAGATCTTGAGATGGGGAAGAACATTCTAAGTGTAAAAGCAAAAGAAGAACCCATAAAGGAAAGGCTTTATAGATTTGACTACATGAAACGACAAATTTTCAAACCCCCTCAAAAGACAAAAAACTCTAGAAACAAAATTAAAAGACAGGAAATACCCAAGGCCAAAAGGTGTGGTACAAAGAACGGGCTTTGGAGTCAGATCCAGCTCCATCTGATCTGAATTCCAGTTCTTTCACTCACTGGCTCTGTGATCTCGAGCAGGGTGCTTAACCTCTCTAAGCCTCAGGGATCTGTCAGCCATGTGGAAATTACCCAAGGCCATGTGTCTTCTTCCCCTTGGTATAATTAAAAGGTGCCTAATTGGGACACCTGGGTGGCTCAGTTGGCTAAACATCCAACTCTTGATCTCAGGGTCATGAGATTGAGTCCTGTGTTGGGCTCCATGTTGGCTGTGGAGCCAACTTAAAAAAAAAAGTGCCTAATTGAGCTATAAGCACCCCAAACCAGGTAAAACTCACAATGTCCAGCATCCAATAACAAATTACCAGACCTGCAAAGAAGCAGGAAAACAGAACACATGATGAGGGGGGAAAAATCAGTCAATTGAAACTCACCCAGAAATGGTATAAATGAAGGAATTATTAAACAAAGACAATAAAACAGTTATTATTTTAACTGTATTCCAAATGTTCAAGAAGCTAAAGACAAGACTGAACATGTTAAATAGAAACATAAAAAATATAAAAAACACCTCATTCAAACTTTTGGCAATGAAAATTGCCATTTTCATTCTGGGTGAAAAGTGCACTGAATGGGACTAAAATCAGATTAGACAATGCAGAAGAAAGATGAGTGGATGTGAAGACACACCAATATCGGCTAGCTAAAATGAAACACACAGAAAAAAGACTTAAAAAGTGAACAGATCATCAATGAGCTGTGGGACAACTCCAAGTAACTCAACACATGTATAGTTAGAGTCCCTGGCTTGCAGGGTGGGGAGGGGGGTAGAAAAATATTTGAAAAAATAATAGAAAACTTTTCAAGATTTCAAAAAAACTATAAATCTGTATCTCTGGCAATTTCAACAAAACCCAAGCACAGGAACCATGAAGAAAATAAGACTAAGGCATATCATAATAAAACCGTTTAAACATGTATTAAAAGGAAAATCTTAGGGGTAGCCAGAGGAAAAAAGACACAATCCATACATAGGGACAAAGATGAGGATAACAACAGTCTTCTTGTTGGAAACAAAGCAAGTAAGAAGACAGTGGGATAACATCATTAAAGTATTGAAAGGAAGATCAAAATAATTGTCAACAATGAAGGCAAAGCCTTCAGACATTTTTATGTTGACCCGTATCATGCTGGACCTAAAACAAACTACCTGCTGTTCAAATGCCTTCTTGCTCTGGCCCAGCACTTGCCTTGTGAACTCTTGCCCATCCTTGGCTCAAATGCTGCCTCCTTCTTGAAACCTTTCCTCACGGCCCACTGGATTTTAGTCTTCCTTCTCTGAGGATCCTATTATCCTTTGCTCTGTGTCGTTAAGTGTTTGAGGATGTGCCTTTTCCTTCCCACTAGCCAATAAATATGTTGGGGGCTCCTGTCTTGTTCTTCCTTATCACCCACAGTGTGAACCCTGACTGCCCAGAATAGGCACTTAGCATTTGTTATATTAATTTATGTATTACTTAGTTGCTTAAAGGCTTCTGTTAAACTTCTAAGATATTTCTGACTGATTTAGAAGTACCTATTTATTCATCAGCAAACACTTGATAAGCTGGGCCCTGTGCTTATAAAGGTAAGAGAAAATCTCTGGGCACAAAAAGCTCACAATACAACAATTGGTTTAATTTGGTTGTTTATAAAAGATTTTTTTTAAACAGTCTGAGTTTTTTTTTTTTAATTAACATATAATGTATTATTTGTTTCAGGGGTACAGGTCTGTGATTCATCATTCTTACACAATTCACACTGCTCACCATAGTACATATCCTCCCAAATGTCCATCACCCAGCCACCCCAACCTTCCCACCCCCCTCCACTCCAGCAACCCTCAGTTTTTTAAATAGTCTGAGTTTAATATGGAGTGGAGAGATTCTTGGTTAGAGCCTCCCAGTGTCCAGGTAATGAATATCCTCGTATTCAGCATTTCCACTATATCCTGGGGACACTTCCAACTGAGACCCCTTCCCAGACTCGTATGCCACTCCCTCTTCGACCTCTTCACGTGGACATCTAAAGGAAATCTCAGTGTTAACATGCCCCACACTGAACTCCCGATACTCCCCTCAAACATCTATAGTTCTGCCATCTCAGTTAATGACGATTCTATCTTCCATTGCTTGGCCACTATCCTTGAGGTCATTTAACATCTGTTTTACCCCTTACACCTATATTCAGGCTGTCAGCAAATTCTATCAGTTTGAGCATCAGACATATCTAGACACCGTCCACTTCTTATCATATCTGCTGCCATCACCCTGATCTAAGCCCCTCTCTTCTTTCACCTGGATTATCACAACAGCTATATAGAAAGCCTCCCTGTTTCCACAGCCCACTCCGCCCCCATACAAAGTCTAGTCTAATCACAGTGATTTCCTTGAAAAGGCAGGTCACATCATGCCACTCCTCTGCCTAAAACCTTTCAAAGACTCCCCCTAAAGGCCAGGGTCCTTACAACAGCCCACAAAGCAATGTGTGAACTCTTCTCCAGTTCCCCCAGTTTTCTATCTGACCCGCTTTCTGACCTACTTCTCCCTCCCACTTACTCTGCTCCAGCCTCCTTCCTCAGGGCCTTTGCACTTGCTATTCCCTCTGCCTGAATGGCCTTTCCCCAGATATCCACCCGGCTCACTTCCTCCTCCTTCAAGTTTTTGCTCAAATGTCGCCTTCCCCACCCACATGACTTATGATTCCATCTTCATCTTCCCCGTCTCTAATCCTCACCCCTGCTTTCTCATTTTCCATAGCACTTATCACCTTCTAATACTGTAGGTAATTGTGTACTTTGGTTTTTGCCTGCCCTTCCCTTCCAGAACATGAAATCAAAGAGGACAGGGATTTGTATGCTTTCTTCAGACTGTTTCTCATGCACCCACAACAGTGCCTGGGACATAGTAGGTGCTCAATAACCACGTATTGAATGACTGAATCTCTGACAGGTAGAGTAGGCCTCTTAAGTCTTACCAATACCTGACACCATCTCCTATTTGGTGAGTAGCATGAATTCTGAGGAAGGAATTTTAAAAATGCTCCAGGACCCACCTTTAAAACTCTTAGCAGGGCAAGAAAGCAGATTCAGAAACTGACAGATACCTTACTTTAGATTTGCACTTGTTGAGTTGTGGATGAATTCATCAGTGAAGAGGTATTCATCAACTACCTCACTAGAAGCATAGCAAAGAATGGTGAGATGTATTTAAAGAGACAAGGTGACTAAAGGTGATAAATTGGAGACCAAAACTGTACACAGAATTTCAGTTTGTGTGATACAGACAAATAAGTGCAGCAGGAGTGAGGGAAGGAAAAGATGAGTGTTTTGAAGTGAGCTGAGAATCACTTGTCCCCTCCTGGCCCTTAATGGAGTTTTCTGAAGAATGAGTGTTGCTGGAATAATCTTTCACCAACTGTTAATAACAATATTTTGTGCTCACATTGTTCCCTTCAACAAGCATCTTCAGATAATTTCTGATTTTTATCTAAGCATTCTTATCCTTACCTTATAATCAGAAAAGTATATATAAACTGTAACAAGTAACTTGTCAGTGTTGGGGGAATGGACAAAGAATTAAACCATTATCCCCAAACTCTGCCTTGTGGCATTCTTTGTACATAGCAAAAGCATTTGTGAAGATGTTTTGTCAACCTACTCCTTGGCTCAGCCTCCTCCTCCTTCCTCCTTGTATCAGGGAAAAGCTATAAGTGGTTACTCCAGAAAACATTTGGAGGAGGTCCTTGGGGGTGAGATGCTCATCCACAAAATAATTACTGATGCTGTTAGCCTCAGAACACTGGTTGGATGGGACCATTGGTCTGACAAACATGCTGTTCCTATGGGGTTCAAAAAATTTCGGTCAATGAAAGAATGAATGCATGAGTTCACATTGGACATGAATAAAGATATTTGTAAATTATGCTTAATATAATTAAATTCCCTAAATATCTAAAATGTATGTATTTTTTCTTTTTGGACCCAATAACTAACTAAGAAAAATAACTAAGAAACACCATTCTTTCTGGAAGTCTGTGTTTCCCCAGTTACCTGAGATTCCAAACTTTAGAGTCATCCTAGGATCTGTCCTTTCTCTGACAAATTCTGTTGATTCAATCAGCATTGTTTTTATTACAAGATTTCAAAATTCCCTGAAGCACAGAAAGGAAGCATTTGAGAAATACTAAAATATCAGTAATAATAAGCTCATACATACTGAGTTGTAGGCACCATGCCAATGACTTTACATGGATTACTGAATTGAATCCTTATGGTAACACCTAAGGTAGACACTGCTATTATTGCCTTCTTAAGGATGAGAGAACTGAGGCACAGAGAGCTTGACCTGTCAAAGTTCACACACCTAAAAGGGAGCCAGGAGTAAACACATAGCATGATTCTAGCACTCATTGTAAAGGCTTTGGATCTGCCTTTTACTTTTTAGACTTGTAAGATTTCTCTCTCAAAGCAAAGACAGAGTTCTTGGAAGCAGGATGTTCTCCTTTCCTTGAATGCTCTCTTTCCTCAGCTATCCTTCCCCCCTTTTTTTCTCTCTTTTCATCTCATATTTAGTCTCAAAACAAATTCAGCATCCTCACTTAAAATTTTTTCTTTTAGTTACTTTTTAGAGGGTGGGGAGGGGAAGAGGGAGAGGGAGAGGGAGAGAGAAAATCTCAAGCAGGCTCAATGCCCAGCATGGAGTCCAACATAGGGCTCCATCTCACAACCCTGAGACCATGACCTGAGCTGAAATCGAGTCCGATGCGTAACAGAATGAGCCACCCAGGCGCCCCCTAGCATCCTCACTTCTAAATTAACCTGCTTCAGTGTTTCCTCAATTCTGCCTATGATGCCTTCACCCTTCTCAGTGTTAGATGGATCTGGAACAGATGGTTCCTTTTTCTTTCTTATATCCAATTAGTTACCAGTTCAATTCATTCTTCTGTCTGGTATTTGTAGGATATAGAGCTTCTTCTCCATATCTGATACCACCACCTTAGCCAGACATGAATCCTTTCTTGCCTGGACTAAGGCAATAACTTCCTACATTTCTTCTTGCCTCTGACCTCTCCCCTGCCTGTCCTGCATCACACACCAGATCAGTTCTACAAAACCACTTTCTTCATGACTCCTTCCTGATGAAAGATCTACCATGTTCCCAATTGCCCATCAGATTCATTCTCAACTTCTCAAAAGTGTAAATTTAAGGAATTCCCCTCCCCCTAGCCCAAACTCCCAAGTGCAGGAAGATCTTCTTTGTTCCTTGCTCTTCTAGCCTGGAACCATTTTCATTCCAGTCCCTCGAGCTTGGCATAAGTTATCATCTGCCCTTGGAATGATTCACCTTCCTTGCCTGCCCAAATCTTACCAACCCTACATTGCCCACTTCAAGTTCTGTCTCCTTCTTCATCACTTTAGTGAGAATTTATTTTCTCTCTTCTTGACTACTCTGATGCTCATCACACATGTCACTATAAAGGATTTTCCTCTAAAGGTCTCCCTGTTCAGAGGGATTGATTCCAAGTTCCTCAAGGGTTGCCTAGAGTGAGAGAGCATGTTCCACCTCTGAGTGAAAATGAATCCAGACTCCAATAGTCATCCATTAAGTTACTGAAAAACCGGAGAATTATTTTGCAGTTGCCAGTTCATCATTTTAGCTCGGGAATAGTTATCCACAATTTTTCCCCAAGTACTCCTCAGTCTTTTCAAACAGCCCAGGCAGGGTCTCCAAAGTTCCCAGCACTTTGGTGAGCACAGGAAACTTTCTGAATGGCAGCTGAAAGGTTACTCTACCTATTGCGTTCAGAACAAACTCCACAAATTGCATTTTGAATGATTTTTAGTTGGCCTTCTTGTTTTAACTCTACCTTTCAGTAAAGAAAATTGTGCCTTGAACTTTGTAAATTATATCTACTTAAAATATAGAGTTGTTAAAACCCAAAGAGATACATAAAAGCAACTGATGGGCTGAAAAATGCTCTCTTTGTTGCAGAATCACAACCTAAAAGCTTCAGTTTATTTCACACAACATGACCTTTAGTCTGTAGATAAAATGCATGGAAATGAAGCTTGAATGTCAACTAGATTTGGCCAAGGATTTCTTTTACGGGAGCAAGGGGGTGGGGGAGGGGTGGAGTTTGAGGAATGTAGAGAAAAAAAATATATCCTTTTTTTTTTTTTTCCCTCAGATAAGTGTGTTTTGTCAGATCTAAAGCCTGTTCTCCTACCCTGGAGAACATGAGACCCCTAAGAAGTAAATTGTTCTTCTTTTTTAGAAGTTGTTTTTGCTCTACCTTCTGCTCACATTTTGTCAATTTTCCAAATGAAAGCATCCAAAACATTTTTTAGGACTGCTACCAACAGTAACCAGTAGGAGTGAACAACAGCTGAGCCAGTCAGAAAGGGGGTCAAGATGACTCCCTCTTAGTGGGTGTCAAACCTCGTCATCAGTGGCCATGTAGAAGGGGTAGGGGCCCAGGAAATCCTGACCAGCTCAAGAAGCCCTGCCACCCCATCAAGGCTAACTCTGTTTTGCTTTCATGACAAGGTGATTTGGGCTGGTGTTAAGAGGCCAAATATCCCAAAGCAGCAGCTGATAGAAGTGCATGTGAACAGACAACTTGGCATTCTGAAGGAATTGGCAATAAAGCATAAACCCAGAAACAAGATGCTGAGATAATGGGGCAAGAAGGGCTAACAATAAAGTAAGAGTGGAAAATCTTCATAAAAGCAACAATGAATAGCTCCTGGGAACCTGACTATACCAGGTGCTATGCTTGACTTACATCATTTCCCTTAAACCTCCTAAGGGCACTATGAGATGCACACTATTATCTCAATCTTACAGATGAGGAAACTGAAGTTTGAAGAAGTTAAAAGACATGTCCAAGGTCACCCAGCTACAAGGCTGTGGGCCCAGGATGTGAATCCATCTGACTCTCTGGTTTACACTCCTCACCACCACAACATACTCAGGGAAGAATCAGGGAGAGAGAATTTGGCTGGGAACCTAAGAGTTGAGGAAGGAATCCCAGGTTGCTCAATTTAGGGCTGCCACACAATGGCTGTAGGTGGCCGGAGTACCGTGTGGAGGTGAGCCTGGGTCAGCCATAGAGAGAATTCTAGGACAAGGGTGTTGGGGATGAAAAACAACCTCTTGGCACTGGAAGACTCATGATCTGAGAAGTAATTCTGGAACTCACCCAGAAAGGGCCCTCTGCCCCAAATCTCTCAGCCTGTGGTCTAGTGGGCAATGTCACTATCTGATGGGCTGGTCTGGAGGTTCTGTTGTCTCCTCATAGTGGAGTGGCACTGTTCCAGGGGGCATGTGGCTTTGAGTTCCTAAGGGAAAAAATTCTTTTTATCCCTGGAATAGAGGCGGTATAGGTTGAAGGAAAGGCAGGAAACAGAGAGAGTGGACTAGGCCCCAGAAGGTCCATCCTGCTCAGGCTTAGAAGCTTAGCAGGCTTGTTCCTGCTTCCCTCACCTCTAATGCTTTGGCGAGAAAGAGACTAAGGGCTTTTTGATAGCTCCAGGATCTAGGAGCAGGTCCAAATTGTTAAAGCCATTCATATGGTCAACGCAAGCGCCCTGTTCTCATGGGTCCAGATGCTCAGTCTTGGCCCACTTGTTTTTTACACATGTCCTTAGAGAATCATGACAACGTATATCTACATTGAGTGTTTTATTTGCATATATGCAAAATGTGTTTTGATAAAGTGTCTGAAGGATGTAACTAAGGAGCTAGCTCTCGCCCAACTTCCTCGACGTGCCATCATGAGTTAAGTTTATGGGTGTGTTCACAGTACCAACAGCGGACACAATCTTAGCAGGCATGTAGCTTCAAGTTCTCCCCCACCCTAATTGACACTCAGAAATGGCTTCTGACATGCAAACCAACTGCAGTGGCAGGTGTGACATCCCAAGTGACCATGTGCACCTGCTGTTATGACAAAGGCCATGGAAAGATACCTCCCAGGCACTGCACGTGGGTTTGTGGGTTTGGCTGCCCCGCCTTTTCTTGTTCTTCTGTATCAGGCCTCTGATCTTTCACGAGGGACTGTTCTGTAGGACCTAATGGGGTATAAACCACTCCCTTCGAATTAAAGAGAACGATGGGGTTTGAAACAAGGCTTAGATATGGGATTAACGGTGGTTAAAAGCTGTCCTAACATGACTGCTCTTGACTTGGGCAGCTGGCCTAGAAGGAACAAAAGGCCTGAGGCCTGTAGCCCCCCTCCAGGGTGAGACCACACTTTGGGTCAGTTCCATCTTAGATTCTGTCTCCTTGGGGGAGGTCTTAAAACCCTGTCAGAATGGCTAAAATTGACAAGTCAGGAAACAACAGATGTTGGCAAGCATGCAGAGAAAGGGGAACCCTCTTACACTCTTGGTGGGAATGCAAGCTGGTGCAGCCACTCTGGAAAACAGTATGGAGGTTCCTCAAAAAGTTGAAAATAGAACTACCCTATGACCCAGCAATTGCACTTCTAGGTATTTATCCAAAGGATACAAAAATACTGACTCGAAGGGGCATATGCACCCCACTGTTTATAGCAGCAATGTCCACAATAGCCAAATTATGGAAAAAGCCCACATGTCCATCAACAGATGAATGGATAAAGAAGATGTGGTATATATACACACACACACACACACACACACACACACCATGGAATATTACTCAGCCATCAAAAAAATGAAATCATACCATTTGCAATGACATGGATGGAACTAGAGGGTATTATGCTAAGCAAAATAAGTCAGTCAGAGAAAGGCAAATACTGTATGATTCCATTCTTATGTGGAATTTAAGAAACAAATAGATGAACATTAGGGGAAAAGATGGGAAAATAAAATAAGATAAAAACAGAGAGGGAGGCAAACCATAAGAGACTCTTAACTCTAGGAGACAAACTGAGGGTTGCTGGAGGGGAGGTGGGTAGGGGGTTAAATGGGCTAATGGGTTAAATGGGTGATGGGCATTAAGGAAGGCATGTGATGTATTGAGCACTGGGTGTTATAGTGTTATATACAACTATGAATCACTAAATTCTACCCTTAAGCTAAAAAAAAAATCCCAAAAAACAAAACAAAACAAAACCAAACCCCAGGGTTAACCCAATCCTAGAACACCCTGATTTAGTTGCCTAGGTTCTCCAAAGGAAAAACCCCTAGTATCTCCTCTGCTCCAATGGACCACAGTCTAATGAGGAGTTGGCAAGTTTTTTCTATAAAGGGCCAAAAAGAAAATATTTTAGGCTTTGTGGGCCATATGGTTTCTGTTGCAACTACACAGTTCTGCTGTTGTCATGTGAAAGTAGTCACAGACAATATGTGAACAAATGGGCATAGTTGTATTCCAACAAAACCTTATTTATGATGACTAAAATTTGAATTTCACATAATGTTTGTGGGTCATGAAATATTATTCTTCTTTTGATTTTTTTAACCCTTTATAAATGTAAAAATCATTCTTACTTTGCGGGCTTACAAGTGGCAGACTTGACTTGGCTATGGGGCACAGTCCGTTGACCCCCCTGGTCTGAATCCTCAGCTTTTACACCATCTGGAAGTGACTCACTCCAAGAGGTAGGAAAGGGAGGTAATCCCTGACACAGGCAATTTAGGGCTTTCAAAGAAGTATAGCATCTATGCAGATAGGAGCTATGACTTTAGGTGACATGATATCCCCCCCAGACAAGAAAATGTATAGATCCACAGAAATGTACCCCATTACAGTCATCACGAAAAGCCTCAGACAGCTCAACACAGCTGGCTTCTCCTCCTTGAGAACTATCCTCAGAACTGGAGCATAAGCTTTTGAAAAGCCACAGTGCTGGAAAATCTCTGTCCACTGAAGGTGGAGTTGATTTTTAGAAACAGCCAAAAAACAAAACAAAACCCAAACCAAACCAAACACACAAAGAAACCCATCTCCACTCAACCAACAGTTAACAATGGCACAGTTACTGGTATCCTTGCAGAACCAGGGTGGGAAATACGTGGGGGAGGGTGATGTGGTGGAGCTGAATAAAGCCATTTCTGTTCAAAACCACCCATTATTATAAGACGAGACTGCTGGGAACTAAGCTTGGTAGTCCTAGCATGGCCCCTAACAATATGAGTGTTGTTTGGCCAACACACTCAGCCAGTTAAAAACATTTGTTTGGAATTTTTTGGTCAACATTTCAAAGCCAAGAGATTTCACAAAAGAAGTCAGATTTTTTCACTTCTCTTGAAAAAAAAAAATCAAAAGATCAGGCACACTGAGCTCTTGCTCTTGTACAGGAACAATCAGTGAAAGCCACCCCCTCCCCCGCAAGACAGCACATGAACTTCAGGCTAACATAGTCTGCCACGCCCAACTGCCCCCCAGTCCAGGGCCAGTGGCCATGTAACCTCGAGGTTTGGGCCTTTTCACTCACAATTATAGTAACACAATCACATGGTTCAAAAGTCAACATGATACACAAAGCTATACAGTGAGAGGCTCATTCTCATCTTACCCCCACCCTCCCTAAGTAAAGCACGTTTGTTAATATCTTCACTTATTTTTCTGCTTCTTCCTTACACAAGGTAATACAATATATATATTTTTTTCTGTCTTGCTTTCTTCACTTAAAATATATCCTAAGGATTATCCCAATAACAGGACATAGAGAATTTCCTCATTCTCATTTTACAGCTACCTATCCCAGTGAGTGCATGGGTTGGTTTATCAAACTAATTCCATATTGACAGGCACAGGTTGTGAATAGTCTTTTGCTCTTACCAATATTCTACAATGAATATGTGTATATGTCATTTCATAGGTGATAAAGCCTGTCGTGCAGGATAAATTCCCACAAGTGAGATTGCTGGGTTACAGGGTAAATGTATTTGTAATATTTTTAGGTACTACCAAATTGCCTTCCACATGGGTTGTACCATTTTGTGGTCCAGACATCAATGTAAAAGCATGTCTATTTCCCTTCAACTTCACCAGGAGAATGCGCGGTCAAACTTCTGTAGTTATGTCAGACAGGTAAAAATTCTATTTCAGGGCAGGTGTAATTTGAATTTTTAAACCAAGATATCTTTTCTCACATGTTTACCTAGAGACATTTGTAATTCTTTTTCTGAGAACTGTGTTCCATTTTCCTACTGGATTCCTATTTCTGCTGATTTTCTTATTAAATTCTTGGGTTTTTTTTTCTTATAAACTTATAGGAGTGTTATATATATTCAGAAGGTTAGCCCTGTATCTAGGATATGAGGTGCAAATATTTTTTTCCAGTTTGTCCTTTGTCTTTTGCCTATGTTTATGAGCTGTATGTTTGTTTTTGCTGTTGTTTGCCATCCAGGTGTTTTGCTGTTGTGTGTGCTTTTTAAAATGTAGTTAAACTTATTTACTCTTTGCTTCTGGTTTTTGAGTTGTTGGAAAGAAAGATTTCCCCCATTCCAACATTAAAAATGAATTTAACCATATCTCCTTCAGTAGTTTTAGGGTTTCATTTTTTTTAAATGTAAATCTTCAACCCATTTAGAGCTTGTTAAGATGCACATTATTAGGGGCTCCTGGGTGGCTCAGTTGTTAAGCGTCTGCCTTCAGCTCAGGTCAAGATCCTGCTCAGTGGGGAAGCCTGCTTTTCCCTCTCCCACTTTCCCTGCTTGTTTTCCCTCTCTCGCTGTCTCTCTCTGTCAAATAAATAAATAAAATCTTAAAAAAAAAAAGGATGCACACTGTGAGAAGTAAAACCTTTTTTCCTACTGGGAGCTTGACCTCAGATTTTGGACAGGATGATGAGGCTACCAGAACATCAATAAGTGTGAGACCTGGAAAATGGGAGGAGAGAGCAGCTGATGGGAAGACAAGTGAGATGGGGGTGGTGTGAAGTGAGGTGGGGACTAGACAGGACCCCCTCTCCTGCAGGAGTTCCTGACAGATGGCTTCCCAATATTGGTCTAGCTCAGTGGTATCCATGGCCTTTATTACTTTTCTCCAAAGTACCCACTTACTTTTTTTTTTTTTGCGCCCTTTTAACAACCAGGTTTTGGGCAGAATGCTAACCAAAATTACCATGCTGAGTTGATATACTTTCAGCCAAAAGCACAGAACTTTGAAGGGTCGGTTAGCTTGAGGAGACTCATCTTGAATAAATGAGCCATTTGGAAGGCTTTATGAAATGCTGACATTAGTCTGCCTACAGCTTATTTCTTTGTTCCTAGGTCTCTAAGGACATGGAACCATAGTGGGGGGACCTTTGATCTCATACTCATTCAAAACCTACTGGTGATGTATAACAGGGTGGGGAAAGGTGTGACTTCAACCAAAGGAAGTCTGCACACCCACCTCCACAATGTATACTAAACAGTTGCTAAGAGTAGCAACTTTTCTACTAGAGGTGCCCATGAAAGCTTTTCTTTTTTTAAAGATTTATTTATTTAAAGATCTTATTTATTTATTTGAGAGAGAGAGTGCACACGAGCCCTGAAAGTGCTTTTTAAAACATTGTTTCCTCATGTGAATAATTCTCTATTCTGAGAAAAACAGGGAGTAAAAATGAGAAAAATTTGCAAAGATGAATGATGCTAGAATAAAGTAAAAGGCTTTCAGCAATAAAATTGGTTCCTCTGCTTGAAGCGGAGGCCTCAAAATATACCTGGTGGGAGTGAGATGCTTAATGCTACTCACTGTCAGCAGGAAGGCATGCCAATGTGCAGGCATGCCACATTGCACCTCTAACAATTAATTCAGAATCTCTGGTGGTGGGATCTAGGTATCAGTCATTTTGAAAGCCCCCATGTGATTTCAATGTGCATCCCCTACTCCTGAACCATGCTGTTCAAAGTGAGGTCCTCAAAACAACAGCATTGGTATCAGTGGGCGCTTATGAGAAATGCAGAATCTCAAGCCAGAAATTAGACCTTCTGAGTCAGACTCTGCATTTGAACAAGATTGTCAAGGTATTCACGTGTATATTACAGTAGAGAAGCAGTGATCTAGAGCAGCTTTCTCAAAGTGGCACGTGGAACCCCCTGTATCTAACTCACCAAGGGGCTGGGAAGGTAGGGGAATGGTGATCTCGGACTTCTTAAGGAAGACAGTTCTGGAGATGATCATTTTATAAGTGTGGGGGGAGGGGACCGTGGAATCTGTATTTCAATGTGCTTCCAGGTGACCCCCTCGCCTACTGCTTGAGAACTACTCCCAACCGGAAAGGCAGCAATATGACAGCCACTTTCTCCTGACCTGCATGGAAATTTCCTCAATGAGGCGGTAAGGTCAAAGCATACCCATTACAAGTGGGGTATGAGTTGGTGATAATCTATGAATGCTTCTCAGCCTGACAAATGTGATCTTTCTGCTCGCTGACCTATAACAGCAGGTGGTGATCGTTAAATCTAGCTTTCCGACTGACACAGAAATGGGTCTCTCTGTTCTCTTGGGTTAGTGACTGAACAAGCAGCAATACAAAAGCTTCTACCTTAAAAGCAGGATTAAAAATATAAAATGTTGATGCTCTGATGCATCCTTCTTCAAGGGTTTCAAAAAAACCCTCAAAATGCATGGTAGAGAGCCAAGAGAAAGAGTAAATTCCTCGAAAGGAGATTTCTTCATTTTACAGAGGTCTTTAAAAAAATTTTTTGCTTGGGCCCAGATTTTTAAATGATAACACAGGTAAAAAAAAAAAAAAAAAAGAATGAAGCCAGGAATGGAAAATTTGCTCTCTCTCAAAAGGTGTATTTGCAGTATGTAGTATTCCCATGATGTAGTTGTAAAATCATTTCAGCTCATATAAGATACTTAAAAGCTTTTATGATGCAGACACTTTAAGTGAGTTTATCTTCAAATACCAAGGATTCCGAAGTATGGCTCATGCTTGACTTGGGGTGCCAGAACTGAAATCTTTGCAATTATAAAATGAAATAAGACCAGTGCGGTCATAATGGATAATGAAACTGAATGGGGAACTGCAATGTGATCTAAATGTAATTGTTAGATAATTACTGAGTTAAAAATCAGCAAAAGCAAAGAAACTTCAAACTGGAAAAAAAAGATTTTTGAGGCCTTGCTTTAAAGACGTTTTTAAGAGCAGAGTTTCTTAAACCTTTTTGGGGGGAGTGCAACTCTAATGAAAATCCACGGACTCCCCTAGATGCACACCCCCTGAGTGCACACTGGTAATTTCTGGAGTTCCATAGACCCGCTGGAGCCCACATGAGAAACTCAGCTTTCACAGTGGATTTTTAAGAAAATTTCTCTATTTTGATCTCTTCCACTTGGAACCGCTTTAGACCCAAGAGCAACGTTCCCAGCACCAAGGTTCCAGGTGATTGGTAAAATTAGGGCTGATTGTTTTCCCTTCAACCAATCTCATGAGGATGGTCCGAGGCCAGGTGAAAAGCCAGACCACTCGCTGAAGCCCAGGAAAGCATCCTTTTATTGAAGAAGTCTGCACTCTCGGAAATGTCTTCCCCGTGCTCTCAGGGGGCTCCAGCAAGTCGCACAGGCAGAGCCCAGAGCCGCTGTGGCTCCCTTCATACCAGATTGCGAAAACTTTTGTCCGAAGTTAGGAAGGAAAGTAGGCTCTTAAAAACACTGCCTACGCCCCTCATTTACCTGCAGACCCAAAGATGCCAGAGGTGGAAGACAGCCCTTCACCCCGTCCCCCATTTAACAGAGGAGGAAACGGACCTCGGAGGACTAAGGTGCTTGCCCAGGTGACCTCTCCAGCCAGGCTCACACCCAGGGCCCTCTCTCTCTGCACCTCGCCGTCTAGCCAGGGAAGCACAGGGCATCTGGGCCTCTCTCCCCTCACTGCCCGCCGCCCACCCTGGCGGAGGCGCCACGGGGAGCCGAGCCCCCGCCTACCGGCACCATGGAGTAGGTCATCATCATCAGCATGTCGTGGCTCTCGGCACGGATGTGTGGCGCGGGCTCCCCGCCGTGGCTGCGCTTGTTGCGCGCGGCGCTGGCTGGGTCCAAGGGTGGCGCGGGCGCCCGGCGCCGCGCGCGACTCAACTCAGCCAGAAAAGAGCGCAGGGCGCTGTCCTCGCGCTGCTCGCGGCCGCGCTGAGCCTCCAGCGCCCGCACCGCCGCGCTCAGCCCGCGCCACTGGCACAGCGCGAACACCGTGCCCGCAGCACTGAGCGCCGCCAGCAGCGCCACCGCCGCCAGCGCGCCCCGCAGCCACCAGCCGGCGCGCCCGCGGCCTCGCTCCGCGCCCCTGGCCATGCTCTGCGCGCCTCGGGCCGGGCAGGGCTCGCCGCCTCCCGCCGGGCAGCCTTTATACGCCACGGGCAAGCCGTGGGCTGGTGGCAGCGCCGTGAGTCACGCTGCCCTTTGGCCGGGCTGGCGGGGCGGGTTGGGGACAGTAGTGGTGGCGCCTGAGCAGCCCGGAGGGACAGGCGGGTGAGAGGGGGAGAGGAGCAAGTGGAGATGACTGGGTGGGGGGGTGGGCAGGGGGGAAGGGGTGGGCAGTGCTCATGCTCCTGGTGCCTGGCCAAGAAAACGGGCAAACCCAGGTCTCCCTCCTTTTCTCAGTGCCCTGCCTGTGGGCATTGTTGTGGCCCAGGCCAGCAGAGTGAGGGTCAGACTGAGGGGGAGAGCAGGAATTCTTAGGGCGGGAGAAGTCACTGGATTCCACTCCCTTCTCCCCCCAACACTGACCTCTCTGGAGAAAAGGATCATGCCCAGATGCCAAGACATGTGCCCACTGTCCCTAGGTCTGCTGCTGGGCAGGGACCCAGGCTGCCCATCACGTGACCACTGAAGACCCCATGAGATGTTTCTGAGGAAGGGGATGGATAGAGAGAAGAATACAGTTGGCATTGGAGGGTTAAAAAGGCCACCCATCAGAACCAGAAAAGCCTCGCCCTGCCTAAGAAGCAGGAGTCCTCTGTGAAGGGAGATTTCTAGGATGTGACAGGCCAAGAACTCTCCCATGAGACCCATATCTAGGAGGCAACAGTGTGAGGAGAAAAAAACTCAAGGGTGGAAATCAGGAGACCTGGTTCTAACCCCATCCTGCTACTACTCAGCTGAAGGGCTCTGCACATGTCCCAAGACCACTCTGAATTGATTCTGAGGTGCTTTCTGGCTCAAGAGTTGGCTCTTTCTGGACCTTACTTAGCCTGCCTTGCTTGAGGGGGCAGTTGCATCATGCCTCCTAGTTACCTCTTCCTTTTCCTGTCAGCTCAGATGCCTGTACCTCAAGGATCACTATCCCCCAAATGCAGAGACACTTCTCAGCCTCCTCAGAGGACCTCTCCACCCCTCTTCTCACCTTTCCCTTGAATGGCTCTGCCTCCCTGGGGCCCCAGGGCCCACAGGAGACCCTGATGGTGTTGGAAGCCAAGATTGCTGTTTCCACAGCCCATTATTTCAGAGGAGGAGGTGGTCCCCTGCCATCAAGCCAGCTGGAGCTGTCACGATTCTGCATCAAGGTCTGGATTCCTGAGTTTTAATTGGGACATGGACCAACTTTGCATATTCTTAGGATAGCATCCAGGATGAGGAAGACTTAGGAAAGCATGAAGTTCCAAGTGGTTCATGAAGGACCTAAACTATGGGGACATGATGTCTAGGAGGGAATGGAGGTGATACAGACAAATTTGTCCAGTTTCTCCCCACTCTAACATACTGTGATCTACTTGAAGAATGCCATGTATCCTTATCTCATCCAGGCTTAGGATGCCAGGCTTAAACCAATGGAGAGAAGCCCCAGAGAGACAGAGCTGGGAATCAGGCTCAGTAAGATCTTCATCTAATTCACTAAAAATTTAATGAGCTGTGTGTCAGGCATAGTGATGGGCACTGGAGGTACAGAAATGAACAAGGCAAGCAGCTTGCAATGTGAGCAGTTGGGAGTCCCATGGAGCCTCCTCAGCTTCTCTTTATCCTAACATTCATTATAGTTACTACCGCCTGACCATGTCATCAGTGCTCACCAGCAATAACAGAGTATACAGCTCCTGAGGTTAGGGGCTACATATTGTTTGACCTTGTCTCCCCCAACACCTAGCACAGTCCCTGGCTTGAAATGGCCATCCATTAATTCCCTGTTGAATGAGTGAATGAACAAATGAATGAGTAAAAGGCTGTATAGTGAACGTACATCCATGTAAAACGAGGTGTGCCTAGTGGGAGTAAGGCTTAAGCATGAAACTCTACTTGTGCCACCGAACTGGAGCTACCTTCCTTGGAAGGCTGCCTGTCCAGTGGGGAGAATAACTGCAGCCTGACACACACACCCCCAACCCCTCTGGTTCAGAGCCCATAGTAGAAGGAGTGGAGTTCCAGTTCCATTTGGAACCAGCCAGGTTTTATCTGACGACCTCAGGTGAAGATGCTACCCTTCTTGGGATGTAGGACTCAAAAGGTTTGTGGCATCGACTTTGGGCCAGATGGGTGGAGTGCCTGGGATACTGCACTCAGAGAGAGCAGAGAGGCAGAAAGAGAGCAAAGGGAAGGCAAGACTCCTCTTCCACTCAACACTTCTTCCGGTTCCCTCTTCAAATCTTTCTGTGTAGGAATATAATATTTTATTGGAAAGGAGAAGGGTGGAACAAGTTGTTACAGCCTAAGAGGCAGGTGTCTTCACTCATCCCTCCCCCCAAGATGGCTGTATCCAAGCAACTGGCCTTGCTCTGTTCTCTTTTCCCTTTCTTCTCTGTCTTCTCTCTACACCCTCGCTCCACCACAGCACCATGCATTGACCCTTCTCCTTCTCTGTCCTATCTCAGAGTTGTGCCTGTTTAAGGCCTAGCTCAGAACCCTGTCCCTCATCAAGCCTTGCCTTCCATACCACAGTCAATTCTCCCTTTCCCTGAATTCTGCAAGCCCCAGGGACTCAGAGGCTAGAGGCATGGGCTTTGGAATCAGATAGAACTAAGCTTGAAACTGCTTTCTAAATTTACAAACTTGGGCATGTTACTCAGCTTTTCTAAGGAGAGTGTAATCATATCTATCTCATAGCTTGTGAAGATTTAATGAGAATATACATGTAGAGCACTTGACATATAGTAAACACTCAGTGGACATTAGTGCTATTATCTATGGGCTGTCTGAACTTGCTGACACCCTTGCTGTGCCTTGGGCTGTTGACCAACATCTTAGTCTTCCAGATCTTACTTCTTTTGTTGAGTTATAGTATGCTTAAGAAAGGGACCTCTCTTCACTGTGCATAGCAGGGGCTTATGCCAAGAAGGAATATTAGATGAATAAATTGATTAGCTAATTACACTTTTTGGGGATCCTTTTTGAGGAACAGAACTTTTCAATACATGGTAAACTTGGCTTCTTTTCTGAACACAGTGGCTTTGAGATTGGTTATTTGGGGACTTTCCATCTCTGGCTCTACCTAAGCCTACCATGACTCCTCGAGGGGCAGATACATCTGTGTAGACTGCCCTACCTAGTATTTCTCAGGATGGGCTGGTACTTTTAGTAATAAGTAATTCTAAAAGAAAGTTAGCTATTAATCTGGCCTATTTTGTTGACACAGGGGCTCAAGATATAGTGAAGACACAGGGAGATATCTGACTTTCCTTTTCTGGAGAACCAAGGAAGCCAAGAACATTCTGTGCTATCTTTACAATAAGAAGTAGCTTTTCTTTTAAAAGACAGCTGCTTCATTTTCAAAGGTTAAATAGAATTGTCCTTAAAAAATAATTCCAGCTAGTAAACTTTAGGGCCCTGGAGAAAAATATCCAATTCAAGCATATACTCTAACTTTAAGTCCACAGCATTTCCTCGACTGTCAAGTGAATAATTTTCATTTACTCTCAGGCCTGATCTTGGGTATTGTCATCCTCTTTGATGAGGTTGGCAGGTATTCTGTGACTCCTGATGGTGCTGTGTTGCCTCCCCATCCCCACCCTTCCTCCTTGCCAGGGGTTAGGGAAAAAATCTCTGTAATAGTTGCCACCAAAATATATCTTTCACCCAAGCACATTGGGTTTTTAACTCAACATTTCTACATTTTAACCCCACGAAACTTCAAGCTCCCCAACCAAAATGAGTCAGAAATTTATTTTCTTTGTTCATTCACTCATTCATTTATCCATTTATTCAACAAATTGGGTGCTTACTATCTGTCAGGAACTGTGCTAGGAGCTAGGAATAGGAATGAGAGCAAAACCAGACACCATTCCTGCCTTCCTGAAGCCTGTGGTCTAAGTGGGGAGATGGAATTAGCTGAGTAATTGTGTGAGGGTATAATTCTAAACGAGACAATGAGATAGGAGACCTGAAGGAAAGGAGTGCTATTCTGTGAGATCATATCACTGAGGAACCTGTCCTAGATGTGGAGTCTGGGGTCAGGGAAGGTCTCCCTGATTTTGTGATGGTGTTTGAACTGGAATCTGAAGATTAGCAGTAGTTAACTAGGTGGAGGTGTGGGTGGGAGGGTTGTAGTCAGAGGGGACAGCACATGTGAGATCCTATGGCAGGAAGCACCATGGTTTATTTGAGGGACCATAAGAAGGTCAGTGTGGCTGTAGGATAAAGACCATAGGGAGCAGGGAGGAAAGGGAATGAAGTGAGGCTGGAGACTGAGTTAGGGGCCAGATTCTGTGGGTGGGACCTTGTAAGACTAGGGTCTTTATTGTAGGAGCAATGGGAAGTTAGGGGTTTTAAGTGTGTGTGTTGGGTGGGAGGTTGGGTTGATGAATGACAGATTTTCATTTTCAAAGATTACCTTTTATTGGTAGGATTTGCAGTGGCTTCTGTCACTACAGAAACCATCTCTGACCTCCACCAGGCTAAATCTCAGCCTTCGAACCCATCTTTCCAAATAAAATAAGAAGACATTGAGTTCTAGAAAATACCATTTTCTCTTTCACTGCACATTTAAAGGTATTTGAAAAATAGAACCATGACTAACATTTAGACAGCTCGGCTATCATGATACTAGCTGGAGTTTTTGTATGATACCCAGCAGGTATTTGCATTTTTTGAGAAGTCAGCCTTTGGTACTTCAAGGTGAGATCATCAAATCAAGTCATCTCTAACACTGGGAATAAGAATAAAAGATACTGCTTCCCCTATGAGATTTTGGTCTAAGTTGGGGAAGCAACAACAGCTTTCCACCTGTCATAGGTGCAGTATCTGAGAGTCATCTAAGCATTGTTAGACATGGAGCTGTCAGAGGTTGTACAGTAGGGCTATTTCAAATTCTCCCTCTGCCCTTTCTGTGCTTTATTTCCTTTGTGATAAACATGCCCCTCCCTACCCCACCCATCGTGCCCTCACAGTGCATCATAGCCAATTATCACAGGTTGCGTTCTCTGGAATAGATGCTGAGATGGAATTTGGGGTGCAAGATATTTAGTAGGGATCAGTATCTGTGAAGGAAATAGAGGAAGCAGGATTAGGTAGAGGGAGAAGTCCAACTCAGTGCAGTCTTACAAAGGCTCAGCCAACCATTTGGGAGCTCTGAATTGAGTATTGTCCATTGGAGTGTCCCTTGTCAGGCCAGAATGGGTTGGCTTTTACCCCAGTCTTACCCAGTCACAGGGCAGATGTGGGCTGCCCCAGGAAGGGTGTGACCTTGGGCCAGGTGGCTCTCAAAGCTGAGGCATACCCTGACCTCACTCCCTGCAGCTGGGCATCAAGTCCTTCCTTGAAAGGGAAAGTGGGGCACATCTCCACATCTACCATTTCAACCACCTGATTAGTGTCAAAGACAGGTCTGCAATTCCAGTATTAGTGAACTTTAAATTGTAATCATATCCGACAGTGGAGAGAAGCCTTCTTTTTCACCTAGAGTTATGGCCTTTCAGTAAATAAAAAAGTGATTGTTTTCAGAGACAGAACGAAAATATGAAGAAAAGCTCCAGTGGTAGCTTTGAAATGGCTAGATCCATGGAAGTAACTTAATACTGCAAAGCCCCACTTATGAAACTTGAACCACTGTTTTTGAAAGGACAAAACAAAGCTTTACATGTGTAGGGCACTTCAGTTTTCAAAGTACTTTCTCATGTTATTTGAGCCCCATAATCAGCTTGTGAAGTGAGCAGGGCAGGCCTTATAACCATTTCACAGATGAGAAAGCAAGGCTCACGAAGGTTAAGTGACTTGCTCAAGATCATACTGTTGAAACCTCACCAGCATCCATCGAAAGTGGGAACCTTCTTGACCCAAATCTTGGGCCAGTCAGGAATGCTCAAGATGATGGACAGGAAGTGGAAAAATAGGGCAGGGAAAGGATTCAAACTGATGAAATGGAAAAGGGCTTAGAGCAGCACTTGGCTCCAAGACTCCAAAACAAAGGCGGGGCAAGCCCTGATTGCTAGAATATGTAAACTATGCAAGAGAAAGAAAGGCAGTCCCCAGTCTAGCATTTTATGGAGGGTTCAGGGAGAGCAGTGATGTCAGAACGATTTCCTGGAGACCAAGTAGGGGAACTGTCATCCCTGCATCTCAGAGGTGAATATGGGACCTGAACGAAAGGTGGATTTGGGGCCTGAGAAACCAAGACTTTTCCTCCTTGGGGTCAGAAGTCAGAGTGACAAGCAAAATTAGATATGCCTCACCTCTCCAAAGTCTAAGTGAAAGGAACCAAAAGGGATTCCTGCCAATACCGAGTCTGGAGAGATGGCACTCCATCTGCAGAACCAGGGGACTGGAGGACGGTCCTCAGCCAGGGGGAACGCAGGTCAGACTACAGATCCTGAACCCAGATGACTTCTTCTTCTTCTTTTTTAAGAGATGTGCATAACTGTGATATTAGGCTATATCTCTCCTACCCTTTCCTTCCCTCCTTTCCTTCCTTCCCTTTCTCTCTCCCTCTCCCTCCCTCCCTCGTTTCCTTCCTTCCTTCCTTCTCTCCCTTCTTTCTTTCTTTCTTCTTTTGGTTTACAGTCTTACAAAGTTATTAGGAATGAATTATTCTTGTATGTCATTTTACTTGGTCTCTTTTTTAAAAAAAAATTATTTTATTATGGTAAGAATACTTACATGAGATCTACCTCTTGACAAATTTTTAGGGCACCTGAGTGGCTCAGTCGGTTAAGTGTCTGCCTTCGGCTCAGGTCATGATCCCAGGGTCCTGGGATCGAGTCCCACATTGGGCTCCCTGCTCAGCGGGGAGCCTGCTTTTCCCTCTCATTCTGCTGCTCCCCCTGCTTGTGCTCTCTTGCTCTCTCTGTCAAATAAAAAATAAAATCTTTAAAAAAATTTTAGTTATATGATACGGTATTGTTGACTATAGGTACAATATTGTACTACAGATCTCTAAAACTTACTCATCTTGCTTAACTAAAGCATTATGTTCTTTGATTAGTAACTCCTCATTTCCCTCTTACCCTAGTCCCTGACAACCACTAATTCCAGTCTTTGATTTTACAAATTTGACTATTTCAGATACCTCATATTGGTGAAATCATGTGGTTTTTATCTTTCTATGACTGTCCTACTTCAGTTAGCATAATGCCCTCAAAGCTCATCCATATTGTCTCATATTACAGAATTTCTTTTTTAAGGTTGAATAATATTCTATGGTATGTATATGCCACATTTTCTTTCTTCATCCATCAGTGGATATTTGTTTCCACATTTTGGCTATTGTGAATAGTGATGCTATGAATACCAGAAAGCAGGTATCTCTTCAAGATCCTGATTTCAGTTCTTTTGGATAAATACCCAGAGTGGGATTGCTGGATCATATGATAGTTCTATTTTTTAATTTTTTGAGGAAGCTTCATACTGTTTTCCATAGCAGCTGCACCATTTTACAGTTCCACCAACAGTGTCCAATTTCTCTACATCCTCAACAACACTTGTCTTTTTTTTTTTTTTCCTTGACAATAGCCACCTTGACAAGTGTGAGGGTGATATCTCATTGTGGTTTTGACTTGCATTTCCCTGATGATTAGTGATGTTGAACATTTTTTCATATACCTATTGGCCATTTGTATGTCTTCTTTGGGAAAATACCTACTGAAGTACTTGCCAATTTTTAAATTGGGTCATTAGGGTTTTGGTTTGTTTGTTTTTGCTACTGAGTTGTAGGGGCCCTTTGGAAATTAGCCCCTTTTCAGATATATGGTTTGAAAATATTTTTCCCATTTCATATGTTTTCTTTTCACTTTGTTGATTGTTTCATTTGCTGTGCAGAAGCTTTTTAGTTTGAGGTAGTCTCACTTGTCTATTTTTTCCCCCACTTCTCTATTTTTGCTTTTGCTACCTGTGCTTTTCTGTCAGATCCAGGAAATTATTACCAAGACCTCTGTCATGAAGCTTTTTTACTGTTTCTTCCAGGAGCTTTACAGTTTCAGATCTTACATTTAAGTCTTTAATCCATTTTGAGTTGATTTTTGTATATGGCATAAGATAGGAATCCTGTTTCATTGCTCTGCATATTTACATCCAGTTTTCTCAGCATTGTTTGTTGAAGAGATTATCCTTTTCCCATTGTGTGTTCTTGGTACACTTTTCAAAAGATCAGTTAATCATATATGCATGGATTTATTTCTGGGTTCTCTATTTTGTCCCATTTGCCTGTATGTCTTTCTTTATGCCAGTACCATGCTGTTTTGATTATTGTAGCTTTGTAATATATGTTGAAATCAGGAAATATGATGACTCCAGCTTTGCTCTTCTTTCTTAAGGTTGATTTGGCTATTCGTGGTCTTTATTGTTCCATATGAATTTTAGAATTGTTTTTTCCATTTCTGTAAAAACCATCATTGGGATTTTAATAGAGGTTGCTTTGAATCTGTAGATAACTTTGGATAGTATGGACATTTTCAACAATATTAAGTCTTCAAATCCATGGTCTTGAGATCTTTCTATGTTTGTATTTTTCTATTTCTTTTAACAATGTTTTTTAGTTTTCAGTATAGAAGTCTTTTACCTCCTTAGTTCAATTTATTCCCAAGTACTTTATTCTTTTGGGCACTATTATAAATGGGATTGTTTTACTATTTCTTTTTCAGAAAGTTTGTTGTTAGTATACAGAAATGCAACTGATTTTCATATGTTGATTTTGTATCTTACAACTTTACTGAGTTATTTTATTATTTTAATAGTTTTTCATGGAATCTTTAGTGTTTTATATATATAAGATCATGTTGTCTACAAACAGGGATAGTAATAATTCCTCTTTTCTGATTTAGATGCCTTATACTTGTTTTTCTTACCTATTTGCTCTAGCTAGTACTTCCAATACCATGTTGAATAGAAGTGGTGAAAGTGAGCATCCTTGCCTTGTTCTTGATCATAGAGGAAAAGCTTTTAGTTCTTCACCATTGAGTCTGATATTAGCTGTGGGCTTTTCATATACGACCTTTATTATATTGAATTAATTTCCTTCTATTCCTAATTTGGTGAGAGTTTTTATCATGAAATGGTGTTGAATTTTGTCAAGAACATTTTTGCATCTGGAGACAATCATGTGATTTTTATCCTTTATTCCATTAATATGATGTATCCCATTAACATATGTTGAACTCTCCTTGCATCCCAGGGATAAATTCCACTTGGTTTTGGTGTATGATCCTTTTAATGTGCTATTGGATTCAATCTGCTAATATTTCACTGAGGATTTTTGCATTATATTCATCAGGGATATTGGCCTGCAGTTTCCTTTTTTTTTTTTTTTTTTTTGGGGTGTCTTTGTCTGCTTTTAGTATCACGGTTTTGCTGGCCTCATAAAATGAGTCTAGAAGTGTTCCGTTCTTTCCAATCTTTTGTAAAAGTTTGAGGATTGGCATTAATTCTTTAAATGTTTGGTAGAATTCACCAGTGAAGTCATCTGGTCCTCGGCTTTTGTTTATTAGGAGGTTTTTAATTACTGATTCAACCTGCATGCTAGTTATAGGTCTGTTTAGATTTTTTTTTGGTGTCTTTCTGATTCTGTCTTGGTAGGTTGTATGTTTTTAAGAATGTATCCATTTCTTCGAGGTTATCCAATTGGTTGTTGTATGATTGTTTATAGTAGGCTGTTATGTTCCTTTTTTATTTCTGTGGCATCAGTGGTAATGTCTCCTCTTTCATTACTGATTTTATTTATTTGAGTCTTCTTTTTTCCTTAGTCTATCTAAGGGTTAATCAATTTTGTTTATTTTTTGAAAGAACCAACTCTTAGTTTCATTGTGTGTTTTTTTTTACTATTAATTTCCTATTTTCATTGATTTCTGCTCCAATCTTTGTTATTTCCTTCCTTTTGCTAATTTTTGGCTTAGTTTGTTCTTTTTCTAGCTCCTTGAGTTGTAAAGTTAGATTGTGTATTTGAGATCTTTATTCTTTTTTATTCCTTCTTCTTTTTAATCTCAATAAATTTCCCTTTTAGTACTGCTTTTGCTACATCCCATAAATCTTGGTATGTCATGGATTTTGTTGTTGTTTGTTTGACCTGAGGTATTTTCTAATTTCCTTTTTATTTCTTCATTGAACTATTTTTTGTTCAAGAGTATGTTGTTTAATTTCCACATATCTGTGAATTTCTCAGTATTCCTTCTGGTATTGATTTCTAGATTCATTTCATATAAGATATGTGGTATGATTTCAATCTTCTTAAATTTGTTATGACTTGTTTTGTGACCTAACATGTGATCTATCCTAGAGAAAATTCCATGTGTATTTGAGAAGAATGTGTGTTCTTCTGCTGTTCGTTAGAATGTTTTGTATATGCATCTTAGGTTCATTTGGTCTATAGTGTTATTCAAATCCTATGTTTCCTTATTGATATTCTGTCTGAATGTTCTATCCATTATTAAAAGTGAAGTCTCTTACTATTATTGTATTGCTATATATTTCTTCCTTCAGTTCTGTCAATGTTTGCTTTATATATTGAGGTGCTCTGATATTGGTTGCATATATATTTATAATTGTTCAATCTTCCTAGTAAATTGACCCTTTTATCCCTATATAATGTTCTTCTTTGTCTCTTGTGATAGTTTTTGACTTCAAGTTTATTTTGTGTGGTATATCTATAGCCACCTCTTCTCTCTCTTGGTTACTATATTTATGGACTATCTTTTTCCATCTTCACTTGTAGCCTATGTGTGTCCTTAAATCTAAATTGAGTTTCTTATAGATAGCATATTGTTGGGTCTTATTTTCTTAGCTATCCTGCCACTCTATCTCTTTTGATTGGGAGTTTAATCCATTTACATTTAAATTAATTATTTGTAGGCATGGATTTATTATTGCCATTTTGTTGTTTTCTGTTGATCTTGTAATTTTTTTGTCTGTCTTTTCCTCTCTTCCTGTCTTATTTTGTATTTTGTTGATTTTTTAGTACTGATATTTTTTAAATTCTTTTAAATTTTTTTGTGTGTAACTTCTATAGGTATTCTTGGTGTTGATAGATACTTTGGGGCTTACATACAATACCTCATAGTTAAAAGCCTATTTTAAGCTCATAAAAATAGTCTATTTAAGCTGTTCAATCACATATAAAAACTCTACACTATAACTTCTCTCCTCACATATTTTGTTGTTTTGTGACAACACAATATCTATTCATATTGTTTCTCTTTTAACATATTTTAGGTATAGTTATTTTTAATATTTTTGTCTTTTTAATACTAAAATTAAAAATAATTTACCCACTACCATTATAGTAACACAGTATTCTATATTTGTGTATATATTAACCTTTACCAACACATTTCATACTTTCTTATGCTATCTCAACTTGAAGAACTCCCTTTAATATTTCTTGTAAGGAGGTCTAATTGTGATGAACTCCCTTTACCTTTTGTTTGTCTGGAAAATCTTTATCTCTCCTTCATTTTTGAAGGGCAGTTTTGCCAGGTACAGTATGCTTGGTTGGCAGTATTTTCCTTTGAGCACTTGGGATTTATCCTACCATTCGCTTCTGGCCTGCAAGGTTCCTGCTGAGAAATTGCTGATAGTCTTCTGATGGTTCCCTTGTATATGACAATTTGCTTTTCTCTTGCTGTTTTTAAAATTCTCTTTTGGTCTTTGAATTCTGACAGTTTGATTATAATGTATCTCAATGTGAAATTTTCGTGCTTCACATTTTTTGTATTTATTGAGCTTCTTGGATTTAGATGTCCATTTCTTTACCCAGAATTAGGGAGAAATATTCAGCCATTATTTCTTTGAATAAGTTTTTTGGTCCTTTCTCTCTTTTCTCCTTCTGGAATTCCTATAATGTATATATTGACCTGTTTGGTGATATCTCATAAGTCCCTTAAGCTTTCTATACTCTTTCATTCTTTTTTTTCCTTTTTGCTCCTCTGACTGAATTATTTTCAATGACTTATCTTTAAATTCATTGATCCTTTCTTCTGCTTGCTCTAGTCTGTTATTGAATCACCTCTAGTGATTTTTTTTTAAGTTTAGCTATTGTGTTCTTCAGATCCATGATTTCTATTTGGGCCTTTTAAAAATATTTTCTATTTTTTTATTGAAATTATCACTTCATTCGTGTTCTCTTGACCTCAGTGTGCATCTTTATGACCGTTATTTTGAATTCTCTGTTAGGTATATCACATAACTCTATTTCATTAGGATTGTTTTGTAAAGATTTATTGTGTACCTTTGTGATATCTTTGCCTGATTCTTCATTTTCCTTGACTCTGTGTTGGTGTCTGTGCATTAGACAAAACAGCCACCTCTCATAGTCCTCACAGACAGGCTGTTTACAGGAGAAGACCCCCATCAATCAGCCTGGCCAGAGATTCTAAGGGCTTCTCAATATTTTGTGTTAAACCAACCCACTTTCTCTGTTTTTTTGCAGCTCCCAGATGTCTAGAGTATGCTGGATCTTATCAGTGCATTGGGACAAGTGATACTGAAGCTAGTTCCTTGGATGGTACCCAGAAAAGTTGGATCACTGGACACTCTGTCCAACTTTTCTTTCCCTAGAGAGAATCTGGGAACAGTTTATCTATCTATCTATCTATCTATCTATCTATCTATCTATCTATCTAT
>NC_058411.1:90915248-91046704 GCF_002201575.2 Neomonachus schauinslandi | reverse complement strand
TATCTATCTATCTATCTATCTATCTATCTATCTATCTATCTATCTATCTATCTATTCATCCATCCATCCATCCATCCATCTATATCTATCTATCTCTGCTTGCTCTGTGTTGAACCAGGAAAGGGTACTATGATGACTACCAACCCAAATCTTGTTTCTGCTCTCATTAGCGCCCAGGCAGCTAGAATATGTCAGGTCTCATGAGCACTCCAAGACAGGCAAGTCAGAACTAGTCCTTTGGGAAGCTCCCAGAAAAGTTGTGATGTTGGAAGCCTGGACCAACTTTTTCTCTTACCAGGGAGAAGCAGGCAGCTGTGCTTTTGCCTGCTTGCTCTGTGCTGTGCAGAGGGGAGGAGTCATGGCATTTACCAGTCCAAGTCACTGTCTCTGTTCTCCCCTGGGTGGCTAGACTGTGTTGGACCCATGAGAGTGCCAAGGCTGGCAAGACAGAAGCCAGTTCTCTGGGGAGCCTTTTTGGAAAAGCTGGGCCACTAGGTGCATGAATCAACTCTTTCCCTCCCCTGTGAAAACTTGGGACCTGGAGAGTCTTCCTGATCATATGGTGCTGTGCTAGAGGTAGGAATTCTGGCAAAAGAGTGTCCTGAATTTCCCTCCTGGCTTCAATGAGCCTGGTTTCATATTTGCCTGGGGTACAAAAACCTTTCAATTAGTTTCTGAATTTCTCACAAAAGGAATTTGTCTGTGAATTGTTGCTGAATCAATGTGTTTATGGAGGAAGAAGGAGTTCCTACTCTGCTGTCTTGCTCATGTCACTCTGAGATAACTTCTTGAATGGAACCTGTGTTTCTTTCTTAAAGCTGTGCATGTAAGCACCTAGTCTCCAAATTGCCCCTTCTTCTGTTATCAGAAGAAGGCCCCAGTATCTGGGCATCAGTAGGTATCCTGGCAAAGACTCAGCTGGATGAGAGGGAGGGAATTGTATATGTATACTATGTTCTATCTCTACTCCCAAGACTGGGCAACGTGAGAAAACTAGAGAATGAGTGTCTTCCTTCTGGCATCTTGACTGGGTGAATACTGCCCACCACTTGTCGGTCTGCCCCATCTTAAAGCACCTCAGTGATTGGCACTGAGCCCCGAGAGCAGACAAAAGAAACTACTGTAATACCGAAGGAGACCAGCAATACTCTTAGGAAAGAGGCTTGCATAAAAACAAGCCACTAAAGGACAATAAGAACTTTAAAAATAATAAGAACATTAGGATGTAAAGATTCTAGTAGAGTGCAAAAAAAACCTTTCTGGATCCCAAAGACAAGATCTGCACACAAGTTAAGTAGATGGAAAAGAGAGAGATAATATTTCAGTGGTAGAAAATAAATTTCCCAAGCTAAAAAAAAAGGCCTCAGACTGCTGATTAGAAGGTTTTGGCAAGTTCTGGGCAAGATAAATGAGTCACAGTTTGGCAAATTCCTGAAGTCTAAGGATAAAAATAAAATGTTACAATCATCCAGAAAGAAAGTACAATTTACTGACAGAGGAAAAAGGATCATGGGGACATCAACTTTCTCTTCTAAAACACTTGAAGCAGAGAGGATTGTGGTGAATCATGTGAAGATCACTGAGAAAAAAATAGTGCATACCAAGAATCCTGTAGCAAGACATTGTTCCCCTGTCAGAGTAAAAGAAATATATTTGAGGATATGCAAAGATTCAAAGAACATGTCACCCACATCTTCAATCAGAGAAAAAGATATTAATAAAGGATCTAACCAAACAATAATTGAATCTGTATAAAGGCTTCAAGATGGATGGAGGATAAAAAGGAAAAAAAAAAGTGATGAGCAAGAATCCTTATAATATATAACTAGTTACATTTGTAGGGATAATAATAGGCTGTTTAAGGATGTGTAATAGAAGTACTCAAAATAGAAGAGACATATTTCAAGGGAAATGTTAATAATAGCCTGGAACTGAAAGTACTAAAGGAGAAAGAGGGGAAGGAAAACTTTCGCACACATCTCATGTTGGTGTGAGAGTGGGAAGTGAAAGCATTCTAAAGGATTCATCCTTCAGGGGAAGAAGAACAGCAGGAGAATAGAGTTTGGGGGAAATAGTTGGAGTCTTATCTTCATGCAATGGAAGAAAAATATTGGTCTGACTATAAGTGACAAAAAGGAGAAGAAAGCTGATATTATGGAAAAAGTAGAGTAGAGATCCCAGATTAACAAAGAAAATAAAAGAATTGAATAACAACTCAGTACAACTAATTTGTACAAGGAAATGGGGGGGGGAGAGGAAATAAGCAATAAACAAAATAGAAGAAACAAGTCACTGATGACTTGTTTGCTGAATACAATGCACACTTTTCAGTCTGAAGGTCAACCTTACTTGACCTCTCTGCAACCTTTGGTGGTCTTCATCGCTCCCTCCTTCATGGCATTCCTTCCTATCCTGGCTTCCATGACATTATTTTCTTTCAGGTTTCCTCCTACTTTTCTGACAATTCCTTCTTAGCCTCCTTCAACTGTTTAACCCCTATTCACCTCGATTGCTAGTGTTCTGCAGGGTTTTGCCTACTTCCTCTCTATCTAGACTCTCCCATGGTGATTTAGCTCACTTCCAAAGCTTCTGACTGCCACCTACTATGGATGACTCCCAAACTCTATCTGCAGCCCAGGCCTCTCTCCTGAACTCTGGACCCACAGGGCCAACTACCAATGGGGGCGCTCTGTTTGGAGACCCACAGGGACTCAAACTCAACACATCCTATATTCCCTAAAAACAAAACAAAAACCCTTATGAAGTCAACGGAAGAAAGTACCATATCATTTTATTTTATTTTTTTGCTTTATTAGTTATAACAAGATTTTTTCATGTTTTACTGATCAGTTATGTGTATATGTGTGTGTGTGTGTTTATGCAAATATTTTCTCTACTTGATATTCTGCATACCCCTTCCTTCCTCCCTGACTTGTGCCTTAATTTGGGTCCCCATCACACCTCCCCCAAATTACTGCAACACTTTCCTGAGTGCTCCTCCGGCTCCTGGTCTGCTAGTTTATGCAACCAGACTCGATTCTTCAGTCTGAGTGGTATGTTTATTATACAAATCTGATCATGCCACTCTCCTGCTTAAAATATTTCAATGGCTTCCTATTGCTTTCAGGGTGAAAACCAAGCAGGCTTGCATGACCCACACAGGGTGTCCCACAATCCAACCCCTTCTTGCTCTCTCTAGCCTAGTTCTCCCCACTCCACACCTGTACCTTATATCCCTTCTTCTAGCTTCTGGGAGGTGCCTGCTCTTTCCCTGTTTCATGCCATTGCAGCACTCATCTCTCTGCCTTTTTTCCCTTTTGTTTTTCTCTGTCTGGTTAGCTTTAATTCATTCTTCAGAACCCACCTCTTTGTTCCCTCTGGTGGGCTTTCCTCTCTCCTGACACCACCTCCCTGGGAGGGTTAGTTGTCCTAACTATGTGCTCCCACTGCAACTGTGTTACCCATCCTGGTGTACATTCCATTATTTTATAATTGCCTTTTACCTGTCTGTCTCCTTGCCAGTCCATGAGCTCCTTGAGGACAGGTCTACATCTTCCTCAACGTTATGTTCTCAAAACTTAATGCCAACCTGGCATACAGTAGACATTCAATACATTTTTGTATGACTGAGTAAATATGTGATGAAATACTCTTGCTATACTTTCTTTCTGAGACTCCTTTCCTGACCACAGAATTAATTCATTTATTTAGAAGGCGGAATAATCAAAGTAAATCAAAGTAATCAAAATGCCACCAGTCTTCTCCCAAAGGCCCTTTCTCCCTGTTTCACAAGAGGACCCAAGCCTGAGTGTCCAAGAAGACACTGAAAAGGGGCCAAAGTTTCAGGGCCAGTCAGTCAGCTCTAAAGGGTGCCTTGTTGGGTCCCTTCCCCTTTCTGTTTGCCATTGCTTGATTCATGCTAAGTTTGGGGTGGGGTCCTATGTGCTGCAGCTGGAGCCTCCTGATATAGTACTTCAGAGTGTCTTATGGTGGACCAAAAACTGTGATAGCCAAGAGCCCGGCACGCTGAAGTGGGGAATCAGAGGACAGAAGGCAGTACAGGGCAAAGACATTACTCAGACTTGAATGGGAATGATTAGTCAGAACTCTTCAGAGAAACAGAACAGAAGTATCCCATCCTATTGGCTGTATATAGTTATGTATATAGGATGTATACATAGCTAAATAAAGATTTTATATCTATATAATAAGGAATTGGCTTAAGGTTTTTATGGAGGCTGACAGGATGAATTAGCAAGGTGGAGATCTAATGTTGTGGTTCCAGTCTGAATGCTAGCAGCCTTCGGACCCAGAAAGAGCCAATGTTTCAGTTTGAGTCTGAAGGCAGGAAAAAGCTGATATCCCAGTTTAAGGCAATCGAAGGAATTCTCTTACTCTCTTACTCTAGGAGGATCAGCCTTTTTGTTCTATTCAGGCCTTCAACTAATTGGATGAGGACCACCCACATTAGAGGGTCCAATCTCCTTTACTCAATCTATAAATTTAAATGTTAATCCCATCCAAAAACACACTCACAGAAATACTCAGAATAATATTTGACCAAATAACTGGGCACCCCATAGCTTGCAGGCTGACACAAAAAATTTTTTTAAAAGATCTTATTTATTTATTTGAGAGAGAAACGGCGAGAGCACAAGTGGGGGAAAGGGCAGAGGAGAGGAAGAGGGATAAGCAGACTCTCCGCTGAGCAGGGAGCCTGATGCAGGGCTCTAATCCCAGGACCCCCGAGATCATGACCTGAGCAGAAGTCAGACACCTAACCGAGTGAGCCATCCAGGTGCCCCAACACACAAAATTAACCACCTCAGGAGGCAAAAGGGTGAGCAGGCTATCTCTACCGCCAGCTGTTAGAAGATGCATATAAACTACACACACACACACACCACACAATCACACACCTGCCCTCTAATATAGGCTTCCCAGAAAGGGTAGTTTCACTCCCTAAGAGGCATTTTTGGAAATTTATGGAGGCATTTGTCACCATCACAATTTGTTACAATGATGGGGGGTGCCACTGGATGGGGGTATCAGATGTTCTGCCATGGTCAGGACAGTCTATACCACAAGGTACTGTCAACATGACTTTTAAACATCCCACTAGATGTTTATGTCCATGAAAACCCTGTTTGTAATTATCTGGGTCTAGCATCCAACTCCATTTTACATATAGACATGAAGGATTTTTTCAATTTTAACAGGAACTGAATTTTTCTAGGAATGAAAAATTGAGTGAAAGTGGCACATTTTGTTTAGGACTTTACTAAAGGTTGTTCCCCAGTATCCCCATGATTCTGGAAAATCATGTAATGAATAGCAATGCCAATCAGTATTTGAGTGGCCCTTAAAATACATGTGGATCTGTGCATTTCTAAATATTGCATTCATGATGATTCTGCACAGAAGTGCAAACATCTAACTACTCATTAGGTCTTCCAGTGTAGCTGTGTACACATTTTTTCCAGGTACTGAAATACTTAATATTTTACTATAAAATTACTTTTCTTTGCTCTTTGATTATAACAGCGAGTGCATTATTTATAATTTTTTTTAAATTATGGATTTTGGAGGGAAAATTCTGTGTATAGGCAGATTGTGTTATTTATGGTTTTCATTTGAGCACAACAAAGGGAGAGTTAAAAATTATTTGTTATAAAAAGAGGCACTGGATCTAACATGGCTGAGAACCACTATTCTAAATGAACCAGTGCCTCTGAAGAGATGCTCATCTACCTGTCAGGCCCAAGCCTGGCCCCAAAGGGCCTGCATGTAGCGAGGAGGCTAGGTCCCCAATAATCTTATCTTCCATTTTGGGGAAACTTCAGAGATGAATGAGTCCTGGGGTGCCTGGCTGGCTCTCTCAGTGGAATATGTGACTCTTAATCTCAGGGTTGTGGGTTCAAGCCCCGTGTTGGGTGTAGAGATTACTTAAAAATAAAATCTTAAAAAAAAAAAAGAAGAAATTAACAAGTCTCTAAGCAACTGGTTAATGTCACCGAGTCTCACTGAGATATTTCTTTGTTCAATCAAGGGCTGGAAAGATCAAGAGGGCTTTGTGTCTACCTTCCAGGGGCTTACAGACCCTGCCTCCTCCATGAAGGCTGCCTGGATCAGGTCCCCCTTGAGGAAGCTCTCTCTCCCCCCTCTTCTGCTCTGCCTACAAGTGCTCCACCTCAAATTCTTTTCATGAGTTCATTTCTTATCTCCTCAAATGGACTGTAAATTCCTTGAGAAGAGAGGTTGATGTGTCCCATGTCCTGAGGTGCTCATTAAGAATGTTGAATGAATGAACAAATTAGTGAATGAATGGATGAATGAATAAGTGAATGCATGATTTGGGGGAGTCTAACAGATGGCTCTACCAATATAATGCCAATATCTTTGGAAGTCAAATAGAGGGGACTGTTTATACCCAGCCAGCTGGCCAGCTGAACTCCCAGTGATGCCTTGGGCTTTAATCAGAAATTTAATTAGCCCTGGCACCTGATTCTGGAAGAAATGGAGAACAATGATGAGCACAAGCAGGAGAGAGCTAGGCTGTTAACCAGCCTGACATATGGTGCCATGTATCACCCACTGGCTTTCATTTAGGGCTGGACTAAGTCCTAAGTTACTTTATTTCTAAATGTTAGATGTGTTTATTCTCTTTCCTGATGCTAGATAATTAAGACCTTTTATTGACTGCCTGAAACCAAAAGTATGTGGTACTTTTGAATGTTTCGGGGTATATACAAAGTAATTGCAGATATAGCAAGTAGAGGTGACACAGTTCTGGATAGGAGTTCAAAACACTGGGCTTGATCCCTGACATTTTCCACCAACTAGCTGTGTGGCAATGGACAAGCCAGTTGATATTTCCAGGTTGAAAAGTCTATGAATCAACAAAGTGCAGTACACGACTACTTAAATGAATTACACAGTGATTCATTGGCAGAGGTAGATATACCATGAAACTAAGGATGTTCACACTTTAAGGCCCTTCATTGCACACTGGCCTCTTCCCGAGAACCTGTGCTTTGTTTTGTCAGATAGTATTATTACCCCAAACCTGGGTGTCCGATTAAAGCTTCTTCCAGGTTCAAAATTCTATGTTTCTGGCCAGTGGGCTTGAGGAAGGGCATTTTCTTCTCCAGTTTTATAACTTGCTATTTTTGAGAGTCAAGGACAGTGTGGCGTCATAGGTACATTGTTGCTTTCTTTAGGTACTTGGCATGATTTTGGATGGTTCTGATAAAGAAAATAAAAACACTGAGTGAGAGGCTAGATCTGTGGGATTTACTAGTAAAATATTTAAACTCAAGCCACCTTCTATATTCTATTGTAGTTGAGAATTCTACCAGCAAAATTCTTTGACTGTAAGGTCCATGTCTCGTTCCTATTAATTTTGCTCAAGTCTCATTTCTTGTTGTCCGGGAGACCTAAAATTTGACTTAAATATTGCAGAGGCACTTCTCTTCCTTCATTTTCCTAGAAGAGCTTTGACCCTGGCATCTTGGAAGCCATCGCTGGGAGGTGCAGGTGAACTATGAATTGAGCTGATAGTGTTCAGTAAAACAGGTCTTTACTGTGTGGCAACCTGATTCAGACACCTACGCTAACCAAACTGGGAAAACTGGGGGTGCTCAGGAAGTCTCTTCATTATTTGCCGGGTGAGCATGAGGGGCAAGCCCCAAGGTTAAGTGTCACGCTGCTAGCCCAAGAGGACAGAGCAGAGATGGCAGACGGTGGAGGAGGTGAATATCCTCAGGCCAAGGTCCTTACAATGGAAGCTTTCTTCTGTGTCTCCTTGGTCCTCACAACCTCTTGCCCTGCCAGCAACAAGCATCCAAAGGGCCTCCATCCTCAGTGGCTTTCCAGAACCACTGTAAGTGTCTTACCCTGGAGCAACTTGCTTTCAGCACTCACCCCAACAAGCAGAGTTGATGTTGGCTCAGGAATTCTCTTACTTTGTTTTTCTTGTTACTGGCATTTTATTCCTTTTCGTGGAGAGGGGAGCAAGAACGCTTTTCTTTCGTTTATTCTTCCTGGTGATTTTCACCAAAAATGAGGTTACGGTTCCACTTCTGCCTTCAATTTGTGTCAAACACAAGCCCCAGCATTCTGTTATTGTTCTTGTCTTTAACCTTGTTTTCCCAATATAGAATCACTTCTTCCTTGATATTATGACCCAGTAGGAGGCCCACAGCTGACAGTAAAAACTCCAGATCAGTGGATGGCTTAAGTGGAGTTCAGTTCACATTTACTCTGCCTGTCTGAAATTTGCATTTCCACTTATGCTTCTTCTCATTTAAATTTCATTTCCATCTATTTGTTTGTTAATTGGATTTAGATTGGTGTTTAGTTTTGAACCAGCTTTGAACTTGCCTTTTTATTTTTTTGGCTCATAATTATCTTTTAGTTTATATTATTTTACTGTTAAGTTCTCAACCGTCCACGAACACAGTTCTAACCCAGCTCTGCTCAGCGTGTGACCTTGTTCCCCAGCATGCATTACCTAATTTCATCATACAGGGGCTTAATAAACATGATGGTTCCTCTCTTTGCAATGTTCTAGTGTCCTTTGAATTGGCTTTGTTTGTTTGTTTTTTAAAGATTTTATTTATTTGACAGAAAGAGACACAGCGAGAGAGGGAACACAAGCAGGGGGAGTGAGAGAGGAGAAGCAGGCTTCCCGGGGAGCAGGGAGCCCGATGCGGGGCTCGATCCCAGGACCCTGGGACCATGACCTGAGAATTGGCTTTGTTTTTATTCATTCTTATTTCTATGTTCGTATTTTTAGACCAATTCCCAAACTTACTTGGGAATACATTGTTAACATATAAGCCTAATGGTAATTAGGAATAGCTAGAATAATTCCCATCAAGTTAGGACTTCATAAATATTAATCTTTGGAAGGGATGAGAAATGCCTACATTTAAATAAGGAGAGTGTCAACTCTGTTGGGGGCTGGAGGGCTGTCCCCCACTGAGGAATATGTGGGAATAGCCCCATTCCATGTGCTGCCTGATTGTAAAATAGCACCATGCATGTCATCGTGCTGCCCAGTCTTCAAGGGGACTGAGAGATGTTGGGAATAGTGTCAAAAAGGGACACATTTTTGCGTAGGTTTTTTTTAAAAAAAGCATGACCCTCATGTCTCCTGATTTTGTCCACCATGCAGACCCTCCTCTTTCCCACCCTGCACACCCATCTTCTGTTGTCCTGTTGCAGAGTGTGTCAGAAACCCTGCGGTTTCAGAGACTTGGAGCGCTTCATCTAGGGGGCAGGGGAAAATCCACGTACAAAAACAACATTCAAAATCCCTGCGCTGATTAGGAGTTGGGGAGGGGATGAAGTGTGGGGAAGGCTGGAAGGGAACATGCCAGCATCTTTCTCTCCCTCCTTCTGCTCTCAGGGTAGTGGGAGTGAGTAGTGGAGCTAAGAAGGAGATGACTAGGGGTGGGGAGCAGGGCATGGGCATGGGGGTCTATGCTGAACTGTACAATTTGCAAGCACTTTCCTGTTATCTCATGGGGGTAGGTCAGTAGCTCCAGGGCCATTTTATAGTTCTAGAAATTGGATTTTAGGGTGGTTAAACAAATTTCCCCAGAGTATACATTTGTAAAAGAAAGGGCAGAGCCACACCCAAATCCAAAAATCTGGTATTAGAAAGCTCCCATGCCGTAAAACATCTTCCTCTCTTGGTTCATCTTTGATGCCTCAAGTTCTACTCTTTAATTTCTTTGGGAAATTAATGGATTTTTTTTCTCCTTTAGGACATCTGCATTTTAATTCTTTAGGAAGCATTACGTCTCAGTGTGAATTAGTCAGTTGGCTCCTTCCCACCTGAGAGCAGCTTCCTACAGAAGGAGCTTCTCAGCAGGCAGGGAAGGAGAGGGCTGGAGAGGGCCGGGCACGGTAGGCACTCATAGGCCACCCAAGAGCCCAAACTCTTGCAGGTGATGGCATGGTGGTAGGGGTGTGGAGAGAGGTCTGAAGAAGGTGGCCCAAGAGACCACTGGAAGAGAATGCAGGAAGAAGGCAGAAGGTCAATTTCTTTCTTTTTACTGGGCCAGCTAAGTAAGGCCTGTCCAGGACCCTTGTGGTTCCAGCAGTCATTTGGTACAAAAGAAAACACTGAATTCCTTGGAGCCATTATTGAGGCTTGAAAGCTTGGAGCCTCTGTGTTAGCAGCAGTCTGGGAACAGTTCAGCCAGAAGTGGGATATGTTCCCTGCAGACCCATAATTTTAGGAGCTACATTGTTTCCTAATGGGATCACTGGTTCTGGACTCAATGGTGCTGAAAAGGAGCCCCTTTCAGCAGGAGAGAAACTTAGAGGTGCTACAATCAGCAACTGAGACCGACAGGGATAGGGACTTGCCCAAGGCCATACAGTGAGTTAGCTTGGCCCAAAGTTGTTGCAATCAAGTGCACTTGAAAAACCCTAATGGGGAGGTTGGGGAGGGAAGGTGGAAAACATTTTGTCAAGCATTAGATCATGACAAGTTCTCAGCAGGTTCTCTACACTTCCAGAAGTTTAAAAATGTGATGGCTGAAGGGGGCCTTGTGGAGAGCTTTAAGCATTTTGGTGGTATTACTGACATTTGATTATTTCCACTTGGCTTTTACTATTTGGATGGTTAACAGCAGCAGCAACAAACTCTTCTGTAAAACTTACCTCTAAATGCCAAAGCAGTTTCTTTTTCTAAAAATAGTATACAAAAAGAGAAAGGTGTTTGCATAAAGTAGCTCTCTATTAATTTCCCTTTGTGCTTCCGCGTGGCTCAGAGAAAGCCCCCGCTTGTTCTCCAGTCACTCTTTAGAAGATCAGGGAAGAACACTGGAACTTGCAATTAGGCCTCCTTCCTCTGAAGAGGTCAGGGCCCTCAAAACTCACCCATGAGTCCCCCACAGTGAGGCAGGAAGGTGCCCACAGGGCTCCCCTCAGTCTACTTCAAGTGCAGGAAGTGGCCCCTTCACCTGCGCAGCCCAGCTCTGGCTGGTGGTGGCCGGAACACCACCTTCCCGCCTCTCACACAAGGGGAGGAGTTTGCTCCCTGACAGTTTTGGCTCTCAGGAATTTCATTTATCAGGTTTTTTTCCTCAACAGCATTTCTCTCATTTAGTTCATAGGATGTTGATGGGTTTCTCTTCCTTTGGCTGTTCCATGGGGGTCTAGGCCTCCCCCTTCCCAGGACAGAGTCCAGCCTGCCTGCATACTCTTTCATAGGCCAGAGGTTGAGTCCCTATTGCTGTCCATGTGCTCTACTTACATCTGTTCAATTCAGTAGATGTTCACTGAGGATGGACTCTGGAGCAGGTCTAGAGCACATGGCAATGGAAACGTCTGCCATCTAACCTTGTGGAGCCTATAGACCAGTAAGGGAGACAGCTTTGGGGACAGAAAGGGATATAGCTGAAAGGGACCTTAGGAGTGGGGTTGAGGAAAGAGGAGGGATGATGTAGATTCCATGTCTCCCCAAACTAAGGTATTTCTTGGGCTTGTTGGGGCCACAGAGAGCTTCAAGAATTTCTACGGTTCCCAAATGGAGCATCTGGGAGTGTCCTTCCCTCTGTCCTTCCTACTCACCTGGCACCTGAACATGTACTGTTTTGTGTTCAACTGTTGCTGTGTCTCTGAGTTCTTGCCTCAACCAGATGACATGCCTTTTCAGGGCAGCGCCACAGAATCCCATCTGCTTTCCCCAGGGCTGAGGTGGAAGCAGGTGCTCCACAGGTACTTGTGCTGGGGAAAATCAAGCAGCTGGGCTGGGAGTAGGATTCATGGACAGTAGAGGCCCCAGGGGCTTGACTGCCTTCCCTTGGTCCCCTTCTCCCCATTGTGTGGCTCTTGAGGACTGATTTGCTGCCAGACTTAAGGCCAACAGCTCAATGATGTGCTGTTTGCAGTGTGCAGAGTACAGAGCCATAAACAGGGATGGTGCCATGGAGTGTGCCTCCTCCCAGAGAGGAAAGAGCATCAGACAGGGAGACCTGGGTGCGGATCCCAGGCCCTCCAGTGCCTATTCACTTGAGTCTCCACGTCTGTAAAAGGGGAAAATGACCTTTACCTCCTATTGTTGTGAAGATTAAAAGTTAATGTGTGTGATAAAATCGCTAACATTTGAATGTTGAAGGGATTTCCCAACTATGATCTCATTTGAACCTCATTGTAGGGCAAGCATTATCATTTCCATTTCACAGATGAAAAACTTGGGGGTGAGAGAGTGTAAATGACCTAGTAGAGATCACACCACAATTAAGAGGTAGAGCTTGGCCTTGCACCCCGCTGGACTTTGGCCACCATCTGTTACCATGTAAAAGGACAGCTGACACATCGTACACTGTTATACAGGGTTTCAAAGTCTTTTCATGTCCACCAACTGCTGATGCTTCCTGGGGGGACATATGTCAAGTGTTGCCATATATGAAACATCTAGGGCATAATTTTAATGAGAATGTTGCAGTCAAGGAAGCAGTGAGCCTTTGGTAATAGTGTGGATCCAACTGCATAACTGGCCATCACTTTTGGGTGACAATGGCAGATTATGAGGATTGTATAAGAACCACCGATGAGAATTTCTACAAGGTGTAATGACAAGCTCTGGTGAGATAGTTTGACTACACTACAATGCATGAAAGTGTTTGTAAGAATTGTGCTTCTGCATCTGACAGAATCTGCTTATATCTTCAGAAAACTTTGTTATGAACAAATTTAAATTACTCTTTCATGTCTGATTTCAGATGCTCTAAGTATTGCATCTGAAAATAGGAATGTTGGTTATAGTGTTTATAAGGAAATGGATGAATATTCTATCAATAACTATTCAAATCTGCTAGACTTAGGCTAAGCCTAATATATCTAGTTAAAACAAGGGAAACATATTCCATCTTCAGCCTGATTAGCAAGAGTGTGTGAGGTGAGAGTCAGGCTGAGCTTGGAAAGGAAGAGGTTGCACAAGAATGGGCTAGCCTGGTGATGACCCAGGGCAAAACCTGACAAAGCAGTTGGTCTCTGTTGGGCAGAGAATACAGAGGGGACAGGGGTCCATCAGTCGCCTTCAGCTCTGCAGGCTACATCTCAGGGTGTTTCCTATGGAAATTCCAGAAGAAAACCAGTGTGGTCAGCTTAGGGGTTTGTGGTTTGTGTTGGAACACTGGACATACCACATTACTGGAAAGATGCACACTAGATAACCAGCAAAATAAAACGCAACTTTCCAAATGTTGGCAATGATAGGAGATTCAGTTCCAATGACCAGTTGTTTATTGAATGAATGTCAGTGCAAATCATAACTAATGCATTTTAACCATGACAGCCACAGGAAGGACACAAAGAATGCAGTGTCCCTGATTCCATGAAACAGCTCACTGGAAACTGTGAATTCTAGAACCTAGAATGGGAGGACTCTGACACCCTTGCCACATGACCAACCAAGACAAAGAACCCTGGGAGGCTTGAGGCAACAAAGATCTGGGCATCTGTGGGTCTACCTCCCCAGGAGATCCCTCACCCATGTGAGGGTCACATGTAGGGCATGGGTGATAGGATTATTGGATAGGACGCTGACTCCTGACTGCAGGTGGAATGCACACAGTGGGAATCTGGTACTGGTCAACCTATCAAACTAGGTAAGTCTTTGGTGTCTGAGTAGTAATAGGAGACTATTCCATGCTTTGGCAGGGATTGAGAAGACATTAGAATGTGGGCTAAGAACACAGCTTGGTTGAACAAATGTGGCTTTGAATTTCAACTCTGCCATCCACTGAGTGACTCTGGGTAGGTGGTTTCATTTCTTAGAGCCTCAGTTTCTTCATCTTTGTTGTAAAATAGGCGTGGTATTATAACTTTCTTGTTAAACTATTGAAGGTAGTAAATTAGATAATGTGTACAGAGTGCCCAACACTGTGCCTGACACATGGGCACTTACCACATAGCAAAGCAGCACCCTGGCCCCTGTAGCCTCATGGGGGTGGCTAAGCAAGAGGCTGAGGAAGGGTCCTCTGACTTCAAGGTAGGTCTGGATCCTAAACTTCTAACAACCCCCCCAAAGCTTCCTCTTAAAGGTGTGGGGGTATGAGGAGGGGCACAGTCTAGTTCCCTGGCTGTGTCAAAGTGCAAAACCTCCACTCCTACTCTTTTTGCCCCAGATTCTGTCAAGGACACCAGAACTATGGGATGGCACTGGCACAAGTGTCAGTAGAATTGAGATTGGCTCTGGCTCTGCAGCTTACTGGCTGGATGACCTTAAACAAGTCCTGTAATCTGCCAAGGCCTGGGTTTCTTCATTCGCAAATTGGAGGCAAGCTTATCTGCTGTTTGCCCATCACTGGGTCAAGTTCAATGTCATTAGCTGGCATTTAAGCTCCTTCCATAATATTCCCTGGTCTCATCTCATAAAATCCTCTTCATGTCCACACAGCCCGGCCAGGCCAAACCTTTCTCAGCATTTCCTTCATACCAGACAGAGCCTTCCTGCCCAACTCTTTGTGTATCTAAATCCTATATACCTTTATATCCCTTGCAACATCTAGCACAGGGTCTTGAATAAAATAGATGATTATTTTATCAATTAGGGTTAGGTTTACATGTGACAAGAAAACTAAAATAACAGTAGTTTAAGGAACATAGAAATTATTTCTCTCTTATGGCAAAGAGGTCCAACAGAAAATAACCCAGGGCTGGGATGGTGGCTCCAGGTGTCAGGGACCCAACTCCTTCTGTCCTGCTGCCCCACCATTCTTAGCACATCACCTCATGGTCCACTATGGCTGCCAAGTTCCAGGCATCTTGTTCACATTCAGCCAGCAGAAAGGAGAGGACAAGGAAGGCAAAGAGTGTATTCTCCCCCTTTAGAGAGGCTTTACATGGGTGCTACACATGACATTTCTGCTCAAATTTTATCTTTTAGAACTTAGTCACATGATCATTCTAGCTACAAGGGAGGCTGGGGAATATGGTTTTTAACTGGGCATATTGCCATTTCTAATAAATTGATAGGCAAGAGGGGAATAATGGATATTGATATACCCATATAGCTGCTTCTGCCACAGTTACTTTAAGAATTAAAAATATGAAAACTCACTACCAAGTTTAAAGCCTCATATAATATGTGTAATTATAAAAACACTTACCTTGTTTGTAATGATATGGGTATCCTGATCTTTAGGTTGGAAACAGCCCAATTCTTCCTCACCTCTGGTGGGAATGTGGTGACATGTTTATTAATGAATGATAACTCAGAGCTATATGTGAAGATAAACTATCAGTCCTTTTCCTTACCACATTTTACCAATGAGGAAACTGAATTCCAGTGGCTAAGTGACTTGTCTGTGGTCATAGAGCTATTGAATGAAAGAACCAGGATGAGAACTTGAATTTCTGGATTCCATCAAGGCTTTTTCCAGCTCCTCCTTGATGAGTGGTCCATTCAGCTTCTGAAGGCCTTGAATTTTGTGAGTCTTCCTGCTCATCTAGCACCCCTGGGAGTAGATCTAGGTCACCATGTTGTCAGCTGCATTCCTGTCAGCATGTAGTTCAAAAAGCCTTCAGTCTGGGAAAGGGAAACACCAAGAAATAGAGGAGCATTCTATTTAAATGAGGGCATTACTTTTTTCCCCTCTGTACCTAGAATACACAGGCCTCTGAATCAGGCACTGGAGAGAGATACAGAGAAACACGTAAAATTTTATTGCCCTTGAAGATTTGGATGTATAGATTCTTTTCATTCATTTATTAAAAAATTATTTCTTGAGCATCTGTGAAAGGTAGACACTGGGCCCAGCACTGGGTATGCAACAATAAACTGTGCAGATATGTTTTCTGTTCTGAAATTGCTTATATTCTACTGGGGGACAAATACCAGTATAAAACAATACTATAAAATGGAATTAAAAGTATGGCGATGGGGAGGGGACCGAGTAGGGGTCCCCTCTCTGGGTAGGTCACCGAGACTGGGGTGTGTGTTGGGGAGCCGGCAGGCGTCAAGGCTTAGTGGATGAGAGAACATTGAACTGGAGACCTGAAGACTGAATATGTGTAGGTGAATCAAGTGCTGTGTGAGGGGCATAGTGGGTGGGAAGGAAGAAGAATCCAGATAGAATGTCCAGGAGAGTGTGTGTGTGAGGAGCTAATAAGGATTTATCATGACCAGAATGTGGCAGGCCTGTGATAATGGTGGAAGGGGTTGGGGGGAGGGGAATGTTAAGAAACATGACTGCAAATGTGGGCAGGGACCAGTAAATGAAGGCCTTTGAAAAGTCTGTTGGAAAGTTTATATTTTCTCTTGAGGCTAGTGGGATAAAGGGCTTGAGGCAGATTTGTATTTTACTTTTTTACATATTTTTAAGATTTTATTTGTCAGAGAGAGAGCGAGAGCGAGCACAAGCAGGTGGGAGAGGCAGGAAGAGGGAGAAGTGGGCTCCCCGCTGAGCAGGGAGCCCGATGTGGGACTCGATTCCAGGACCCTGAGATCATGACCTGAGTGGAAGGCAGGTGTTTAACCGACTGAGCCACCTAGGCATCTTGAGACAGATTTATATTTTAGAAACAGTCCTCTGGGCTCAGAGTGGAGAATGAATTGGAAGGGTTGGTCCAGATGCAAGAGACTTCTCAGGAGGCTGCTGCAGTAATGGTGGCCTGAACCAGAGAATGACCCTGAGAGGTAAAGAGAAGTTGATGGATTTAAGATAATTTTGATAGGTACAACCAACAGGCTTTGGTGACTAGCTGGAAGAAAGAAATGAGAAAGATGGAGGAAACTAATATTTATGAAGAAAAAAATTAAAAGTACCAAAGACAGATGCTAACAAACAAAACCATAGAATAAGAGCTATCCAGAAAGAAAATGGTGGCATGACCATGTGTTCTGAGGAAGGGATAATTTCTGTGGGCTAGAAAGATTTTGGGGGGCTTCCCAGAAGAGTTAGGACTGGTGCTGGGCCTTTTACATGGATGGGATTTGGGTGAGTGGAGAGGACATTCCAGGCTGCACAATGATGCAAGTAAGATTATTGAGACAGAACAGTGTGTGATTTGTTTAGCAGATGGTTTGGTCATGGTTTTGGGGGGGAGATATACTGAAACCTGGTTTTCCAGGGTGTGCAACTAAAACTTGCTGAAGGGAGGGACTGGGGAGACAATCCCATTGCTCTCCCAGACTGGTTCAGAGTTGTGTACCCCAAGGCCACTTGTGTTGGAACCTCAAAAGGTCTGTGAACCACTAGACAGCCCAGCATGACCAAAATCCCATAGATCCCAGTTTCCACCAGGAAAAAACAAAACAAAACAAAACAAAAAGTCTTCCTTCCCCAAAAGGAATGTTTTTATGTTTGTGAATCTTCTGCAGTGACCTGGGTCCTCATGTTGAGAGCTACTGCCCTAGGGTGTTACTACCCTATTTCTAGGCCTCTGCAGAGCCCTGTCTGGCAGCTTGTACTGAGGCCTGTGAACCCATCAGGGAAACTGCCTGAACCCAACACTGTGGAAAATATAGCTGTATGTGTAGGTACGTGCGGCAGCCCCTCTGGTCCTGGGGTGTGAATTCTTGCCAGACACCATCCCCTGTCTGAGCACCCTGCACCACATCTCTAGGTACTGGCCCAGCCTGTATACTGATGGCATCTTGGTCCCACCTTCTTTGGCTCAAAACCCACTGTTGTCTCCTGCTTTGACCCAGCACTGGCCCTAGGTAAGGTAAATACTGATAATCTCTAATTTACCAGCAGCACCACTTAAGGTCCTAGTGCTATGCTGGACTCTTTACTATATCATCTCTAACTCTCAGAAACCTCTTGTAAAGCACGTTATTATCCCAATTTTACCAAAGAAGAAACTGAGGGATATTAAAAGACTGTCCAAGCCCACCCAGCTTACCTGTCCTCTGTCCTATATATCCTGTATGTGAGTCAGGGAAGTCCCTGAGATAATTGTGGCAGATATTACATTTTATCCTCACAATGACCTTATCAAGATAAAGACTATTCTCTTTTTATAAATGAAATACTTATCCCAAGGTTACATAGCCAGGAAGTAGCAGAGGCAGGATCCAAACCTAAGTCTGCTAGCAAAGCCTCCTCTCTCCACCTCTTCAGGTACCTAAGCCAGGTGAGGGTTGAACCTCCTTTCCTGAATCAAGTTTCCAATGCCCAAGTAGGAAAGCACAGTGATTCAGGAAAATAGTTATAGTGAGGTCATGTACCCCAGTCCCAACCCACTCTTGTGTGATCCTTTTGAGGTTTTTATAGATGGGAAAATAGAGATCCAGAGATGAACAAGGGCTTCATATGACACCATCTACCATTCTATTTTCTCAGTTCCTTCTGCCCATTCCATGCCACATGGACATGGCCCCAGCTGGGGTGGTACATACTACACCCTGCTCCTCCCCCCTCACCCCCCAGCCTCCTGTTCAAAGGCCGAGACTACTCAGCTTTGATTCAGGTTGAATGAGTCATTAAGGGTAAAACAAAGAAGTCCTACTCCCTTGCTAGATGAAATGAACCTGCCCACTTTTTGACATCTTTTTGTTCTGAAATGATGGTATGCAATGACTCAGAATTATCATACTCAAAGGGACTACTTTGTATTTTTCTTGAAAATGAAGGGACAATGTGTGAATAAATGAGCTGAAATTGGCTTATGAAGGGAGGGAAGGACGACCTCCGGGCACATCAATGCAGAGTGGAGGCTGAATGAATGTGCAAGAATGGGAGGGAAGAGCAATTCCTCAGGGGAGAGGAGAGCAGAGAGGAAGCCCATGTGGGGGCCAAGCAGCAAAGCCCTTCAAGGCCCCTCAATGGCAAAACCTGAAGAAGCAACCACCAATTCCCAAGCCTACTTGACTCAAAGACAAGCACATTCTCAAGCAGCTGGAAGGAGGAGAGGAAAGACATTTTCAAAAGAGCTTGTGTCTAATATCAGAGAGCCTCTCCATGCCAAGTAGCCTGGCTAGTGGCAATGAGGAACTGGGAGAGGGACAGTGTATTGGAGCCAACTCTTTTTTTTTTTTTTTTAAGATTTTATTTATTTGACAGAGAGAGACACAGTGAGAGAGGAAACACAAGCAGGGGGAGTGGGAGAGGGAGAAGCAGGCTTCCCCGCGGAGCAGGGAGCCCGATGTGGGGCTCTATCCCAGGACCCTGGGATCATGACCTGAGCCGAAGGCAGATGCTTAACGACTGAGCCACCCAGGCGCCCCTGGAGCCAACTCTTAACACTGTGTACCTCTTGGGAGGAATGATCTGAGAGGATCTAATGTACTACACCTGCCTTAAAATGTGGAGTAACTGGCCTCTTGCCCAGTAGCTGCAGGTCACAGCTTGGCTCTGGGCATTGCTTAGGGCCTCTGGTTCCTGGTGGTGGCAAAAGAGGACAGAATTGGAAGCCAGAGAGTTGGCACGTTCTCAAGCTTAGTACTAGATAGCCTGGGGTAAAACTCTCAACCTCTCTCAGACTGTTTCCTCTGAGGAAACAGGAGGTGATTGCTACAGCCTATTGCAGAGGTTGGTGGTTGGGAGGATGAAATGAGATTATGCATGAAAGAGAGCTGTTCTGTTCACTTTAAGATGCTATGTAAGTGGTAGTTATTGTGTTTACAGACACAGACTTAACCTATTCTGACAAGACTTGACATCAAACTAGGAATCTGAGGCCATAGGGGCATTCCATTCTATTCCTTAGCTTCTGAGAAACATGATAAGATTGGAAATGCATTTATGGGGAGTGAAAAGTTTTCTGACAGCTTCCTTTCCTTTGCAATGAATTCCAGGCTTCCCATGGTGCTCAAACAGCTCTGTATGAAGCTGTTGGGGAAAGCCAACCTCCATTCTGGTTGCTACGAAACTTCATTTTTGGTTCTGTTCTGTGAGCATCTCCATTTCAGTCATTTGCACCATTACAAAGGGTGAAAAGACTTGGCAGGAAAGCAGTTTCTTGCTTCATAGCATTAAGTTTTGATAATGTTATAATTTTGAACAGAAAAGTTCACAGAAGAGCTGATAATGGGTGATATTTAAGAGCTGGAAGGAAATTAGAAAATCATGTAGTTCAACCCTGAGATTTTCTAGATGAGGACCTGAGGCCCAGGCAGGGGAACTGCTATGTGAAGAATATAAGGGGAGTCCTCATTTTTTCTCTTTTCTCTTGCCCCTTTATCCAGAGGGCAGGCCTAGTAGAATGAAACTTTGTGATGTCATGAGTGGCTATAACTCTGAGAAAGAGCCCCATCTTTCTGTCCAGGAGACCAGAGAAAGGTGATTCTGGGAGCTGAAGAATGTGAGGGAAATCCTGGAGAGGAAAGAATGGGAGAAAGGGATTCCATGTATGAACCAACATAAGTCCTGGGCTTTACCTCTAAACTCTGCATGTGTGGAATACACCCAAATGCACAGCAAAGACTTTGGAACCTGAACTGACAGTGGAATCTCTGCATACAGCAGGTGAGACAGGACTTGCAGTCTGCACTTAACTGGTTTGCTTGAATGCTAAAACGAAACAAAACAAAAATCATGCTCTGATTTTAACAGGACCCAGAGTTACATAACATTCCATATAAAATATCTAAGATATAATCCAGAATTACCCGATGTGATAAGAACCAGGAAAATCTGACCAATTCTCAAGGGAAAAGATAACACAATGACATCACAAAGTTTCATTCTACTAGGCCTGCCCTCTGGATAAAGTGGCAAGAGAAAAGAGAAAAAATGAAGACTCCCCTTATATTCTTCACATAGCAGGGGTCTGTTTTATACATTCTTCTATCCAGAGGTACAGATTTACAGGGATTTTAGGTGCCCAAGCTGCTGCTATGGGGGTGGCAGTGTAGTTTGGAAGCTGCATCTGGCCTTGCGACTGAGCTGAGAGAGAAAATATATGAGAACAAAAACTAAAAAAAAAAAAAAAAAAAAAGAATTTTCCCCACACACTCTGGCTGCAAGGGCCCCTTTTCCAAGTCATTTGTCCAGGAAGATGGGCTGGTTCTTACAGTTGTTGCTGTCTATGACTGCTGTGCAGTTTCATGAGTCAGCTCACCCTCAGGTCAAAGCCAGGAGAAAATTTCTAAGAAACTCACTGCCACCATGTTGGTCATGTATTGAGTTTTTCTTTCTTTCCCCAATCTACTTGCTTTTACTTACTTTTCAGAGTCCTTAATTAATTGCTTTGTGTGTTTGTATTTTGTTCAGAGTGTTTAGTTGTAAATCACTGTGAGAGAGTGTACAGTGTCCCTCCTCCATTTGGTTGGACCTGGAAGTCTAGCCACACACTTAGAATCCATCTCTTTTGGTTGGTGCTCCCCTAGGACTTACTGGCAGAGGCCCATTGATAGAAACTATTGTATTTAGGAATCCTATATCCCCTGGTCTGATGGTGCCAGGTCCCAGGAGTCTACAGCTCCAAGTTTTCTGCCTTACTTGGGTTGATACTTGATATAGATGTTCATTCAACAAAGGTGTATTGAATGTCCCTATGTGCTATATCTTGGAGCTACAAAAATGGCTATAACATCATCCCTGCCCTTAATGAGCTCAAAGTTCAGTGAAATAACAGAAATTTGGACTAGAAATTTGAGATCCAAGCTTGAAATCTTTCTTAAGGTCTCTTGTGTGCCTCAGAACGGCAACACATTGTTAGAGAGCATTTCCCAGCCTGATTCTGGGGCATTCCCTTTCTAGAAAACAACTATCAAAGATTGTCTCTCTCTTCTGAGGAGAACCAATAGCAAATCACTTTTACAAAACAGTATATAAAGTACTACTTTTAGTTTTGTGAACTCTACAAAATGCCAAGATTACTCCATGTAATACTCTTCTTGCCTAATAGTCTTAGAGAATAGAGCCAGGTTTGGGGCTCCAGAACTCAAAAGGGAAATTAAGACATTGGAGGGTGTCCAGAGTAGCACTTGAAGTGGAAAAAAAAGGATGAAATATGATATTAAAAAAAAAATGGGGTGCCTGGGTGGCTCAGTTGGTTAAGCGACTGCCTTCGGCTCAGGTCATGATCCTGGAGTCCCAGGATCGAGTCCCACATTGGGCTCCCTGCTCGGCAGGGAGTCTGCTTCTCCCTCTGCCCCTCCCCCCTCTCATGTGCGCTCTCTCATTCTCTCTCTCTGAAATAAATAAATAAAATCTTTAAAAAAAAAAAAAATGAGTGGAAGGAGCTGAGGCCATTTGCCAAGGACAAAGTTCTTCATAAGGAAGATTACTCCCCCAGGCCATCTCTGCTATCTTTTCTCTTTGAAAGCACTTACCTTCTCTTTCTTTCTTTTTTTTTTAGTGTAGGCATATGTTCAGCTTTTTTTTTTATTATGTTATGTTAATCACCATACATTACATATTAGTTTTTGATATAGTGTTCCATGATTCATTGTTTGTGCTTACCTCCTCTTTCTACATCAAAGTAATGCCGGTGTGTTGAATCTGGGAAAGGAGATAAAAAGCGGGAGAAAGAATAAGGGTCAGCCATTTAGCTATCACAAGTAGATGCCATGCATCAGCAAGTGTGTTCTGTGTATTAGTTATCTTACCATCCTCATGACAATCCAGCACACCTTTGTGATAAGCTTTGTGATTCCTACATGGTTGACAGGGAGACAGACTCAAGGGTGATGTGATTTTCTCAGGGTCCTGACAAGGAAAATGTAGACTAGAACCTAGGTATCCTGAGTATAGGTTCTGTTTTCTCCTCTGCACCAGCCTTAAGACTTTGGGGTGACTGTTTTCCCTTCTCACACCACTAGAGCCACAGAGGTTTTCTGTGTGACATATGGGTCATTCTGAGGAGTTGGGGGAAGAAATACCAATAGTGGGATCTGAGGGCTCTCTTTCTTGTGAGAAAGTCCACTGAGAAGCCAAACCGTAGGTTCCCCAGACCTGTATCTCCTTGGAGTATAATTCAAGCAAGTTCTTATCTCCCTCTCTCAAAAATAAATTCAGAAACTGACCATGAGACAAAGAAAGGAAGGGTGAGGTAAGGGTGGGATCATTTTCCAGGACCTCTTCTTCTGACCACGAAAGTGATTTGGGGATGGAGGAGGGACTGCTTGGTGGGGAGTAGTAGCAGCAGGGTGGTGGGATCATCTCTAGTTCCCACTGAAGTTCTCAATTAGTCATGAGCTGATTCTCTAAAAACGTCACTGTAAGCTCACATACAATTATATTTCTCTGCAAAGAGAAAGGAAGGTTGCCTGAGACCACTGGTCCCCACCAAACAAGCTGGGTCTTGGCCAAAATCTTTGAAGGTTTGTGACATCAATAAATTTCCTAGAGAGGTATCACATTTTTTGGATTTGTCTGTATATTATATTTTGAATGTCATCTTCCCATCTCCTTTCCCCCTGCCCTGGTTGGGACCTTATCACTTTTGCCATAAACTCCCAATAGGCTCTCTGCCACCAATCCAAACAAACACAACTGACCACGGGTCTTCATGAAATATTTTCTTTTGTTGGATCCAAAAAGACTTCAGTGGCTTTCCGTTGCATATAGGAAAAGCCTAGACTCAGTAATATTTTCCCCACATCTCCCCTACTTCCTTTTACATGAATCCTAACTTCAATCCAACTGATTTACTTATTGCTACACAAATATGTCTAGACTCTTCCAACCTTCCCAACTTTTTCCTGCCTTATGCCAGCCCTCCCCTTTTCAGTCCTTACCACTGATGGGAGATCACTCCTCCTCCAAAGATGGGCTGGTCACCTGGACTCTAGGCAATTCTTCCTTCCCCTGCAATTATACTGTTGATTATCTGGACTCCTTGTGCCACATATAATCATCCTGTATTGTTAATTGTCTTTAAATGTCTGTAATTTGCTTCCACCTGTGGATGTGACAGCACTATGCCATACTTTTCTCACAGAATAGGCACTTGATATTCTATTGCACAATTTACTAGAGCTTTAAAATTTTGTATGAAGATAATTTTGTCATTAAAAATGGTGTATTATTTTCAGTGAAGACTTAGCGTCCTTGAGATGGTAGAAGAAAAAGAGATGGAGGGATTTCTTTTTTAAAGCTATTTGTCCTTCCTATGTATATTGTATAACCTCTGATTATTTCCAGTGTTAAAGAAATAGTCCCTCTGGATCTTCTAAAATGATTCAAACATTGAAATGATTCACCAGTGTGACCCAAATTTTTTTAAAAGAAGAAGAAAAATCAAATATTGGCTCCTTTGAAGGGAAAAATAAACTGGCTATACTTTGATTTTTTTCAATATTTTGAAGGAATTGAAATGCACCACAAAATGCAAGAGTTTGCTTTTGCATCTTTGGTAGCAAGTAACAACATGAAAGAAAGTTCTAGGAAACAATTAAATTTCAGGAAGAAACTTGTCAAGTTTCATGGTACAAAAATGAAGTATTTGCCTTTGAACAAAACACATTTTTGACATCTCCCCAGTATATAAACATCATCTCTGGATTATCTCCTTTCCACCAGTCTCTTCTTGGGCAGGAAAAGTCATAGAGCCTCAGCCCGCACCACTCACCTGACCATTCCTCTTGAGAAAGAAAGTCATGGGTTCAGTTCCTATCACAGGGATCCTTAGGAAGTAGGCAGGGATTTTTTGCCTGACTTTATACTTCAGCACCTCTCACTGACTGACCAGCTGACCAGAATGCTTCTTGCTCCCCAGCTTCTCATAGGGCTCTAGATCTTACCTCCTCCATCTTCAACATTTACTCCTTCTTTACTCCCTGAACTAGTTTTCTGTTGCTACATAACAAATTACCACAAACTTAGAAGCTTAAGACAGCATAAATTTTTATCCCACGTGGGTCTGGGCATAGGTATGGGATAGCTGCTCAGGGTCTCACCAGGCTGGAATCAAGGTGTTAGCCAAGGTTGCAATCTCACTTGAGGCTTAGGGTTTTCTTCCAAGCTCACTGCTCGTTCAATTCATTTCCAGCTCCTAGAGGTCACATGCTGTTCCTAGCCATGTGGTTCTCTCCACAACATGGCAGATTGCTTCCTCAAGGTCAACAGGAGAGCCTCTTTTCTGCTTGGAATCACTCTGACTTCTGGGAAGACCTGCACCCTTTTAAAAAGGTCACCTGCTTAGTTCAGGCCCAAGATAATCATCCTTTTAATTAATTTAAAGTCAACTGATTAGGGACCTTGATTACGTTTATAAAACCCCTTTTACCATATAAGGTAACATAATCACAGGTGTGAAATCATATCTTCACAAATCCTACTCACTCTCATGGGGAGAGGGTTCTACAGAGGGCTGCAATCTTGGGGACCTGAATTCCACCTACTCTAGAATTAATTATAGTAGAATTAGAATTCCACTTACTATATCTTAGAATTCCACCTACTATATCTACCCCCTCATGTCAGTCCATGGGGCTCAGTCTTCCATTTAACAGTTTGGCAGAATAGGTCCCAGGTAAGTCCCTTCATCATTCCTGAGCCCTTCTCTTGATGTAGCTTCCTGGCTCTTCTCTCTGGGTCTCCACCCCCAGATCTTCTCCCATTGCCCCCTCCCCAGTATACCTGATGAATTAATGCAAGTGTCCCCTCCTTTATGACCCTCTTCCCTTATTTATTCCCCACCCTCTTCCACCAAGCAAAATTAGGAGCTCTCTGTGCTCCCTAACACCCTGTATAAGCCTCTGGGCCAGTAGTAATCTGCTTTACTGTCACCTTGGTGTAGCTGCCTCTCCTTTTGGCTCTTGAGTCTCTTTAGGGAAGAGATCTATCATGTCCATTTCTATCATCTCAGAGCAAACGTGCAGTAAAAGGCACATACTAGGTGCTTAGTAAAGGTTGGAGAAAGAAAGGAAAGCCTAACAACAGTCCAGCAGAAAGTATGTAGGGACTCAGGGGACATTGTCAGCTGGCTCAGAGCATGGGGGTATGAAGACAACAGTGGAGGGCAGTGAGCAGCACCTAGTGCTTCATGTGTCAAGTTCATAGTGTCTGACTTTGGTTCTGAGACAATCCGAAGCATATGACTATGTTCTCCATTCATCCCTGCTTGCTGAATTTTTCTTAGACATATAACATAGGCCATGACCTTACAGTTCTTTTCTGAGGAATCTTCCAAAATCCAAAATTTTCCTGTAATGCACTGAAGAGTTGATACTCACAGGTTATGTCCTACATTGAAAGGAAGAAAAGCAGTCATTTGGAGTAGTAAACTTTTTAAAAAAGATTTTATTTATTTGACAGAGAGAGAGAGCACAAGCAAGGGGAACAGCAGAGGGAGAGAGAAAAATAGGCTCTCTGCTGAGCAGGGAGCCCAATGCAGGGCTCCATCCCAGGATCCCGGGATCATGACCTGAGCCGAAGGCAGATGCTTAACCCACTGAGCCACCAGGCGCCCCGTAAACTATCTATTTTGAATTGCAATCCTAGAGCTCACCTTACAGAGTTTCTATGCATTTATCTTCTTAAAAAATAAATTTTAGGGGCACCTGGATGGCTCAGTTGTTTAAGCGGATTATGGGTCATGAGAAAGAGCCCCACCTGGGGCTCCATGCTCAGCAGGGAGTCTGCTTGATGATTCTCTCCCACCGCCCCTCCCCCCACTTGCATGCTCTCTCTCCAAAATAAATAATATTTACAAATAAATAAATTCTAAAAACCTGAATATTATGCTGAGAATTTTCTCTTAAAAGAGACACAGAGGCAATGCCATGTCACTGAGAATTTCACAGCTTATGATTATCTTATAAGACTTTCTAAGAGAGATAACTCCAATCATCTCCAATCTACTTTTCTTTCTTTAAAAAATACAAATTAAACTATGGAAGTAATATTTGGAAAATGTAAAGAAAATAGACATTCTCCATAATCTTACCACCCCCTAAAAACCACTATTAACATGATTTGGTTTGGAAAAAAATAGGGAGAGAGTTTTACTCCTGGAAAGGACGGCTGTCTCCATTCAATACTTTGCAGCAAACATTAGCCTTAGTGATACTGGGTGGAGGAGAAGCACAAGTCATGTAAAGGTGATTTTATTTGGCAAGATTTACTTCCTGGCTAGCACCTAAACGGAGATGAATAGGGAGAAAGCAGTGGTTTCCATAAACCCCTAAGACAAGGAATGCACTATGCAAATCCAGCACCAGGGAGAGCGCCAAGTGGGAACTTCAACTCACTATTTATGGAGCCTTCCATATGTCTTCCAACCCAGAAAAACAGCAAAAATGTTAATTTCTTAAATCATTAAGTAGATACAATGTCAATATTTAATTTAAGCAAAGTTGCCTTTAGAGCACACTTAAGGTTTCTAATAATTTCTGTCCCCCATCCTGTATTTTTCCCTCATGGCATTGTATTTCTGAACTTTTCTGCTGCAGAGCTCAAAGGTACTAAAAGCACTATCTACCACCACTATCACCATCACCTCTCCCACCCCATCTTTTCATTTGAACACCCCCTGCATGCTGCACCCTGCCCTTTCCTTTGCACTTGCTGCTTTGCAGGATCCATGCACTCCCTGTGACCCTGGGCCCTACCTACCTACTCACAGCCTGGGATCTTCAGGCTCCTAGGGGACATTTCCTCTTACTGACCTACCAACAACTCAAAGTTGAATTTGTCATCATGTCTCTCTTCAACTTGGACTCTCTCTCCCCTCTCGCTGCTTCCTGCCATCTAACCAACTCCATTTGTCAGTCTTTTAGGAGAGCCCTCTCTTCAGTCATTGGCCATTCCCTGTGCACACACAACCTGCTGGTTTTCACCTCCTTATCTTTGTTCAGACTGTTTCTACCACCAGGGAGCCCAATGTAGGATTGGGCTGCACTGACACTTCAGTGTCAAAACCTGCACTGACACTTCAGAAATTCTAACAAAATCTATCTACATCTATACTTGGCACCTCCAAGCACTCATGTGTTTAGGGTGGGCTATGTGTCTATGTTGTTTATGTTCTTGACTTATTAGTACTGATATTAATGATTACAATTTATTTAAGGGCTACTCTGTGCCAGGACATCTTTTTAAAAAAGACATAGGCAGAAAGAGAACAAAAGTAGCTCAGAATACTAAAGGGCTATGATTGGAGGGGTATCAAGAAATAGCTCTCCCAATCCCCCAAATTCTTTCCTTGCCCAGCCTGTCATGCCTAAATCCTCTAATAAGAGTACATGTCACTGGGGACTCAAGGTTTTCACCCTCACCTCCTTCAGCACTCCCCCAACCCCATCCCATCGCACCCTTACTGTTGAGTGCAAAGACTTCTGGGAGCAGCAACATTCTAAGCTGTTAACTGCTAAAGCCTTCACAGAGGATTCTGTCCCGTAGTGACAGTTGGCTGAAGATAGTGAACGAGAGAGGTCCTTCAGGAATGGATTGGTAGTGAGAATGAAAGGGGAAAGGAAATAACTAGCTTTATGAAGAGGTAGAACCCAGGCCCAGGCTCCTCCTAGCCTATTGACAGAGTGTATCTTGCCAGGTTTAGAGCCTCACTCCTTCCTCAGCCATTCCTGCATACCTCCAAGAGGGGCCACTGGGCTCATCCCTGCAGGGGACCCAGAGATGAATCAGACATGGATCCTGCCCTCGAGGAGCTTACTGTCTAGTGGTAGAAAGTGCCAAGTACCATAGCAAAGGCAATTCCAAGTGCCATGGGGCTTCAGAAGAGAGAAAGATGTAGGCTGGTCATCAAGGAAGGCCTGCCAGAAGAGGTTGCATTTGAGCTGGACTTAGGAAGGTGACAAGGAACTTCCCACAGGCAGAGATTGGAGGTGATGCTAGTTATGGTGATGGACACCTTCAGTCCAAGACTGTGATCTGTAGTGAGGTAGGTAGCTGGAGAAAAGTAAGAAAAAGCCCAAGGAGACTCTGGGTGTTTTCTCCAGGAATGACATTTTGCCCAAGGTTGCCCAGATGAAAATAGGCCATTATTTATTTATAGGGAGTAATGGCTAAAAGTTGAGAACTCAGGGCTGGAATGACAAGTGCTCTCTGAGGGTGGTTAGGTTGACCCTCAGCCCCATTATTCTATGAGTCTGTGTTTGGAGGGAGAGTCAATGATACACTCCTGGGCCTAGGCAAAGTCTCTCAGTGAATGCCCTTAAGCAAGTAATGATGCTTCACAGTAGAATGGGAGAGGGGACACCAAAGAGTGACTATGATCAGGACTGTTCACTTGAATTTGCAAGAGTATCATCAGGTTGATGTTTAGTTCATGTCTGCCAGCAGAAAGAGTATGGGCACATATTTTGAAGAGTCTGTAGGCAGAAATGAGAAAGAGGAGGACTGGAGTTGACATGGGTGGGGAGGAGTTGGTAATAAATTGCTTGATGAGAACAAAAAAATGGTCAAGAGGGGCAACTGAATGATACTACAAAGATAAAAGGGGAAACTTATTTAAGAAGTTCACACTTTAAGTATTTAATCCAGTTCTTCTTTTTCCCTTTGTTGCTGTTTTAGAATTGTAGCTCTACCATTTTGTAGAGAATACAGAGGGATCTTGTGAAAAATTTCTTTGGCAGAGAAATCATTACCTAAATATTACTCCTTTAAAAATGTTTGTACAACTTCCAAGAACCATTTGGTGGCATCATACCCTTTGGACTTTTGTTTTTAAGCCCAGATATAACCAGTATTTCCCCAGGATTCTAGTCATTCCCAGAGAGGTGAATTTAGTAAGCAGTAACCCTAGCCTTGGAAAGACAAAGCAACCCAATGATACTTGATGGAAAAGTTGGCAGATAAATCAGGTCTAGTCAACCAAGCGATGAAGAGCACAAGACTCAGGCCTGAGAGAGTAGTAGCATGCACTGGATGGTGGCATAAAAAAAAAAAAGGAAGGAAAGCAGGCATAGTGGGTCAGCCAGAGAAGGGTCAGCATGCAGACCTGTGGCTTCTGATCCAACATGCAGACCTGTGGCTCCTGATCCTAAGTATCCTCTGGAGGGAGGAGGAGACATTCATTCTCTGCTTGACCTTTTATACACCTGGCTGGGTGGTGGTGGTCGTGGGGAATCCTTGACCTTAGAGGTGTAGCCCCGCCATCCAGAATGAAGTGAACCCTGCTTCTAAAAGGCTTCTAAACCCAGGATCTAAAAGCCTAAGTTGACCTAATTTGGAAATGAAGCTTTCTGCTCTCTATGTTTTATGCTTAATGTCTGCCATTGTTGGGCAAGAACTATCATAGAATAGTGCAAATAATCTCCATATCAGAGACAGGGAGGCAAATGACAAGGGGCAACATGGTCAACTCAACTACTTGGATTCAGATTGACAATTTGCCCAGTGTGAGAAATTGCCTTTGGGGATTTTCCCACATAAATTTTTTCAGCCTCTAAACTCAGTCTTTCTAGCCTTTGCCTCCTGTAAGTTACCTTAAAAGTCCAGCTTTTCTATAGCCATTCCCTTACTGTGGCAGGTCCCTTTGGATCTGATTTCTCTTCTGACAGCTTCTCCACCCCCTGGTCTGATTGAATTATCTCTCCTAGGAAGGTGGTGTCCTTTCTTAGCTTTCTGTTCACTTCTCTTCGCCTCTTTCTCCTTCCTGCTGTTTCTCTAATCACACTTTGCTGGCCTTCAGTTCTACTGGTGTCCAATTTGTCCCCTACTATTGTTTTCTGTTTCTGGGGGTGATGATTTTCTTAAGGGAATGTTCTTGTTGTTATACCTTTATACAAAAAAACAATAGTTGTCCTAACAGGGAACTTCAATCGCTTGATACACTAAAAAGGCATGAAGATGGATGTAATCTGGGGAAAATGCTCTTCCTTGTAGGAGGTAAAAGCAGCAGGAACTGGTTCCCAGTGTAGGGCTAGAGGAGGAGCTGGTGGTGGTCTGCAAGTGGCACCAGAGGTCCAGAGCTTCAAGCCTCACAGCTGTGGTGGGAGTAGGCTCTTTAGGGTTTTATTCTTGAAAGTCTCTATTGGCAGAGTGAAATTGACTCCTTAATGCTGTCACACGTGACTCAAACCCTCTTTCTAGTGCACCTGATCATTTGCTCCAGAGATGATTTCCTATGAAAAGAGCTGAAAAGCACCATAGTGATTTCTAGAGAGTCTTATAGCTCTCAAAGATAAGCTAATAGGCTGTTTGCGGCCCTTCTGGTTAGTTGTGGTTTGGGGTACAAGCATAGAACACTCAGTAACTTATGTAGAAAAATGTTGGAAGACTCCAAAAAAGCCTAGACAGGAAGGGAGTCAGCTGAATTCAGATCATGGAGTTTCCTTTTAAGGACTCCTTAGGGGCTACTTCTCTCTCAAAACCCTCTGAATTTCTACGAAGAAATGGGTCTAAAGAGTTTTACTCAAACTGGGCTCAGGACCCTTAGGTGGGCTGACTGACAAACTGGAAGAGCATCTTTGTGGTGGTGTGGTCCCTCTTGCCTCATCAGCTTCTCTTCCACCCTCCCTGCTGCTCAGATTGGCTCTGCATTCTATTGCCTTCACACAGAAGCAGCTGCATAACCGAAGGCCCTCCCATCTCTACTTCTGTCCAATGAAATTCTACCTCTCCTCTGGCCCAGCTCAAATGTCACCTCCTCTGTAGAACCTTCATGAGCGTCCCGTTGGAAGTCAACATTTCCTTCTCTGGGCTCAACAACCATTTGGTTGAGCAGTCCCCTAGACTCTAAAACCTGGACAGCATGTTAGCAAACAAAGGTCTTTTCTCCCCCCACTAGGCTGTAAACTAGCAAAGAAAGGAAGATTATTGAGCCCCAACATCATGATAAAGCCAGAAAGGTGGGACTTATTTTTTCAGCCATTAAATTCCTACAAAGGGGCTTCTCCTTGTTCTCTCTCTCTGTGGGGAAGTGCCTAAAAGAGCTCCTCATGGCCTTGTCTTTGCAAAGGCACAGTCAGGTCTGCAGAAGAAGGATTTGAGCAGCTGTGGCAAGGCAACCCTGACCGCATGGCCCATGCGGCCTGATCAAAGGCCACTTTGGGAACAGCTCTGTCCTAAGAGCCACTAAGAGCTGAGGGGGCACATGTGGGGGAGGAAAGACAAATGTCAAAATTCTTGGATGATCCTGTGTAGCAATTGGCCAACTGGGGGATGAGAATGGATGACAGAGCCTTTCACCTTTAGGGTCAGCAGCATGTTGGGCTGCAGGGCCAGGAGGCCAGAACATCTGTCAGCTGGGCAGCAGCTACTATGAATGAATCGCCTTTGTCTTGTTGGGGGCGGGGATGCATGTGTGTTTATGTGCTCAACAGAAAGCCATGTAAACCAGGGATCAAAAGGAAGCCGTGGTGATGGCAAGAAGCCCAGTTGCCATCAGAAAGCAGATGCCACCAACAATGGAAAGGAATACATGGGAGGCTCAGGAGGAAGGGTCCTCTATTTTGGCAGAGGCCCCTTGCCTCTCTATGAAACCTTCTGAGGCAGAAGACTGTGGGATCAGAAAGTGCCTTTGCTGGCTCCAAGAAACCTAAAGGGATGGAACTTGCCAATGGGGGCCTGGCCCAGCCACATTCTTTCCTAGCTTCCCACTAGCCATGTGAGCAAGCTCACATTTGCAGTCAGCTCAAGACTTGTTTTCTAATTTAGGAAAAATAGTAATCCATTATCCTAGGGATGATTCTTTGCCCCCAGCCCAGTTCCTTTTTCTCACTTTTTCAGCAACTGCTAAAGTGGGATAATGATCGTTAGCAGTTGAGCAATTTCTGAGTCAACATACTAGCAAAGCTAAGAGTTACTGAGAAAGCAAGGGTTCAGGGTTTTAGAAGCAAATGATGCACAAGATAGGCATGGAAGGAAATGTTCTGGACCACTGTTCAATAAAGGAATCCCTTGAATTTCACCATAGAAATGGCAGAGCTGGAAGAGTCCTTAGAAACCATCTATTCCATTTTTCCCCTCCCTAGGCAACTGCTTCCTTTCTATAGATGAGAAAGTAAAGTGGATGGTAGTCAGGGATGAGACACACAGTGCCAGGAGCTGAGCCAGAGTGAGAAGCCACGTCTTCCTGATTCCCACCTGATCTTTCCACAAAGAGAGAATGTTTCTGGATTCCTTTATGTTAATTTCAATGATACATATCAACTTTTTCTTTTTTTTTTTTTTAAAGATTTTATTTATTTATTTGAGAGAGAGAGAATGAGAGACAGCAAGCACATGGGAGGAGGGAGGGTCAGAGGAAGAAGCAGACTCCCCGCTGAGCAGGGAGCCCGATGTGGGACTCAAGCCAGGGACTCCAGGATCATGACTTGAGCCGAAGGCAGTCGCTTAACCAACTGAGCCACCCAGGCGCCCTACATATCATCTTTTAAAAACACAGGCTCATGACACATCTCCAAGTAAACACCTTATCATAGCATGCACCGTGAAGTAGTTATATCATTACTTTTAATCATCACCCAAGGCCATAAATGGTAGTGAGATGTCAATGTGTTTTGTCAATATAACAATTGAAACAGTAATTTCTTACACTTAATTTTTCATGGCATAGGCTCCATAAGTTCGAATTATTCTACAAGTTCTAAAAATGATAAGCCAAAAATACAAAGTAACTTAAATGTCATTAGGGCATTAAATCTTAGCTTATACCAGTGGACAGATAATCTTAGTATAACATCAGCTGGGGCATAACCCAAATTAGTAAGGAAGGACCATTTGATTCTGTGCTACCCCAAACAGTAGCTGCATCCCAGCTGCTGGGTCCTCCCTGTCTCTTACTGCAATTCTCCTCTCCATCTCCTGCTTTGCTCTCTGAGATCAGTTCTATGACTAGAGGCAAGGAGCTGGGTTTAGAAGATCCTTTCTCTGCCTTGAAATCGTTCTTCAAGGCCCAGCTCAAATGTCTTCTCTGTGAAGCTTTCCTGGGGCCTCCCCACATTCCTCAGAGTGACCCAAATAATCCCCTGTTCTCATGCTCCCACAGTACCCTGTCCACCATGTCCCTTACAGTCACAGCATAAGGTGACTCTGCTAGGTCTCCACCAGACTTAGAGGGGTTCTTGTTTGTAATTCCTGATCTTTCAGCCTCAAAGGCTACTATGAAAATACTAGTGCTAATTGGTAAAACTGGGATTCCCACAAGGTCTGGTTCACTAGAAGCAAGATGCCACTCCTGGGGTGGGCAATGAACGGGGAGGCGAGAGAGGGAGGTGGCAGAGGAGGCGTTTGCAGGAAAGCCTTGTTGAAATCGTGGAGGTTGAGGTGGACTATGAAATCCTGGGCCTTGGAACTGACCCCTGGGTCACTGGAAGAGAAGCCCCTCTGGGAGGGGACTAAGGGGATGGAGCAGCAGTTTTGAGTGATACAATCAGGAAGGCATTAAACATTTGAAGCAACAGCCGTTATTATAAAGGAGAAAACAGCTCTCTGTGTACTGCCCCATAAGCCAAGCATGCTGGGCCAAGGCTGCTATTATTTGGCTTGAGGCTTGCCTGTGGGGAATGATCCTGAGCCAGGAGAAAGTAGAGATGGGAGAGGGCTCCTTGGGGATTTGGAGACTGGGCCTCTCATCTTGGCTCTGCTGCTAGTTGGTTGTGTGGCTTTGGGCACATCTGCTCCCTTTGAAAGGGCCTCAGATAGATTAATCCAGAAGAGATGACAAAACAAATTCTAAAGTTCTTCCGGGCCTTCCAGTCTGCATGACCTGGATTTCCACCAAAAACCTGTTCATGGGTGTCTCTCGAGGGAGGTGTACACAAAAGGCGTCACCTGGTCCTTTTGAAAATCGTTGAGTCAAAAAGACTTGGTTTCCCACTCATTTTTGAGGTGATCCTCAAAGGAAGTAATTCTCAATTCAACCGACACTGGCATGAGGTTGTAAGTCCTAACCAGGGAGACCAAACCAGAAACGCCTTTTCTTGAGTGCCCAAAAGTAGTTCATTTAAAATATTGTTTTCTAAAACTATATTTCAGAGGCATATAAACATTAGTTTCAGAACAATTGTTCTCAATAATTTATTTCACAAACAGGAACATGAAAAATAAATGGTGGTGGTGACAGAGGAAGGACTCACAAGGAACAGCATTGTTTTCTTTTGCTAAGTAAAGACATGAAGGGAAAAACCAAACTCTGATCTACTATCATCGTTTCATGTTCAGCAAAGAACATATTAATACCAAAAAAGTGAAGAGGATATAATCTCAGCATAAAGGACAGTCCTTCACATTGAATTGAGTTCTATATAAAAAGAACCTCATTTCAGTGAGAAGTTTAGCATGGAAGGACACTGGTCCATGGACTGGCCCCAAGGATCACCAGTTTAGATGTGATAGTGTGCACCATCTTGACTTGGAAGAGGGGTACTCATGAAAGCATGTCAAATCTACATCCATTCTTTTCTATTTCAAATCCTCTAATCTCAGAGGAAGAATGTACTTTACTTCTGCTCTTCAGATTCTTTCTCTCAAGGCCCTTTCTACTATAACCCCTACCCAGGGGTTTGCTGTAAAATGAACTCCATCTGTTCCCTCCTACAGCCCCAGTCTTACATAGACTCCCCTCCTAGCTCTTATCCCCTACTGCTCTGGAAATGGGGTCTTTGCCCTGCTGCCTCCCATCCCCCCAAGCCCTTCTTACCTCTCTGCCATCTGGCTTCTAGCCTCACCTCTCTGGAAACAGTGGAAAAATCTAGAAGCAACTTCCTGAAATCCAGGGGCCTTTCCTTGGTTGGCCTCAAACCCAACCTGTGATCTTTAAAATGCTCCCACACACCTTGAAACATCCTTATGCCTGCTTGGTCGGCCTGGCCATGTTTTACTGAGTCACTTCTCTCTTTTCTCACTCTTCTCTCCACTCCCCAAACTCCCCTGCTGCCAGAGCTTTGTGATCCATGACAGGGCCAGCTTTCTCAAAACAGTCCTGACTCGCTGGCATCTCATTTAATCTTCCTAGGAAATGCAAAGAAGTTGACTGCCTCAGTCAAGTCCAGGGGGATGGAGGAAGCATCAGTCTGTCTGAGTTTGGACTATTTTCCATTTTTATTCCAGTCTCTCACTTAACTCTAGCTCTCTATACCCAACATCAATGCCTTCCTAAGGGCCTCCTAGGTGTGAAGTACTTTGTTGCGTGCTTTTGAGGACCAGGATATTAATACTACCTGGTCTCTGCCTTTACAGGCTCCCCAGCTTATGGGGGTTGGGGAGGTGGAGGTAGCAGCATTGATGTTTTGGTTACTTGGATACAAGGCCGTTTGGTGGGAACTCTGTGAGAGAGGGGAAGTAGGTTAGGGGAAGATCCCTGGCGGGACCTGAGAGAAAAATGGCCAGAATAAAGCTGGTCTGGACTCTTGCTTAATGTTTTGGCTAACGGTTCACTGGTCCGTCTGAATCACCCTGGCATTAACAACAAAGAATAATGCATGATCCTTCTGGGAATAAAAAGCATTTAGTAATGCTTCACAAAAAATTCTTTTGTAAATATTGTGTCCTACCTCAAAATTATTATTTTTTTTAAGAAAAGAACATTGTTAATTCACTGCAAGCCCACTCGGACGCTGAAGAATTTAGAGTATTTGGCTAGAGAGCTTTGTAATGAACAAGTGGTTCAATTATTCTAGTTTCATTATACAACGGATCAGACATTCTTTGGCATCAAGGAATTAAAGCACATTTTCTCTGGCAAATGGCAATAATATTTGAAGACATATCCTACACAAGTGGTTCTTGACTAAATGTAGTTCCATTTAAAAGTAAAGGTTTTCACATGATTTAACCTACTAGAGTCTGGTCTTATCAGCCTCATTCAAGGGGAGCAGGTAGCTCAGACTTGCTAATTTTCTGTTCAAAATAATTTGGGCAAATTCTGCAGTTGACACTCTTTGGCACCAGGCTTGTTCCCACAACTCAGCACATCATCTGGGCCCCTTTCCCTTTGTTAGCCAGTGTTCCTCCTGGAGGTAGACCTTTCTACTCAAGACCACCATGCTCTGTGGAGCACTGACTCCCAGCTCTCCCTGCAAACCCCTCAATGCTGGGCAGAGAACCGGAACGCCTGGTCTCTGGGGACTGGGCCTGTGGCCATGGAAGGGCCCCCATCAAAGAAAAAGCTTCTCTTGAGGAGAGAGCTGCTCTCCACCCATGGAGAAAGAGCCCCCCCCCAGTCCTCCTCCTAGCATAAATGTTTAGGCAGGCCCCCGCTAGCCCACACTGCTTTGTGCAATTTAGAAAAAGGTATCCCCTCTGGAGGGATACAAATCCTGGCAAGGAAGCAGGGGCTGGATTTCACTCCTACCTGGCTCCTGTATGCGTGGCCCCAAGTAAAGGGAGCTTCCCCCTTGGCTTTTAATGTCATTTTCTCTAGACAGCCCACCTCTCCAATTCAAAGGCAGAAGAAATGGGCAGAGGCCAAGGAAACGGCTAAATCTGTGAAAGTTAGATATGATTTGCCAGGTTATGAAAATGCTCAAAGCTTTCTATGGGATTTTTGGATCTAGAAGGCCCCTTGCCAGCTTGAGCCATTCCCACTGCTGCATGAAGGGCTAGGCGAGATGATCTCCCAGATCCCAGTATTGTATTGGAGAGTAATGACCTTTAGAGGCCAGTGATGGTGGCCAAATTACTACCAAGAAGGAGTTGGGGTTGAAACGTGGTGTTACAAAACTGTTGAACGAAGGCGTGGTCTGTGCAGGGACAATACATAATCTGGTTGGGGACGGTTTCTCTCTTTGAGCATGGCACGAATTAAGGATTGAGTGATCAAGTCTGTGCAATTCAGTTGTTAGACTGGTCCAAAGAGGTCCTCCACCCCTGCCCACCTTTTCCAATACCTCTCCTCTCTTACTGCCAAATTTCTTTTTTTTTTTTTTTAAAGATTTTATTTATTTATTTGACAGAGAGAGACACAGCGAGAGAGGGAACACAGCAGGGGGAGTGAGAGAGGGAGAAGCAGGCTTCCCGCTGAGCAGGGAGCCTGATGTGGGGCTCGATCCCAGGACCCGGGGATCATGACCTGAGCTGAAGGCAGACGCTTAACGACTGAGCCACCCAGGCGCCCCTCTTACTGCCAAATTTCTTGAAAGAAGAGTCCACACTTGCTGTCTCAGCAGTTCCTCTGCCCACCATCTGACTGGATCCGACTGATGGAGAGCACCAGTGTGCTCCTTGCTGAAGGTGCTGGCCTTTTCTTGTTTGTTTGTTGTTTGTTTTTTTAACTTTTTGTCAATGTCAAGTGTTCTAAGCTGCTGGTTTCTCTTTCCTGTTTTTACACGGTCCTCCTTGGACTCCAGTTAAATGATCCTCTTCTGGTTTTCCCTCTACTCTGATGGCTTCTTTTCTGTTTCTTTATTAGTTCCTAAGCCAATGGTATCCCTCAGGGCTCCAGCCTGAGCTTTCTTCCCTGATCTCTACCTTCTGTGTTGGAGATTTAATGTGTCCTGGAGTTGCCATTGTAACAGCTATGCAACTGACTCCCAGATTCCTATCTTCTGGTCCTGATCTATTTCCAGATCTCTGTGCTCACATTTTGAACTGCTGGTGCTGTGCTCTGCCCGTCCTGCCAGACCCTCAACATATTCAAAGCCATTTTCCACCCTCTATTTTGCTTCTCCTTTTGGCTTTTCTAGAGAAACACTCTGCAGTGCAAAGGGCAAGGACTTTGGGTCACACCCCTAGGTTAGAATCCTGGTTTTACACTTTTCTGTGTAGCCTTTGAAGCAAGGTCTTTTTTTTTTTTTTTTTTTGGCCTGTTCCATGAATGCTACCAATGCTTGTTCTATAATAAGCACTTCTTAAATGTTGGTCCTTCTGCCCATTTCTTATTAGCATGAACATTTCCCTCTAAAGTATGCTTGCCTCATTCCCAGGTGATTCTGGGGAAACTGAACAGGAACTTCAAGTTAGATAGAAACTCTGAGGAGTTAGGAGAGTGGGCTCACAGGGGCTGGGATTAGGATTAGCCAGGGAAGATAGCATTCAAAAGATGGTTTTGCAATTGTCCAATTAATGTAACAATTACTTTCCTTTTCCCTGCCCTTCCCCAAATCCATGTCAGTTCTTCTGAACCATCTCTCACATTGGTCCCCTCTTATCCATCTTGAGGGGAAGTTACCTGGATCCATGAGCCAGGCTCTCCCCGCCTTTAGGCTCTGCCCATTCCAATCCACCTTTCCCATCACCACTGCCTGAAGCACAGCTCTAATCAAATGAATTCCCTGCTTAAAAACCTTCAATGTCCCCATCCCTGATTCCATACCTTCACTTTCAAGGTTTTTATAATCTGTCTCCAACCTAGTTTTCTGTGAAATTTAGGCTGGCTCAATCACAAGGCATGCTGTGGCCAAAATGATACATAATCTGGGGGTCAGGGAAGGGAAGAGAAGGGTAACTATTGTCCTACCCAATGGCATTCAATCTAGAGCTTGGGAACAATGCTGTGGGGCCTTGTGGATGTTCAAAGTGAAGTGGGTGCTTCACCTGCACCTAGGTGCTGGGCTCTAGCCCTCAGGGCAAGAAGCATGGCAAGTCTTAGGCAAAGGAGCCAAGCCTCTGCCCCAGCTAAGCAGTTTAGAAATTTAGGCACTGCTAAAGGACCAGTTGGAAGTCCAGAGTCTCAGGAAATGGAGGCAAAATTCCAACCCCTCTGTGCAAAGCAACATGACAGGGAAGGGGCGAGGGAAAAGAGCAATGCTGTGATCCCGGACTTTAAGGCAACAATATTAATTCTGGACTCTGAAGGCAAAACCTCAGCTGTTTCTCTTTCTGTTCCCTGGCTTTAGGTGACAATCTTGCAATAATGCTTGCTCAATTGGTTTAACACACCTCACTAGCCTCACCTCCTTCTGTAGAAGGTGCCAGGTCCTTTGAAAGTTATCTACATCACCTGGCCAGTTGGAATTCTCACAGCCAAAGCAAAAGGCAGATGGGTAGTGTTTTGGTCATAAATCTCCATCTTGGGCATCGAGCAGGATGTTTAGCTATTGCATGAAAATCATTTTTTTTTTTAACTCTCCTGGAGATTTAGGAATAAGGAGCTCTTACCATTGTCATTTGGCCAACAGGCATTCTTTTTCCACTTTCAAGAAGTGAAACTCCCTCCAGTTCAGAAACATGAAATGAATAGTCTACCATGTGCTGAGAATGTAGCTGCCTACCACTGTCTCAGCCCCTTGACTACTCCTAGCAGCTTCTATGCAAGCATCCCATGGATATCCCAATCTGGATTTATTCTTTTTATTATTAATAGCTAACATTTACTGAGTGCTTACTATGTGCCAGGCACTGTGCTAAGGGAAACACATTGCCTCATTCCTAGGTGGCTTCTGGGAAACTGAGTAGGAATGTGAAGTAAGTAGAAACTCTGAGGAGTGAGGGGAATGAGGGCCAGTGTAGGCTGGGATCAGCCAAGGAAGATGGCCTTTAAAAGACGGTTTTGCAACTCAACCTCAGTCTCACACCTGCTATCTGCCCTTCACTCACCCACTAGTGGGCCTGAAGTTAAGTGGTGGGGAAGGGGCATGGTTGGAGGCATGTGAGGGCTGTTTCATGTTTGACCCTCACCAGTTTCTGCTGGGTCTGGCAGCAGGAGCATGTGCAGGATATTGGAGCACTAGAAGAGAGCACCCCCCCTCCCCGTCTCCTCCAGCCTCCTGAGAATCAATGCTAAAATTCCGTCAATGGGACAAGCTTTCATTCTTTGATTCATTGGAAAAAGGCTTAAAATACAAATAGCTCTAGAGAAGGTGAGAGGGTTGCCTTCAATTTATAAGAAGAGATGAATGACTCAAGAAAATTTTCTGCGAGGGCTGGGGAGGATGCCCAGGGGATCCTATCCTGGCTGTCTGAGGAGAGTGGGAAGAAAAGGGGAGGGGCACAGTGGGCAGCTGAGGGTTCTGTAGGCAAACCTGCCCTCAAAGCATTGCATAAGGTCCCAAAGTACCCACTCAGCTAGAGATAGGATGGTGGTTTGCAGTCTTATGTGGGAAGAAGCCAAGAAAGATGACAAGCAGAACCACGTTCACACACCCCTGTTGATGAGAGCATGACTCTTGGAACGTGAAACCTGGGGCAGGGCTCCAGGACAGGGGCCCCCTGGGAGAGCTGCTCTGTGCCCAGAACCATCCCAAGAGCTGCACAGGCAGTGACCTGGTCACCTACTTATCCAGGGGCCCTCTTTTCCCATTCTTTTAAAACATTTTTGGAAATGTGTATGAAGTCTAACAAGGCATTTGAAATATAGACATATGTATATTTAGTAAAAGCATGAAATAAATGCCCTTCATTGAAAAGAATTAAATCCTAGGAAAGTGGGACTGTCACCAATAATTTCAGCCTCAGAGATCTATCTGTACCCCAGGTCCCCTCATTCCATGAAAAATGTAAATAACCAAAAAACTCTTGTTCTGTAACAGTAAACTCATTTCAGAATAACCCCTGTGGCTTAGTTGATGTTCCATTTCTCTTGGCAGTGCAAGAAGGAAGCTGGAATACAAGTGTGTGTGGGGGGGAGGTGCACGCGTTGGGGGTTACAGTTATTACCACCTTATTGCAGATCCCTTTGTCATGTTGAAGGTTGGCAAGGAAGGTGAGACAGCAGGACCCTCTCATCAACAGTGGGCATATGGTGCGCTAACTGGAGAGCCAGTTGGGAGGGCAAAGGGCACAACTTCAATCTCCTATCTTGATCTAAACAAATGGTCAGTACCGGAGGTTCATGAAATGGAGGTGGGGGTGTCCCATCGGAGGGGCAAAACAGAGACAAGGCCTAGGGCAGAAAGGCAGCTGTCTCCACTGAAAGCAATCTGAGTTTAACAGGAAGTGAGCTGTTGGGCCAGGGGTTCACACCAGGGCCTCTGTTTCCAGGGAGTGTGGGACAGAAGGTGGGGGCGGAGCGTGGGAAATAAAAGCAGAGGAGCAGGCTCAGGGGAGAAGGGGACTTCAGCTATCTCCGTAGTGGGCTGCAGCAGCATGCGGCAGGGCGACAAGGCAGAGCTGGAGTGCTCACCGGACAACCGGCCCAGAGCAAGCAAAAGAGGTCCAGTGCCTGCCCCTGGGGACCCAGTGGTGAAGCCATAGGTGCAAGAATCTCAGTTTCAGCAGAAGCATCCCAGGGGGAATGGGATGGTGGAGAATCTGTGACTTTAGTAGCAGCTGTGGAACACGACAGGTCAGCTCCAGGGCACTGAGAACCAAATTAGACTACTGGGGGGTGGCCAAGGAGTTGCTATCACACTGGACAGCGGGTGAAACTGTGGCCACCTGCATAAGAATAAGAATTCTTGTCTCAAGACATGATTGGCCTGGGAATGGGGCAGGATTGCCAGCTCAGATACCTCAGTTGTCAGGATCTGGGGAAGACTGGGGAAGGCCAGGGCTGGGGGCATGAGGCAAAGGGTCAATGGTTTCGTTCCTTCAAAACTTCACTGCCCAGCTACGTATGGAGTGTTACAGGTGGCAGCAGCCTAGGGATAGAAGATGAGGAAGACATGGTCCTTACTCTTGAGAGGTTCGTGAAGTTTTAGGGGAGATAGGCTGGGGAAAAATAGACTCCAGTGCCTGAAGATGATTTGTCAAATTCATGGTGCTTTTAACTGTTACCTGAGAGCAGCTATTACTTACATTTTACTCCAGTAATACTTGTTAGCTTACATATATCAAATCTAGTCAACCACGGACTATTTCGCTGAGGCACTGAACTTTTTAACATTCCACCTTCAATTCACACCCCACCTCCCAAATTGCACGTAAGTTGGAATTTCCTGTTAGTTGCCCATGAAATTGGCTGGTGACCAGGACCTGCTTTGGGTTGGACATCAATAAGGTGGTGCTTCTGTTTCCTTTAATACAGTTTTAGCCCTGAATCACTGAAGAGAATCAGGAGTTGGTTTAATATTACTTTGGTAGTTTTAACTGATGACTAGGGGAAGGGAGCCATTTGAGAGTAGGGTGGAGACCTGGCCAGGGGAGACTCAGGGCAAAGGTATTTGGGCCCAAGAGAAGAAGAGAGGTCAGGGGCGGGGGGCTCTGTGTGGGAACAGACCCCTTCTGCCAAACCGTGATACTAAAGACTAAGCTACAGCTGCCTGAGGACCTGAGAGGAGGCTCACAACATCCTCAAGGAACCAGCACTGGAAGAAGCCCCCATTTCACGTGGGTTCAGTTTTTCCTGGTTGACTCAAAACAGACCTGCCCTGATTTGCCAAAGAACATGCCACATCAGGGTTCACCTTGCTTTAAAGTGCCTCTTGGAAACAGTCATGCTAATCAGTTGCATGCTGCTTTCTCTCTTGGCTGAAGTCTTGGTTGTTTTTTCTTTAATCTTAAAAGAACATATTTTCCATTACTTTGATTGGGATTAGACTAGGGGACTGGGAAGGACAGGATGGGTAAAGAAAGACTGATAAATTTTCTAGCTCATCCCCAAAGGTCTAAGTTTTGTTTGGAGTGGGTGTCACTTGGATGAGTTATGGGTGGGAGGAACATGGTGGCAAGCCACACTCTTGTCCATCCTGCCCTCTATCAACAGCACCCCATGGATGGAAATGATAGGTAGGATGAATTGAAAGCTTTTCCTGCTGGCATCATCCTCAGCAAGACTGGAACAGCACCTCCTGTCCCCTCCAGAGGCCTCCTAGAGGTGTATTCTGAATCTGCCACAGCTTACCTCTCTCAAGATGTCATGGTCATGAGGTGTCAACTTCTTGCTTGTGCGTCAGCGAATGTATCTCCTAAGTACATATCCTTGCCTTTTATTTTCTTCTGGGTGATTTTCATCAACCTTCCACTGGTTGCCTGTTCCATGCTTACAAATCAACAAATCCCCTGCAGAATGAAAACAGTTGGGAAACCCTGAATGGGGAGGAGACAATGATGTTCGGAGCACACAGCATGAAAACATTTGCTCTGCTTGGGAGGATTCCCTTAAGCTATCAAAGGACTGGGGGCTATAGATAGAAAACATGCTCTTCTTGAGGAAGATTCCCTTAAGTTATCAAAGGACTGGGGCCCTTACACAGTGGGCTTTAGACATACCCACTATAATCAGGACACACTTGGCCTCAAAATGTGATGTGTTGAGTGAAATAAGAAGCACTTTGTACCCTGCTGGTTGAAGGTTGTGGTTCAGACAAGAATCAACCTTTGAAGGAAAAAAAATCCAACAAAACAAGTGCCTCAAGACAAAGCAGTTAGTTCAGTGCTTCTTGGCCTTTATCTTAGCCCACCTCACTTAAAGATGTGTGTCTGTCCTAGGCTTGAGCAATGGTGTCCAGAGGGGTGGTAGGGGGGGTGCCTCCCTGCAGATGAGAGGCAGCTGGGGGGGATGTACAGGTAGAGAGAGGAAGGAAACAGGGAGAGAGAGACTCTGAGGTGGGTCAGAGAAGAGACAGGAGGATGAAGACTAGTTTAAGAGAATTTTGTTCAGTTTAACTGCACTTTGGTGAAACAATACTGTTGGCTTATAATTGTGTTTCAATTAGTAATTCTCCGTAATTTTTTCTCTGGAGGATTAGAAGATTTCAGAGTCAGTAGGTTACCATGGAATTGGTTCAGTGTGGATATTAATGTATGCACCTTGTGGGGGACACATCATTTTGTGAAGTTCAAGAGGCCCCTTGTCTTCTGTTTGCTTCCATGTTTCCCCCACCACATCATATTCTTGTTTCCCATCCCTCTCCCCAGTCTTTTCTCACTCCGTAAACTACCTAACAGATGGGTATAATTAATATACTTGTTAGCTATCAAAGGCAGTGACAAAGGTGAATTATGAACTTAGGGTCAACCAGGGTCAGATAATGTATGAGAAGAACATCATGGTTCTTTGTTCAAGCAAAGCAGTAAAATTGGAATGTGTGGTGGTGCTTATTAGGCTGTACTCTTTTGTTACGTTATCACACAAATTGCAGTCCAAGAGCTCCCTGCCTTGAATGAATGTCTGATAACAAAATGAGCTGGATACATGTGCTCGCTCTGGAGTGAGCAGTGGTTGGTGGACTCTTCGTTGTGGTCTTCAACATGTTAGAGCAAGGCATCTCAAAGGCCTTCCTGCTAGAGGGCTGCTGTAGCTCCCCGCATGGCAAGCTAGTTGCCAGAGTATTGGTATGACCATAGCATTGGGAATTTGGTGTGGGTGGAAGCCATGTCATTTTGGTGTCATGTCACATGTTTTCTGTGGCAGGGGTGGAGAAAGAGAGGGTAGGGAGAGAAAAGGGTGTTCCAGCATGAGGGAAGGGACAGAGTTGTTACAGGTAAATTTTCCTGGATAGTTGGATCAGGTCTATCGCTGGTGACAGGTGCAAGAACAAATCTTTCCTAAGCACCCAGTAATACACTGTGTCTGGCCTTGCTCTTTAGGCAATTATTGGAGAACTGGTGGGTGTGCACGTGGACAGGTGTATACCCCACAAGGCTGGTATGCAATCTGGATGGGGGAGCAAGATGTTTAGAGAGTTTGCTGAGTAGGGCTGTTACAATGTGCCAAAAAGGAGGATGAAATGTGATGTCTTAAGGCCTCCATCACTGCAAAGAGGAGGCAAGACCATAAGGGGGGTGGGTTATGATCAGGGAAGACAACTATAACCATGTGTCTTGAGGTCTGTTTGCCATTGACCCAGTCTCTGTGTCTCAAGGTCTTAGCATGCTAGAAGTCCCTGCGGACTACGATGAAGATTTCTGAGTCCAGAGAGGCAATCATGATTGTACCAGCACAAGCTTGGTTGCCATACCTCTGGTGGGGTTGCGCAGCTGTCTTCCTGGGACACAGCAGACCTTCTGCCCCTTCCCTTCATGCCTCCCAAAGGTACCCTAGAGTTCAGATTGAGGCAGTTGTGCTTTGCTGCCCTCACTGCTTAAATGCTACTTTTTAATAGTAACGGCTGGGCTGGGTGGCTAGAGGTGACTTTTCCAGGGCAAGCCTTCCTCTGCTGCCCCCTGGTGCCCTGGCTTCTAAGAGTAGCTCTCTGCCTAACACACTCACACGGGGCATCTGGCAAGGTAATGTTGCTTGAAAAAAACCCCCTTGTTTAGTGCTGGTCAAGCTTCTACTAGGTTGCATGCAGAGGTCCTCCTTGAGAGGACACCGTGCCCTTGAAGCAGCCTCCATCCCTATCTAGCTGGTCATGCTCCTCTATAGGCCTCTTCTGGGAATTTTCTGGAGAAATATGAACAGAGTTGAAGGCCACTACACTGGAACTTCCCAGGATAGGAGTGGATCCTTCCTACCTCCTAGCTAAAGAGGGTCCTGTGTAAGCCTTTCTAGAAATGGGGTCTTGGCTTTTCCTCCAGGAGAGGCAAGTCCTGGAGGAACTATTGACCATTGGGCAGTAGGCAATTGATGGTGTCAGGATCTTTGAGTGCTCAGTGAGGAGTGGGTTTGGGACACTGGTTTCCCTAACAAAAGGCACCAACAGTGGCAGCCACTTCTGCAGAGAATACCTTAGGACTTGATGTCTCTCAGTGTATCATCTCTTGATCTCGAGGCAGGAGCCCACTGTTCTGAGTTCCCAGCTGTTCCCCCCAATTCCTGAGATTGGGAGATGGAGCTTGCATGGCTGGGCAGCTTCCCAGCAGAGGTGGGGTCAGGGTGTGGGGACTCTGTGGTTCCATGTACCTGTGAATAAGTAGTCTGCCACACTGCAGGACCCAAAATGACACCAGACCACATTCCTTGGTACAAACAGTTACATGCATGCAAAAAAAAAAAACGCCTTTCAAAGCTTCAAAGTTGGGACATTTGTAGGCAAAGCCCTTACAGATCCAAGCCTATTTCCTTCAGCCACACAGTGTTGACAACTGGGTGGATCCTTCATAGACAACTGTGTTTTCCCACCTCCACCCAGGTAGGTGAAAACTTGGAGCCTGCAAGGACTGGGATCCAGAATGGTGCCTCCTGATAGGGAAGGTGCAGAGCCATATGTCTCAGAGGTAGAAGCTAAGAATCCAAAGCAAATGGCCACGAGGCTGGGGAGAGCCAAATCAGAGCCAAAGGAGTAGAAAGACTAGAATGGATGGATAAGAAGAAGGGTGGGCTTTTATTTTTGGATTGAGGTGCAAAATACAAATGTCTACAGAATATGCTCCTTTGGAGGGAACCAGGCACATGGAATATAGGGCCAAGTAATATTTCAACCCCCTCGGGCCCATCCCTTCTGCTCTTTTTGCCCTTTGACTTAGAATTTAACAAAAACATTTGATTGTGTTCTAAATGCAAAAGCCCTGTACAAAGTACTTGGAATGGGGGAAAGAAAAGCATAAGGTGGCTTCTGCCTCTGGGAACATACAGTGGAGTTCAGGGCGTCTTTCCCCCCTAGCCTCCTCTTTCTTACTCTTTCAACTAGCATTTCCTGAGTACTGACTATATGTTCGGACATTTTTATTTCTCTTGCCTTTTTCCACCCATAATTCCTCTCTCTTGGATCCCTTCCCTTTCTGCTTCCATTTCTCTCTCTCTCAAAAAAAAAATAGGCAATAAAGAGAAATCTGGGGACCTAGAAAGAAGAGAAAAGACTTTAAGGGAAAATGTACGCTTAGTTCTTAGTATACCTGAGTTGATTCTGTGACACTCAAGGGCTCTGTGTCCACATCACTTGCAGCTTGGGTTGGGGAGTCAGCGCTTCATTTCTTCCTGTAATGAACTTCTGCTGAGCGTTAGCCCCTTTCCATTTACACAGGCTGTAATTTTTTTTTTTTTTTACAACTGCTATCTATTGCTAAATAAATTCAAGCTGGTTGTGGGTCTTACATCTACTCTATAAATGAGAGATGGGATGATGCTCATCTGACAGTGACCAGATCTAAAGAGAGAAAGAGCCAGAGCTCCCCACCCTCTGGCTGGCTGCATCCACCCCAGCCCACAGCCCTCACCCCTCCCCCTCCTGGACAACATTTGTGTCACAATCAAGCCAAAGGCATGAAGTCTTCTATGATGACAAACATTTTGGAGGCTAGTAAAGGGAAAAAAAAATCTCTAGGATCTTAGGTACTCTTTTCACCTCTTTTCTTGTTTTTTTAATTTGCTTGCTTGCTTCTCACCTAAGATGAGACCGCAGAGAGCTGTGAAGGATGGGAGGGGGAGAGGGGGAAAGTGGACAAGGGGCTGGGTTATGGAGTCCTACAGTAAAGGGTTGTGTCCAGCTTTATCTGGCTCCCAAACATCTTCCGTCCTACCTACTATGAAGCTTGGAATGCCACCATTCCTTTAGAATGGAATTTAAAGGAATCTAAGAGTCTTTCATTTAAAAACAGAGTCCTAAAATGCCAATGTCCTTGGGAGGGGTAACACTTGGGTGACAGTTTGAGGGGACAGGGGCTTTGTGGGCAGAGTCACCCTGAAGGGGGAGAGGAAGAGCACCAAAGCCAAACCTTACAGACTTAACCAGTTGTACGTACTCCTGTCTCCTGGTCAGTGCTGTATCTGAGTACAGGGGAGGAGATAAGAGGCAGACTCGTATCAGAGCCCCCTACCTGCAGGACATACACACCAGAAGCACTGACAGTTGTTCAAACATGAAAACATCTGGCTGAAGGCCAAGATCCCTTCAGATTCCCACCCTACATTTTCCTAATTTCCCTCTGGAAACGACTCAAGTGGTTCCACAATTCCCACATGTTTTCAGACTTCAAACTGCGTTCAAGTTTGCCTGGGACAGGTGTGTGTGTGTGTGTGTGTGTGTGTGTGTGAATGTGTGACTCTATATTCCCAGGATGCGCCCAGGACCCCCACAGGGAAAAGTTTCCGAGAGCCTCACGACGATGCATCTCCTTCACAGGGAATCTGTGCCATTACTCTCTGCCCATGCGAGCGTACGCACAGATCTTTTCTTCTCCTCATGGTCAGTTTTCTATTTGTGATTAGTAATTGGCTTCTCTTGGAATGTTACGATCTATTACAAAAGCCAAACATTCAGAGGGCCAGCTGAAATGACAAAATTTGGTTATAATTTATGTTGGCCCCTGACATATATATATTTTTTTAATGATTTGGTCTCTAAGCAACTGATCTCTTAGCAACAAGAAGCACCTTTATAAAAGATGGCACACAAAGAGTGATTGCCAGAAAAGCCACCCGGTGCTTAAACGGCCGCGCATCATTAGCAAAACTCACCATCTTCAAGAGTCCAAAAACTAGAAGTGACCAGCAGACCCAGGTAACCTTGATATTTGCACATTTTCCTGAAAAAGAAAAAAAAAAAACTCATGCAACTATTGAAGAGAACAAGATTCTTTGAAATATGTGCATTTTTTTGAGATCTTATTAGTTGGTTTTGGCTAACTTTTAATAGAATGTTCTATTAAATAACTGCTTCTTGATTTTGTTAATACAACTTGGACATAAATTTTGTGATCAGAAAACAGTTCACTCAAAATATTTCATTGACATGAGGATGGAAGGGGGGAGCAATCTATCCTTTTCAGAGTTTATTTCTGTAGGTTTTCATTTGAAGGGGAAAAAATCCACACAGTGGCAAAATAGGAGCATGCAGAATGTCACCCTGAGTGGTGTGCACTGCTGGGGGGTTACATATATCCCCCCCCCAGGTATTTTTAAACTGCTAAAATATTTAAAGAATAGAAAAATTATTTTACCTCCAAATTTCAGCCTTTTAATCCAGTTGTCAATTCCAGTAGCAAGTGATGGTCTTTTGTTGCAAATATTCAAGGACTGGTTTTTCTTTCTCTCATAGCACAAAAGCAAGCATTTTTCTATTTGTTTTCATTGCTGTTGGGAAAAGTTTCATTCTAAAACTATAAAGAGGAGAAATTCCAGCCGTCTATACCTTGTTTGCTTTTTCAGGTACCCAGGAATTAAAGACTTAAATAAATGTCTTCCTAGAAAATTGGAGCTGGAGATGATTAAGACTGTGTAATTACGAACCCACCTGGGGTACTCATGGGGCATAAAAAGGGGATGTTTTGTGGGAGTGAAATAAAAAATAAAAATAAAAATCTCCCTGATTGAGCTTAGCAACATTACACAGAGACATCACAGATCTAAGCAAAAAGACTTTAGAAAATTGCAGTTTTGATAAACCCAAGTTAGGATGGTGATACTTTGTTTTTTATGAGAATTGCATGTGCCACTTATCCTTAAATTGAGAGGCTAGCTGAAATAAATCTTTAGAACCAGAGGGGACAGGGTCTACTGTCATCTTCTGAGAATCGGAAAATGGATACTTTGTCTCAAATACAGAGCTTGGCAATGGGTCAGGGCATCCAGAATTGGGACAATCCCAGAAAAATCTGGGACTTATTAATGTTCTGCTGAGAAAAGGCTCCTTATCAGCATGATATGATTACACTTGATTTAAAGGCTGCTTATGACTTGTATTTCTGTTACTGCTAACAACCTGAGGCAGAAAGGATTTCTTCTTGTGATTGTTTTTGCTCAGAAGTTAGCAACTTGGGTATTTTAAGTTGAATTGCGGAAACTCTTTTTAAAGCAATGTAATATCAAAGTACAGAGAAACGTATAGCTTTGTCACTTAGAGCTAATGATTTTATGTACTTACATTGTAGTGTGAGCATTATTGTAGAAACATGTCTATAGCTTTAAGTTAAGGAACTTGGGTAAATAACGGTAAGATACGGCTTTTGTTGGCTGTGTCTGGATACATTTCCAATTTTAGGTATATCATGGTCTCCTAAATATGAAGGGGAAAAAAATAAGCAAAGATATGGTTACATATTGCAAGTGGCAGCTAAGTTGTTGCAGTGGTTCTTGAAGATTTTTCAAACTCTGTCCTTTGAGGTTCGTGTCATCTATGTTTTGTCTACGCATAAGGAAACAAAGAGGGCCAGCGGCACTGTAGAATTGTCATTTTGGCTGTCTTAATGAGCCATCTGACTAATAATAAGATGGACAAACAATGGTAAGATTTGAAATCTGCAATGAAATACTCTGACTAGACTGGGCATTATAAACTAAGCCAATGCATTCTGCTGTGTCAGGATTAGTTACTTCTGAGATACACACACGTACACGTAAGTGGTCTCAATACAAATCATAAACCAGAAAATCAAAACAAGCCTCTCCATTAGTGAAGGCTTCCTAGGAAAAAGGGCAGTTTCAGTTTCATGAATGAGAATTTCCATCATAATCTTTATTTTGTGTCTAAAAATCCTAGACAAAACTTGATGGCTCTTTTCCTTCACACTTTGGCTGGGATTGGGTCGGTGGGGGTGAGGGCGTGTTGGGGGGAAGGGGTTAACAGCCAGCAGACCCACTCCCCAACATTCCTGCAGCATGGGAGATCGGTGCTGCAAACGAATCCGTTTACTTTGGACACCGTAATACCTGAATTGAAATGATTAGGCAGGAACTTGATCAATTACTACTTTTAACAGAAAAATTTTAACCCTCCTAAAGGAATCATACTTGGGATAATCTGGTCTTTCTCTAGTGAGAGGGAAGCAAGGGGAAAAAAAAAAAAAAAAGAATACCTCTGGAGCAGCCACTGTGGGCTAGACACTTTGCACCGTGCAGTTCTGTTTAATCCTCACAACAGCCGGGCAAAGGCATCAGCATCTCCATTTTACACATGTGTAAACCAGGTTCAGCAGTTTGCCAATATGTTACCTAAACATGCTGGGCTTGAAACCCAGGGTCGGTCTGACACCCCTCCCTGTCCCCCCTCCCCAGCCTATGTGCTTTCTTGTGCCACAATGGCATCAACAATTATTTTAAGCAGACATTTAAATAGTCTCTGCAGTCTTAGTGAAGCAAAAGCTCTGAGTAATTGGGCTGGCAGTGGAGATTCAGGTAACTTTTCACGGAAGAGACTCCTTACCCCCTGGTTCTGTTGGCTGGGGGGTGACTCCGATCCTGCATTTTCAATGTCTGCCACAGGCTATGAACTGGACGTGGGTACTCTCGGCTGGGCTGTGGCAGTGGTGGCCCCTGGGCGTGTCGCCATTCCTTGCCATGATGCACATCCCAAATGAAGTGGGGTGTAGAACTCTTTGAGGGACACTTTCTGTGAAGGGCTGGCGGGGGGGGGGGCATCTCCACACCACAACAGTTAGGGACTGCACAGGTAGAGAGGAAGCCAAACCAAGATCCTGAATGGGTCAAGCAACCTGCCACCAAGCTAAAGTGGTGGGGAAGAGGACCCAGGTGTGGCCAGAGCAGGCAGAGGGTGAAACGACGCTACAGAAAGCAGAGCTTTGCCCCGAGGACCTTGCTTCAGAGTTGCAGGACTGCAGCGCCCTGTCCCCTCTGGTTCTAAAGCCTCTGGCTTATGTCGTTGCCCCCTCTTCAGGTTTCCCTAGCAAAGGGATCAGTCTTAGATAATTTTAAAAACTTCCCTCAGTCAGTTTTTGGGTAGGAGAAGATTTGTAAAAGAGTTCAGCCATGACTAGCCCTGAAACAAAGCACCCTACACATCCCCATTTCTGTTGATCCTTACATCAATCGGCTCAGAGACCTAAACTATCTTGCCCAAAGCCAGACATCTTGTGTAGATGGGACTCGAACTCGGGTCTTTTGATTAGAAACCCTTTGGCTCCTTCCTAAAACTAGAAAATATGATGGTATATATAGGCAATGTAGAGTCTAAGATGTTATATGGATCCAGAAAGGTTTGGAGTTGATGGTGACATGACCTGCCTTGAACTTTGCATGATCATCAAGTGAACACTGGGGGCAGCTCTTCACCGGCTACACTGGAGTCCATCCCTGGAGAAGGGACTAACACACCAATAGGTATAAGGGGCAACCTCCCGCTTCTTTTTCCAATCCCTCTCTGCTGGGGTATGCTTAAGGGTAATCCCTCCAACCATAAGTCAGAGGGCTGGTGCACAGCTTAGGAAGTCTGAAAAGAATGCATAGGGGATAGGTTCGATTTTTGTACAAAAAATAATGATATTCTTTGTGCAAAAGCATCCCAAGTAATTCACATGCTTCTGCTTCCCTGACTTCTTATCCCCAATAAGACATGCATATACCGTCTTTGAGTTCCTGCCTTATGGTTGGCATATAGACGCCACATACCTGCTATGGCCAGCACAGGCCAAATCCCCCTCTCTGTAGCGTGCACAGAAAGCCTCCTCTCATCTGGCATCCTTGGGTAGAAGAAGGGGGCCACTTAAATCATTTCCTTTCTTTAAAAAAATCATCATTTTTAATTTGGGAGCTGACTTAAAAATTGCTTAATTTGCACTTATCATTTTGAAGGTGAGGGGACTGAGTTGAATGATATGCCCAAGGTCTATGCAGCTAGTCATAATGAAGGATAGAGCTCTGTTCTCCTGACTCCCAGTCCAGTGCTCTTTCCTCTGTATCATTATAGATGCTAATCCTAAGGGGGTGAGAATATAAACTATTACCCCTAGTTTACAGATAGAAAAAATGAGGGCGTATTTCAGTTTAAGGACAATTGCCACTCAAAGTAGGAAAATTATTAGATCCATGAAATTCATTTAACACATCTTCAGGATTAATAATTCTCATTCCCCCTGCTAGATACAAATATGCAGAGTTCAGTGTTACAGTGAACACAGTGGAGTGTTTAAAGGTTGTTCATCCTGTTGATGATATAATTTCTCCCTCATGTGAAAAGTAAAGAAGGGGAGGGGAAAATAGTCTGCACTGTTAATGAAGCCTGGCATCCAAACAGATTATGCATTTATGGAATCCCTTAAAAAGATAAACCAGCATGTATCTGCATATTATGATTGTCACAGCCAAGCCCCACACCAAAATAACAGTAGTTCTGTTGGACAAAGATTTTATTTTCTTAGAGATTATTACAACTCCCATGCTTGTGTTTGATACTGCCTCAAAAAAAAGATCTAGCAGAAATACACTTGATGTGCAAAAGCAATTGTGAGAACTCCACAATTCTGACAATATTTCTAAAAACTTAGTGGGAATGTGTGAACTCCCATGGATGGAGCTCTCTGTGCCAAGTTCTGTGCTAGGACCTATACATAGGTTTTCTTATTTAGTGTTCATGACTTCTGATGTCAGTATTCTAAGCACAATTTTCCAGATAAGGCACCTGAAACTCTTTTGTATTTAAAGAACTTGCTGAAGGGGGCAGCGCCATAAAGTGGTGTTTATTTATCCAACATACGTTTACTGTACTTAAATGATGTGCCTGGTACTGGACTAGATGCTGGTGATATAAAGTTAAATAAGACATGGTCCTTGTCTTGAAGAAGCTCATAGCCTTATGTTCATTTCCAGTTAATGTGGGAACTTCTATTCAACAGAGCTAGTTTAATAGCAAATAAGATGTTTACAAGCATATCTTAAAAGATTTATCCTAGAACACACATCTTGAAGGTTGGAAAGGGTTAGAGAAGAAATCCTAGGATAGGAAACTAGAGGTCTCGGGTTTATAATGAGGGGGAAAATTGAAGATTGGCAGAATGTTGGCATTCATGGCATGTAGAATAAAGCAGGCAAAAGCAAGCACGAGAGAATAATCAGGTCACATAAGAGGGCCAGCAAAGCTTGGGTTTCAGCTCTTGGCTGAAAGAGTTCCATATGGAGCAATAGTGTGAACAATGACAGTGGTGATACAGGACACTACAGGACATAGATGGATGACCTGAAATATCTGACAAAGGGGTTCAGATTTAGTGAATAGAAAATGGGGAGCCAATACAAAATCTGCTGGTGCAGGCTCCTGGCTTTTGAATATCACTCGATTGTGGATACCCATGACAAAAATTGCCACAGTAAAAGATTCTTGTCCATGTATTATTGACCTTGGCCGAGGGATTCTACAGGCTAGAAGATCAGTCTTTTGATATCCTTGACTCAATCAAAAGTGAACTGATGTGGCCCTGCCCTGGGCAATAGCTGCAAAAGATAGAGCCCAACCCAAAACAGGTTCGAAGCGAATGAGGGGCTAGGCTTGGTGGTTTAATGGGAGAAGTGAAGGGGGCAAGGAAACAAAAGGATGGTGGAATCCCTAGAAATAGGAGAAATTAGGAATTAGCTACCCGTTTAGGTAGAATTATGATGAGCTTGTTTTTAGATACTCTAAATGTGCCCATCCAAGGGGGGGACATTTCCTTAGAAATGTTAACTATGTGCCCCAAAGTACAAATCAGAAGACAGATGGAAGGTGACTAGAGACTTTAGAAGAGAACCAGAAGCAAACTGGATCACCCAGGTCCAAGATTTTCTGTGCTAAGGCAGCAGAGGAGTAAAAAGTGCTTAGACTTGCAAACAGTCCATCAGACGGGTGAGACAGAGGTCACGGATACCCTCCAAAAGCAATGTGGGTGGAAGAGGAAGCTGGGAAACCAGACTGGGGCGAAGGCGCCCTGGGGGTGGAATACCAGAGCCTAGTCAGGCCTCCTGACCTGCAAGCTCATGTGCTACATGAATGCCAAGATGAGCCAGTCTAAAAACCTGGCCCTCACAGAAATCCAGTTTGAAACCTAGCTGTCTGATTCAGTCAGCCTGGGAAATAGCCAGGTTGGGACAGGAGGAAAGAGCATGAACTTTGGAGTCAGACAGATGCTTTTTAATCCTTCTGTAGACAGAAGCCAATTCTGAGACCATTTCAAGGAGATTTAATCTCTCATTTCTTCACCTTTAAAAGGGAACCACTTCTACTTATCTTACAAGGTGTTTTTGTTTTCTTTTAAAGACTAAAATGGGATTAAAATACCTATAAAATATTGGGGGAGATGCTCAGGAAATACCCACTTCTCTGGAACAGTGGATTGTTTAGCTATGTTACTCAGAGTCTTGGAGCTCTTCAGAAATTCCCCAAATCAGTTTTGAAGGTGGGGGTGGGTTCTGGGGAGGGAGACAGAAGCTGATAGAAGGAGGAGCTCCAGCTACCCACACTCGACTCTTACTACAGCACTGGGGTCCCAAGAAAATTTTATTTCAAAAGGTAAGGGGAGCAAAGACAAAACTACTGTCACTACTATAGTAGCAAGGTTTCAGGATGCAAGGTTAATACATAAAATTCAATTGTATTCTTATGCACTAATAGCAATCAATTGGAAAATAAATTTTTTAAAAATTCCAATACAGTAGTCCCCCAAAACATAAAAATACTTAGCAAGTCCAGCAAAAGATGTCTAAGACCTCTACACTGAAAAGTACAAAACATTGCTGGATGAAATTGAAGAATACCTAATAAATGGTGAGATACATATATATGACATAAGGCTCAATACTGTTAAGGTAACAATTCTTCTCAGATTGATTGTAGAGTCAATGAACTGCCAATTAAAATTCTGGCAGGCTTTCTTCTTTTTTCCTTTTTTTTTTTTTTTGGTAGAATTTCATAAGCTTATTTCTAAAATTTATATAGAAATATGAAGAGCTAGAATAACCAAAGTATGTCATTTAAGGACTTTTGAGAAGCAGGCAACAGGACTAGATTAGACATGCAAGAAGACATTTATAGGGGAAAAGACTGGGAAGGATAAAACAGGAGGAAGCAGGAACAGGTACGGAAGCAGTCAGAACACAGTGCCGGTCTGACACCTGTGAAGGGAGAGAGGGAAGGAATAATTGTATGGAGAAGGCTTCAGACCACATTGTAGTTCTGAGCAAGAGTTTTGGCCAGAAATGGGGAGTCCCCAAGCAAAGATTTCCTGTTGGAAGAGTCCTGCCCTGCCTGGGATGGGCTATAGCACTAGCACCCCCACTATACCTAGTCACTGGTTAGGAGCTACCAGAAAGTGGGCTTTTCTGTGAACTTAGTGGGGAATCCATAGGGTAGGGCTGTCAACCCCACTTCCAACAGCAGGTTCGTTTGAAGGAAATCTGAGCAGTGCACCTCCAATGGCTACCGTGCAACGTAATTTTTAAAAAGAACAGAGTTGGAGAACCTATCTTCCAACTTGCTAATCTTACCTTTTATATTTTAAGACTTACTATAAAGCTACAGTAGTCAAAACAATTTGGTATTGGGAAAAAATAAACATAGATCAATGGAACAGAATAGAGAGTCCAGAAAGAGTCCCACACATATATTGCCAATTTAAAAAAAATTTTTTTTAGATTTATTTAAGAGAGAGAGAGAGAGCACAGAGGGAGAGAGAGAGGGAGAAGCAGACTCCCCACTGAGCATGGAGCCCAATGCAGGGCTCGATCCCAGGATGCTAGGATCATGACCTGAGCCGAAGGCAGACACTTAACTGACTGAGCCACCCAGGTGGTATCTTTAACAAAGACACCAAGGTAGTTCAACAGGAAAGGAAAGTCTTTTCAACAAATGGCACTAAATCAACTGGATATCCATAAGGGAAGATCCCCATCAACCCTTACCTCACACCATTCAGAAAAAATAACTCAGCATGGATCAGGGACCTAAAAGTAAGTTCTAAAACTATTAAACTTTAAGAAAACAAGAGGAAAATCTCTGTGACCGTGGAGTGGCAAAATTTTCTTAGAACACACACAAAAAAGCATGAACCATTAGTAAAAGAAAAGCTTGATAACTGGGCCTATCAAAAATTAAAAACTTTTATTTTTATTTTTATTTATTTATTTTTTAAAGATTTTATTTATTTTTTAGAGAGCGAGCAAGAGAGAAACAGCATGAGAGGGGAGAGGGTCAGAGGGAGAAGCAGGCTCTCCGCTGAGCCGGGAGCCCGATGTGGGACTTGATCCCAGGACCCTGGGATCATGACCTGAGCCGAAGGCAGACGCTTAACCATCTGAGCCACCCAGGCGCCCAAAATTAAAAACTTTTGATCTTTAATAGACATTAGGAAAATAAAGTAGACCACAAACTAGGAGAAAATATTTGAAACACATATCAGACAAAGAACTTGAACTGAAAATAAAGTTTTTAAAAAGCTCTTAAAATTCAGTAAGACAAACCAATTTTTATTTGTTTGTTTTTTAGAGAGGGAGGTGGGGAGGGGCAGAAGGAGGGGAAGAGAGAGAATCCTAAGCAGACTCGATGCGGGGCTTGATCCCACAAGCCTGAGATTATGAGCTGAGCCGAAATCAAAAGAGTTGGGACACTCAATCAATTGAGCCACCCAGGCACCCCAAGACAAGCCAATTTTTAAAAACAGGGAAAGTATTTGACCAGACACTTCACAAAAGAAGATATATGAATGGCCAGTAAACTACTAAAAATGTTCAAAATGATTGGTAATCAGGCAAATGCAAATTAAGACCCCAATCAGATACCTCTAGAATGGCTATGATTAAAAAAAAGACTGGCACATACCGAACAGTTGGTGAGAATGTGGAGCAACTGGAACTCTCATATACTACTGGTGGGAATGTAGGGGTACTTGGAAGATAATTTGGCAGTTTCTTAAAAAGTTAAACCTATATTTACCATACAATGCTCTTGTATACTAGTGTTCATAGTAGCCTTATATGACATGGCCCAGACTGGGAAACAACCCAAATGTTCATTAACAAGTGAATGGGTAAGCCATGGCTGGACTATGCAATAGAATCCTACTCAGCAACATTAGGGAACAAACTGTTGATATGCACAGCCACATGAATGACTCTCAAAATCAGTATACTGAGTGAAAGAAGCCAGACAGAAAAGAGCACAGATTGTAGGATTACACTGCTATAAAAATCTAGGACACACAGGCTAATTAATAGTGATAGGAAGCAGATCAGTAGTTGCTTGGGGGACGGGGTGGAGGAAGGGATGGGTTACAAAAGGGTGATGGAAATGTTATCTTGATTCTGGCGATGATCTCACAAGTGTGTACACATATGCTAAAACTCATAAGACTGTACACTTTAAGTATTTGAGGTTTATTGTATGTCAGTTACGCCTCGGTAAAGTGGTTTAAAAGGCTGGAGGGAGGTAGGGTCTGATGTAACAGATGTAACCCCCCCTATACACCAAAACGGTGTGAACGGTGTCCTAGAAGAAACGTAGGGAGCAGTGAGTCTGCTACTTTGCTTTCCCCTTTGTCTGTTTTAGTATGGACCTTTCCCTCAGGCTGGGGGAGGGAGTGGAGGGAGGAGCGATGCCTAGAGCCCACCAGGACCAGCCGCAGTGTTCCAGCTCCCTTGAGCACGAGGAGGAGAAGGCAGGCCAGCTGCTTGGGCGGCCAATCAGCCAATGCGGTCACACAGGTTTCAGCGTTCAGGAGGGGTACCCCCTAGCAGGTTTAGTGCTCTGTGGTCCCAGGACAGAAATTCTTAATCATTTTATCTTTGAACTTGTAAGCGCAAGTCCAATGGGATAGTGGATGTACTAGGAACCCGAACCCTTAGCTCATGCAGGGTCACCTCTTCTGCGGCTTCCCTGGGAACAGAGACAAGTTCTCTGCTGCCTGATCCTTCTCCTCCCTGCCCAGCTGATACTGCTGCCCTCTGCCCGTCAGTGGCCCAGGCATGGGACAAACGGGGCTGGGTGCACAGCCAGGGGCCTGAGTCACAGGGTGGGGGCCCCTGGGCAACTGTGAGGGTCTACATTTGCCCATCGAATATTCTTGTGCCCGAGATAGCACAACATTAAATGGCAAATGAAAGACACCATGACAGGTGAAAAGAAAGACTGCAAAAGAAAGGAAAAGTCCTTTTGCCTGCTTTCTGAACAAGGAATGGGCTCTGCATTTTCATTTTGCACTGGGCCTTGCAAATTCTGTGGTCAGTCCTGGCTGCAGAGCAGCCTGTTCGGGATCACTGCACTCCTTCCCCACCTTGCCTGCCCAGGGGCTCCAGGTACTGATTGTCACAGGAGAGGAGCTGGACTGATTTTACTCCAGAAAGCTTCCAGTGCCCATCAGGGGAAAGATTTGGCTCAATTCACCAGGAGTGACAGAGACCAAAACCTGTGATGGAGAGTCTGGAATGTAGGGCAGACTTGCTCTACAGAGTAGGAAGTATATCAGGGTAGAAGCAAGGCAAGTCCTGCTCTCATTAGATTCTTCTGGTTATAGTCCTCTCTGTTCTTTGATTTCCTCTCCAGTGTGGAATAAGGGTGAAAGTCCCAATTTGTTGTTTTGAAAAAAGTAACCATGACAACAGCCAAGTCCACAGAGAGAGTAGTAAAATGCATCAGGCTCACTTTCAATACCTTGCCTTTCCTTCCAGAATGAATGTTCCTAGTCAGACAATGATCCAGCCGCAACAAAAGACCAGACCTTAGAGAAATTTCGTGTGTCTAGCCCATCGTAGATCAGTGGCTGGACCTCTTTGATTTGCCAGTTCTTTGCCTCCAGCTTTTTCCACGTAGTCCTGGTCAGGTTTAGAAAGCTTATTCTAAAAGGGCAAGAGCAGATATGAGCTCTTTTTAGGAAACAGGCCCTACAAATCTGTTAAACTCGTGGATTTAGAAATAAAAATAAACTTGGAAAGTTCCATTAAATGAGTCAAGGCACGATAGAAACTTTGGACTAGTCCTTGACTCCGTGGGTTGGAGAAGGAACCGGCAGAAGCTTATCCGCCTCCATCTATGTGAGGAGGGAAGTGCTTTTCCTTCGGCTTGGCGGGGAGGACCTCGCACCCAGCCCTTCTCGAAGGCAGGATGAAGCAGTATAATCTGCAAGGGTGCTGGCTGGCAAGAGAGGAGGCCTGGGTCTTTACCCCAGTCACTGATGAGCTGGGAGACCTTGGGTACATAGATTCACTTCTTAGAATACGCTAAAATTCGCGGCTCTGTCGGCATTTATGCAAGTTGACTTTTAGGGAGAGGAAAGCATTGTGCACGTAATGTGACGTGTGAGAGCATTATCACATATTCCTCTTTGCCCTTCTCTGAGCCTGGCAGGGTAGGGCTGGATCTGGCAGGTTTTTGCCCGGGGAAAAAATGCTAAGTCTTCCTCAGCTGGGTCTGGGCTGCACATCAGGTCAGATTTACAGAGTGAACAGAGGCTTAGTGCACCTTGGCGCAAAGGAAACCGACTCTTTTTCTTAGTGTTGGGGGAAACTAAGATTTGCTTTGTCTCTGAGGCTATAACTAGGTTTGTCAAGTCCTGTCATAGTCACTAACCTGTAGCCTGGCACTTGGCCTGTTGGGCGTCAGGGTATCTAAAGCTCAGAGAGCTACAAAGGTCAGGCAGGTAACGATGAGGGTATAATGATTGGGGGATGGAGGGTGCCTGCCCCTTCAAAAGGGTCAACAGACTGTGGCCACAAGGGAATGTGAGTCTAGTGTGGCCAGATCCTCTGAGTTTTTCTCAAGAGAGGCCTGAGACCTGGACTTTTAAAGTTTGAGATATTCAAAATTTTAAATGATGGCAGCCAAAGCAAATTTAAAGTACAGTGTAAGCCAAAATGAGACAGGTTAGCAGGGTGAGTGTGTTAAAGATAGAAACTTGAGTTAAGGCAGGGAAACACGACAGGGCCATCTTGTACCCTGCTTCCTAGAGAGAGCCTTTTCACCCAGGCTGCCTGGCTCCTGCCTCAGCCTCTCCTTTGCTGTCACTCCTCCCTCCCACCTGAGATTTCATCTTTCTGTGGAAGGTGGGGGGTGGGGGGTGAGAAGCCTTGCTCCTATAAGCCATGCCTTTCCCCAAAGCCATGAGTGTGGCCAGTCCTTGCCTACCCCTACAGGGCCTGGATTTTGAAACTCAAGAACCAGGAAAATGTTTTTTCCTTCTGTGTCCTGCTTCCCTGAAGCATGAAAAATCCTCAGCTGACTTAATAAGGAGAGGGCATAAAGAGTGATCAGGTTAACACTAGCTAACCTGCCCCCACCCCAGGGGCTAGACCGGATGGAGGAACATCACCCACACAATCTCAAGAGGCCCAAATGGGGATGGTGTGCTTGGGAAGTTAGGACTAGTTTGGTATAGCTGAGTGGAGTGTAGGGCGCATGGCAGGGGAGGAGACTGGAAAGGCAGATGAAAATAGGCACCTAATATTAAAAAAAGTTGTTCATTCTAAGGTGTCTGATTACTTCTGTTATTTTTGTAGTTATTTTGTAAAGTTGGTGACTAATCCTTCATCCCGTTGGGTGTAATTTATCATTGATGCACTCTGAAGTGACATAAAGGGCTTCCGAAACCATGATCTGGAAACCACGCCCATCATAATTTGGGTGGTCTTGACCTCTACAAGGTAGCTAAAGCTGCTATGGGTTGCACTGAGTGTATTAGGTAATGCCAGACTTGACTGAGCCATGTGCCACAGCCTTCACTGAACTTTGCTATTCCTGGAACTGCTACCGTTTTCTGCCTGCCCTCCTCCCACTCCAGCTCCCATTCCCCGGTTCCCCAGGCTCCATCAACTCCTCTTCTTCCCCAGCAATCTTTTCAGCTCTGTCTCTGCACCATACTCGGGCTTACCCCTGAGAACCCCGTTTTCCTGTCTGTCTGCTCATGTAAAGGTTGTTATTTTCAATCATCAATCTCCCAGTGTCCCTGTTGGGAAGTGGGGTTGGTGTCTTCCAGAGTGCTGCCTCTGGACCATTATTCGCTTTTTCTTTCTAAAGAGCTGAAACCTGCTTGAGGTTTCACAGCATCTACCCACTCACCCTGTCTCCCCTAGTCACAGAAGCCTTTAATCTCTTTCTCCACGTTTTCCTCTCTACCACATCATCCGAAGCAGCTAAATGTCCTTGTGGCTGATAGAAGCAAGAACGCCCTGGTTGCAGCGCTGCATGACACTTGCACTTTCTGTGACCGTCTCCTTCTGCCTCAGCATGCTCCCATGGGCACAGCCAGGATCTTGGCGTCCTCCCAATCTTCACCTCCTCTGAAATCTCGTTCTCTTGCCACCTCTTCCAGCTCATTTGCTCAAGTGTCCTCACTGCAAGATCTCCATGTCAGTGGTCCCTCCACTTTCTCTGTCTGTGAGCCTCCTTCTGTCTTTACTTCCTTCATATCTGCCTTAGAGGTAATAGTTCTTCTCAGAGTGCCCTAAACAGATTACTGAATGCATCGTGTATCTTCCAAAAGTCCTTGCCTGGCAAAGACCTGGAGAACTATCCATGTTTGTGCTGAGCAGACAAGCCTTACTGAAGAAAATGACCTGCCTGGACATTTTGGCATGGCTCTCACTTCATGTTCTCCAGCCTTGTTTGGGCCCTCAGCACTGGCCAGCAGTATTACCATGCTTTTCTAGAAGCTCTCAAGCTACATTCACAATCATGATCTCATTTCCTCTTCTCAGAGTTTTATGCTTCCAACCCGTTTATTCCCAGAGAAGGGCCTGGCAGAGAACACTGGTCAGTTGGGTTTTCACCTGTCCTCTCTTCGTACCTATATGACAGCAGAGTGTAAGTCTCCCTTCCAGCCAAAGCCAGTCCCTCCACAGGTGTCCTGATCTCATCCCCTCCTGCCTAAGAGAAGGTCCTGCTCCATCATGATCTTCAGGCCCTTCTCCCGCCCAAATCTTCAACCTCTGTCTCACACCTAGATTTCACTTAAATACATGCTAGAATCTTCCATTATAAACAAAGCCAAGTAAACAAAACTTCCCTTAACTGAACACATCCCTCAAGCTCTCACCTAATCTGTCTACTCTCCATCCATAGCCAAGCTTTTTAAGAGTTATGCACAGGAATTGCCTCCACTCTATCTTCTCTTCTCCTTTCCAGTCTGGCTTCTTACCTCACCACTTGGTGGAGAGTGCTCTTGCCAGGGTTCTAGTAGCTTCCTTGCTTTATCAATATAAACTTTCTGTCTTCATCTGACTTGATCTCCCAGCAGCATTTGATACAGTTAACCATATCCTCCTTCTTCAAACACTCTCTCCTCTTGTTCTTTGGTGATAAAATGCTATTTCTTCCTTCCACCTTCTGACTATTCTTTCTTAGGATCTCTTGCCTATTCTTCCTCCTCCCAAATTCTGGATTCCTGAGTTCTTTGGGAGCTTTTCTCATTCATAGCACAGTGTCCCTAGGCAATTTCGGCTTCTCCCAAGGCCTTAAAATACCATCTCTAACGTGGTTTAATCTTTCCTGAATCCTCACCTTTTCTATCACAGAACTGTAATTAAGTACTTAGTTGAGTGATTACCTGTATATTGTTTGTTGGTTTCCCTAACTAGACCTGTAAGCTCCCTGAGGGTGGGCAATGTCTTCTTTGCTCACCACTTCTATTATCCACTGGGGCCAGCTCAGTGACTGAACTTCCCTGCTGACTGCTACTCAATGGGCCCTCCCGGCTCTGCCTTCCTGGGATGGTCTAACAGTTAGAACCTGTCACCGCAGTCTGTTCTCCAGATTCAGCATACAACTATCTCCTCTTTACTGCAGAGCAGGAAGTCCAGATGTGTTCTTTTGCCAAACATGGGGGAATCTTGTATTAATAAAAGTAAACCTAACACTGAGGAGTAGGGGAGGTCTTCAAGCTTTTAAGCAGAGGAGTGACATGGTGAGCTCTACATTTTGAAAAGTTGTCAGCAGGAAGGAGGAAGAATTGGTGGAAGGAGAGAAGAGGGGCAGGGTCATTTGTGTGACTCTGTTCCAAGGGAGGGCTGGCGAGAGCCTTAGCTCACAGGCAGCATTGAGAACAGAGAGGAAGGGGAGAAGCGAGACTTGCAGAGATAAAATGGCAATTAAATAGAGGGGTGGGATGGTGGGCAGTGAGAGATTGCCCAGAATCAGAGGACTCTAGTATTCTGCCCATCACCCACTTCAGTGGGCCCTCACAGCCATGCAGTTCTCTCTCCCTGGAAGGACCTGCCCCACACTTCCCTCCTTGGAATCCTATTGCTCCATCGTGATCTCTATGAAGTGCTCCTTGGTTACCCCAGGGAGAATGACTCCCTCTCATTACCAAGGCACTTTGTTCAAATAGTCAATGTTATTGCTGGTTGTATATAACACACATGCTCTTGTAGTTGATCATATGAAGGCATTGTGCCATCTGTGATGAACTGGCTAGGTCAAACTAGAACACTTGCCAAAAAATAAATAAATAAATGAGAGAAACGTACTTACTATCTTTATTTTCTTGACCTATAATCAACTGAAACTATCTCTTATATCAAACAAAGTTCTGGAGGGGTATGTTAATAACATTAATTACTCATTTCTTCGACAAGATTTATACAAAGGTCTTGGCTGATCCTGGCCTGCTCCTTACTTTGGTTTCAGAGTCAATAACCTCTTAACTCCAGAATAGCCTAAGACACCATCTCTGAGCTTCTAAGTGATGATTGTATCCTGAAAACCCATGGTAATTGCTCTCCAGCTCAGCTGGTTCAAATTAACCTTTTTGTGAGCTATCTGTGTGTGCATACTTTAGCAATGTAGCAAAGGCGCCAGACATTTTCAGTCACCCTGGACACACATTATCACATGGTTTAACTCATATATGCTCTGGGTTGAATTACACAGACTTCCTCATAGTTAACGCTTCTCCTAAAATTTCCCAACATTCACCAAGGCTTCAGCAGCCCTTTAGGACCAATGCCTTCCATGAAAATGCTCAAAATACTGAGTTCGTGTCCTACACCATTGCCAAGAGCACTCTGCCATCTAGTTCCAGCAGAATCCTAATGATTCCACAAGACCAGAAAGACTGCCTCCTCGAGAGATGGTTCCTGATTCCCATCTCCTTCCTCTGATCAGTCAATCCCTTTGCTGTTCTACCGTCATAATTTGCATACTCCTTTCCTGTGGAGTTTATCACAGAAAGCCTTGCTATTTTTATTTGTATTCATGTCTCTCTCTCTCTAGCTGTATCAAAACCTCCTTAACGGCACAGACGGTACCTGTTTAGTGTCCTCCCTACCTGCCCCCCCCATACCCACCCATGCCTTGCTTAATACCATGCCTTGTACTTAGTTGATCAGGGTTCTAGAAAAGTCAACAAATGAGTCATAAACATAATTTGGGTCATTTTTTCTGCAAAATGCATCACCTCTCTTTGCCCACATTGAAAGTACTCAGCCTCTTCTCTGCCCACTCCTACTGGCTTCCTATAGTTTCTCCCCATCTGCCTGGCATTTCCCTCTACCTCTAGAGAGCTTTCCAATCTGCTCCCTCTTTTGACTCATTTTTAAAACTTTTTAATAGGGCTAGTTCCAGGGTTTAGCATTCTTCCATTTGGAGAACTGTCCTACTGCTTCTGGTTTCTCCAGCCCTAAGAACGCTGCCCCCCCCTGCCCCCCGCACCTCCCTACCCATGGCAACTCTACAAGAAAGCCTTATGAATTCTCCCTTGGCAAAGTAGCTGGTTGTCTTAGAACCAAAAGAAGCTATGTGTAGTGTAAAATTCACCCCTAAAATTTCCCTTGAAACTGAAGAACTCAATGTGGTCTCTCTCTAGGTAATTTCCTTATACCATCTTTTCTTGTGCATAGCTAAAATGTTTCCAGCTATCTCCAGTTTTTCCTAAACTTAAGCATTTGCCAGAATCTGATCCTTGTGCAATGAATTCTCCATTATTTTTCATATAATTTCTTTTTTTTTTTCTTTTGCTTTGGTGATTACTTGATTATTTGACAGATGTTACGGGGTATTAATGCTAAACCTTAACTCTGCCTAGCACGATTCTCTGGGTGCTTTTACTACTGACTCACTGTCTCCTCCAGTGATCACATCATCCTCTGGATGGTGAGAGGGCAGGGATCATTAGCTCCATTTTACAGATGTACAATCTGGGGCTAGGAGAGAGATTTTGTGATTTTCCTAAACTGCCACAGCTTGTAAATCATGGTAGGGGTTGGGGTGGGGGTTACTTAAACTCACAGCTTCCTAAGACTTTCCCACTTTCTCAAGCTTTTGTCAGATTTCTCAGGAGCATCATTTGCTGTGGCCCACTTTGGTTCCTTGGACATTCAGTCATCTACTTAAGCTGGATGACCCCCCTAGTTTTTTGGATTTGAACTCTTCTAATTGGATAAATCAGATTTACATTTTAAAGAGAAAACCACTCTTATAATCCTCTTAGTTTTTGTAAATTTTTGTAACAATTTCAACAGGCCCTACCTTAGAATTCCAGGCAGCCAAAGCATAGAAACATACTGAGCACCTCTTTCTTAGCCCTCCTGCTAGACACACAGAAGATGGCGTGGGGTGGCACAGGGTGGGAAATAGGGTGGGGAAGAAATGCAGGGGCAGGAGGAACTGGAATCCAGTCCAAGCTCGACTGAAGGGGAGCCTTTTCCAAAGTTTTCCTCTCAGATGTGGATTTTTCTAAATCATGCAATTGTGCTGTATAGGCTGATAGGGGTCCTGCTGGGAGGTGACTGGGGAGAGAGACACGATAGTTTACAATCTAACCTGAGAGTCAAGCCACATGTTTAAAAGCACCTGGGTTACACTGGAATAAAGACATGTTAGAAATGTCACCGAAGAAGTCCACCAAGTGCTGACCCTGGTCGTGGGCAATACAGGAGGACACAGGTGGGAGAGGTGACTGGGAAGATCTGGAAAGCTTTGTGGAGAAGAGGCAATGATTTGGAAAGCACACAATCCTATCTAAAAGGAGGAGAGCATAGTCCCATCCCCTGACAGGGCTCTAGAGTCCTACCTAGTGCCTGCTCAAGGAGCCTCTGGTCCTTTGGAAGTAGGTAGGATATGTAATGTTAGCTACCAGTACAGAGCAGAGGAGAGAGAAGAATGCAAGAAGCAGTAGAGAAGATCAAAGTATGCTTCTGAGCCACACTGCCTGGATCTGAGTCCCGTTCTACCACTCAGTGGCTCAGTGACCTTGGACAAGCTGCTGCTAGTTTCTGGACTTCAGTATCAGTGCCTGTCTCCTAGAGTTGGTATAAGGATTAAGTGAGAATACTACCTACAAAGTGCTTCGAACAGTGCCTGGCACACAGTAAGTGCTCAATAAGTGTTAGCTATTATTATTTACATTTACTGATATAAATACACATATGCAGGCACAAAGGGCCTATTGTGATCCACAAGTAGGATTAGGACCCACAGATTGAGTTATTAGAGTCTAAAAGATACCACAAGAGGTAAAGAGGGCTTGATCGTTGTGTTGCTGCTGTTTTTATATGGTTTAGCACTTTGGAATAGTATTTAGAAGGAAATATTGCAATGAAAATGGTGCTGTTTGAGACTGACCTCAGTGCCCTGGGCTCAGGCACTAGAGCACAATGTCTAAGAAGCTAGGGTCTGTTCGGATTTCCTCACGCTCTGGCATGGAGGCAAAACTGTTGGCCACCAAACCAAGAGCCAACATTCCTTTGAGCTCTGCCCCCTTCCCAGAGGCGTTTGTGGTTCAGACCCTGGAGGTTGTGGGAGATCAGCTCCATTGACGAGGGAAATTTCCAGAGTGGCTTTCCTCACCCTGGCAGAATCACCACCTGCTCTGCCCTTCCCTGGACTGAAGGCCACACAGAAGCCTGCTATTCCATCCATCCCCGAGTTCTACACTTTGCAAAATCTGGACTCTTGGGCAAGTTACTTCACCTCTCTAAGCCACATATGTAAAATGGATATAAAGTAAAATCTTTATGGGACTGGTTGTGTGGCTTAGATGTAGTAAGGTAAAGGTTGGTGTTCAATAAAAGGTAGCCATTATAATAATTAATAGCTGTAGTCACTGTAGTGTGATGCTGCAGGCAGAGAGAAGGGGGTGGCTGCTTCTGGAAGCACACTGGAGAATCATAAAATTTATTTTCTAAACTGGAGCACTTTTGAGAGTAAAGGGAATACTATTAATAATGGTGCAGGGACAACAGGCGTAATTGGGACTGTTTTGGGCAACCCAGTCTGTGAGTCTCTATCTACTGTCTACCCCTCATCTCCAATGCCAAGCTACCCGACTATACATCTTTTGTCAAAACATAGTTCTTGGTTGAATATTTTTCTTCTTCTTGACATCTTTGTCTTTTGACAGGGATTTATTTTACCATTAAGGTTGGCTACCACTTACTGGGGAATGAATATTTGTTAACCATTGTACTAGGTGCTTTAAGTAAATGAGCTATAAAATCCTCACTGGGCGCCTGGGTGGCTCAGTTGGTTAAGCGACTGCCTTCGGCTCAGGTCACGATCCTGGAGTCCCGGGATCGAGTCCCGCATCGGGCTCCCTGCTCAGTGGGGAGTCTGCTTCTCCTTCTGACCCTCCCCCCCAATGCTCTCTCTCTCTATCTCATTCGCTCTCTCAATAAATAAATGAAATCTTAAAAAATAATAAAAATAAAAATAAAAAAATAAAATCCTCACCAACCACTATAGAAGGTAGGTGCTACCTCCATTACAAAGCTATGGAATCCGAGTCTCAGGGAGGTTAAGTAACTTGTCCAACCAAGGTTATAGGTCTATTAAATGGTATATCGGGGATTTACCACATAGGCCAAAGCCAGGCCTTTACTGGATCAGAATTTTTAGAGGTGAGCCCAGAATGATTTATGCAGTGCCATCATGCCCACCCCTCACCTGTTGGACTTATGGGGTGAATGCCAAGGTGAATATCTTCCTCTCCTATAAATGCTAATTTCCAAATCCTCAGGTCAGAGAACTGGGCAAAATAACCAGTGGCTGCTGTCTTGATTTTCACAGAAATGGGAGCTTCGTAAATATAGGTTATTGAACCTGCTCCTGGATTCATCGTAAATGGAATCTTGTGTAGTTTTCATAAGACCTAAAGATTGTACAGCTAAGATGGCAGCAGATTTTATATTTATTTTCCCCATTTTAAGATTCCTAGGGTGGGAGCAGGGGATGGAGGGTAGTATCTCTAGGCCCACTGCTTTTATTGATAAGCTGTACAGAAACACTTCTTTCAGGAATGCCTACTTTGGATTCCGCCACAGTGATATAGATACACTGCCTTACCCAGTAAGTATGTGTTGGCGGAAAATATTAACTCTGAATGTCTGGTTCCATGTAAGCAATGTTAGGACTCCCGTGAATCGAGGGAATAATACTCAGGATTCAGCTGAACTATTTGGGCCACTTTATCATTTCTGGGGCGATCATTTTCAGGAGGATTGTTCCTACCATGTGAGGAAACGACTGCTTCCTGTAGCACTGGCAGGAGTGTGGGAAGAGCTCTTTAGCAAACACCTTACTCATCCATCATTACAGAGCTTGTCACCTTCAGGGTGCTCTTCCAGAAGTACTCTCTACCTACATCATGTCCCAGCAAGGGGGAGTTTTCCTCTGTACCACTTGGCTGGTTTCTTAGGACCCCTATTAGCAGCTTCCATGTAGAACTTGGGATCAATAGCAGGCAAGTCACAACTTTTGTCTCAGCTAAACTTGGGCCTCAGGGACTGTTCCATCCATGGGGTTAAAGGCTTCCAAACTTTCCTGAGGAGTGGAAACACCAGAAAGCCTCCCTCCCCATTCACTTGTAAGTGTAACAAACTGAAAATGAGATTTCTTCTCAAAATACTCTGTTGAGTAAAGATTCCTTTGAGTTACTTTAACTGGGCTTTTATGGGAGACAGGGATCCCTCATTGTGCCCCAGGTCATTGGTGACTTTAATGAGAAATGGCGGAAATCAATTCAGGTGAGCGCACCTGCACACGGGGCCAGTCCCCCACTTTGCTCCCCTGACAAGTCAGGAAATCATGTAAGAACTTACAGCCCAGCTGTTCCGGAGACCCTCAGCACAAATAATATCTGCCCCAATTACTGGAATAGTGCCTGCATAATTTGGAAAGAAGTTTTCCTACTTTTGGTGAGAGCATTGTCTTCCTAACCATCAGAGCTTTTGTACACACTGTTCCCTCTCTCTGGAATAAGTCACCCCTTTTCCATTCCTTCTCCTGGAAAATACTATCTTTCAGATTGAGCTTGCGTGGGTACCTGACCTCACCTGGGAAATCTGGAAGGGGTTTTCTGTTACATACTCCTGTAGGACCCCACATGCTCCCTCCGATAAAACTCGTCTCAATTTTATGCTTACTTCAAGGCCTGTCTTCACTACTAGGTCATGAGCTCTAGGGACGGGGCCTGTCAACCATGTTCCTCAGGTGCCCATCACCTGGCATGGTACGTAGAACAGATGGCCTTTGGTGAAGGAGTAGACTCCTTGGGAGAATGTGTCTGGTTCACTGGCTGTGGCATTTCAGAGCCTTGCAGTGATCTCTGGAATGCTTACCTGAGGCTTTTTCTCTCTTTCAACGGACACTAGATTGTTAATTTCTGCTTTGCTCCGAAACTCCAAGAGAGTTAGAAGGAGCCTCAGGCAAAATCATGCCTGCCATTTGTACTCTATCACAGTTTATGTAGATATTTCATCTAAGTTATCTCAAGGCAAAGAAGGCTCTATTATCTCCATTTTACTGGGAAGGAAACTGAAGGCTCAGATGGGTTTAGTAACTTGCCTCAAGTCACACAGTATGGGGCTGTAAAGTAAATTATTCCCCACTATGACAAACTACATATAATGTCATAAAAACTATAACGCTGATTATGTCTTACTTCCACATTCCAACTGGTCGCAGATCATTCAGCCTTGTGCAAACTGCTTCTATCACTTATGAAGGATTCACCATTGCCTTTTTCCAAGTTTACCCTGCCTTATAGAAATGTTGATTATTTTATTGGAATTCTCATGCCTGGCCAAAATCTTCCATGTTCTCTACTCCACCCCCTCTCGGAGAAGCCATTTTTATGTGTGTGCATTTCTGCTTGCTTCTTTTCCCTCCAGTTGTGTCACTGACCTCCATGTCTAACCTATATTTGCTCTTCTGGGTCTCCCGAGTATATCTCTCTACATTCTTTATCCCCTGCTCCCTCCTCTTTACCATATCCAACTCTGGACCCTCCGTGGGTGAAGTCTAGAGCACCTCTGACACCAACAATGCTGCTTTATTGTCACAGTGTCTGGCCTCAGAGCCATGGGACTGATGAGTAACTATTACATCAGACATTACAGGACCAAACAGATGACACTCCCATGCAGCCTACTCACTCATTTCAATGATAGAAGCCAAAACATCACCAGAGCCCCTTCTTTGGAATTGCTTTCAGAAGTCTGTGGCAATTTTAATATCCTCAGTAAATTTCTGGTTCAAGATAGTGGATGAAGCACATGTTACAGCCTTTCTTTGTCACCCCAAATCTCTGGAATTGATAGAAAAGATATTTTTAAAATCTACAACTGAACTCTAGAACAAGAAGAGAGCCCTCCTTGGGCCAGAAATTCTGAAAGTATAAAAACTGATGGGATCAACCCAATGGAGGAAACAAATCAAAATACACACAGAAAAGTATCCCTACAAAGGCAAGACAAAACCAAATGGGGTCTCATACGTGGAGAGAGTAGGTTTATGAGAGCAGGAGGAAACTAGGGGCAACAAGCAGATTGAGGAACTGGCTTCAGGAGTTCCTGTATATCTCCTTCCCCCCATCAAACAGCAGCTGAGGTAGGGACGCTTTCCAAAGAAGCTATTGGCACAGAGGGCTGGAGCTGGAAATGCAGGGTACACCCAAGCCCAGAAGCCTAGCTCTAAGATATTCTGACTAGTGGCATGTTCCACCCCTTTCTCACTCTTCCTGTAAACAGATTGGAATACAAACTGCACCAGAACGTCCTGTCTCTTCTCTTCCTCCCCAAAAAGGTGGACAAACAGAGGTAGCTGGATGACTAACAGGAAATTTCAGCCACAAAAACGAGCACGTAATTAAGACCAAAATCTGATGAATGCCAACACCATATGAGGAAGTCACAAACTAAACAGAAGAGTTTGTACCTGAGGAAACAGACTTACTGATCAATCAAAACAGGGCCCTCTAATACACTGAATTAATAACAACCTCAAGAGACATCAGCAGATATTGCCATCCAAAAAGAAATTAAATATAATGGACATTAATAGTTTGATTTTTGAAATGAAAATCTGAATGGATGGACTGAAAGCCAAATAACAGTTGAAGAGCTGGGAGATTCAATCAAGGAATTATCTTAGAATGTAGCACAAAGAGATAAAAGAGATGGGAAATATGAAAAGAGCAGGTAAGAAACATGAAGAATGGATCCATAAGACTCAATATTTTGTCTAATTGGTGTTCTAGGAAGCAAAAATACTGAGAATGGAGGAGAGACAACATCCAAAGAAATATTAGCCAAGAATTCCCCATAACTGAGGGGGGGGCTGCCTGAATTCTCAGCCGTATAAAGTCACATACAGATATCTCAATGGGCCAATTCTTCATTCACCAATGATAGACTTGATTTGGGAAGCAGTAAAAGGTCATTTGAAGCCATGCGTGGTGGAACAAATGGATGATCAAACTCAGTGCTTGTTGACCATGAGCTGTTAGTTAAATTAGATGTGAATTTAAAACATTTTTGCAAGGCTCACAAACTAGTTCTGAGGATGCCTGCACCCACACAGGCAGTTTAGCTAGTGGAATTTTCTGTTTCTTCAAACCTTCCTCTAGTTTCCTATGTACTCCATAGGAGTACATGAACAAACTAGAAGCCAGGGGGTCGACTAAGAGAATCCTGCCTCTCCTGTATCCTCATCATCCCCACCTCTGCTTAGAGCTCCACCAGTAGATATTAATGCTTCCCAACATGGATCCAGCTTCTTCAGTCTCATTGCCCCTAATCACCTTACTCATTGCTGCCTCCAACACTTAGAAAACCCTGTCCTCTTTTTACTGTTAAAACTCCAACCACATTTCAAGGGCCAGAACAAGTCTCACCATTCACGCAAAGCCTTCTTTGGCCACATCTCTGTGCTAATATCTCTTTGTACTTGTTAACAGTGTCATGCTTATTAGTTTTCTTCTCCTACTAGACTGCAGGCTCCCACAGAGCTGAGAGAATGCCAAACATTTCTTTAGTGCTCTCCAAAAAAACTGCTCCAGGCACCTGTTAAAATGAAAATATCCCTAGGAGGGAGAACAAGTTGAAAGATTAGCCCCTGGAGACCAATTATTTTGGTGAGATGATTTCTTATGACTGGGGAGAAGAAAGTGGGTGGATACAAAATGTGGGCAAATGACACAGAAAACGAAGTCTGGGTGAGGAGGGATATTGCAGGCAAACATCAATTATTCTGCAACTCTGCAATTCTGTTCAGGCCACCTCAGCCTCTCTCACATGATCCCCAATTACTCCATGACAAAAGGGTCACAGAATCAGTGATCTCCAGACCACCCACTAATGGGGCCTACAGTTTCCAAGGGAGATGTAGTGACCTGCCCCAAAGCACAGATTTCTTCGGTGACCCCCAGGACACTACTACACTCCAGAGATTGCTCCTTCCAGCTATTCCCAGGACTGTCCCTTATGACCTATGCTCTTGCTGGACACTGAAGACTAATAACAATAACACTTATTGAACTCTTACTATGTGGTAGATACGCTGATGAGGCCCCAACACACTTTATCTCTTTCCTTCCTTATAGTTACCCTATCAAGGAACACTATTTCTCTCCTTTTTTCTGATGAAGAAACTGAGGCAGAGCTGTAGCAGTGAACATACACAGTGATGGGGATCCATCAGAACACAGGAAAACTAATGGCATGGGGAAGGATGCAGGAACAGCTTTGAGTTTCCCCTGTCAATTCTTTTCTCATTCTCTTAAGCTGCAATGCCTTTCTTTCAATTTGATACCTTGAAAATAATGCTTCTCTTCCAAGGCCTGCTCATTAAACCATAGCCAACCTTCCCATGATAATCAGTTTCTCTTTCTTCCCAAGGATGCCCCTGGTTAAACTTGTAATTTGACTTATATGAATAGTAATACAGATGGCTCTTTCTTCTCCAAATTAACTCCTTGTGGGCCAGGACCTCATTTTGTTCACTGCTATATTCCTAGAGCCTAGAACAGTGCCCAGGATGTTGTAGATACTAAATTTGGGGAGTGAACACAGTAGTCTGCATGTACATGTGTTCTCCCATGAGATGGGACCTTCCGTGGCAGAAGTGCAGAGATCCTATGAGCCTTGATGCCTACCAAGGGTTAAAGTATAGCCATAGACAGTGTCAGGGAGAGGTAGGCCACAGATGGGATTTCAGGTTATCAGACATTCTCCCGTTAAATTTTTCTCACCAATTCCATTGGCTGCTTAGTCTACCACCTTATCATCAAGGCTTCACCTGTTGATTTAGGGTCCAGGGGAAACGTAAAATTCCCAAAGGAAATTTCATTCACTTACCTGAAAATCACACTCTACTGGTCAGTGAAGGTGGTTTTGATGTGGAGAGACTCTGGGATATTGGAAAAACTGAGGTGGAAGGTGGAGAAAGGAACTGATCCCAGAGGTTGTTAATTTGAAGTCTGTGGATGGGCCTCAGGGGGTCCAGAACCCAGAACTGTATTCAAAAGCATTGCACATTGATTCCTGAGTGTGTTTCCCAGAGTGTAGTCCCACAAGTTCTTTCATTAGGTTCTCAGAATGGGCCTGGGGCTCTAAGGAGAATGAGAAGAGCTAGAGCACCCCAGCTTCCCTGACATCCCAGTTTTGCTCTGGACACCTGGGCCTAGAGGCACCACTGACTGGCCTAAGGCAATGATACACAAGGAAGAAGAATCAAGGAAGATGAAGAGAGGGGCAGGAGGGGAAGCTAAGATAAAGGGTAAGAATGCTGGGCATCAGACACAGAACTAAGAAAGGTCATATGGCCCAATCCCTGTGTTTTAGAGATAAGGAAAGGAGGTCCAGAGGGGTTAAGTAATGCGAGCACTTGGGGTCAGCCAGTGGCTCCCTTGTCAGAGACTGGCCCTGCTCTAGGCCATCTCTGTGGCTTCACAGTTTGCTCATTCAACAACAGATAAGCTCACAAGGAAAGGCCAGCCGCTGTTATCTGACTGTTTGGGTGGTGGCTGTGGGCCACTGCATTGCTGAAACTTGGCATGTGCAATCACAGATATGATATGGAAAACATTCCCTTGGGGATGTGTGAGAACATCGTGCTTTGACAACCCCAGGCCCCAAAAGTTTAACCTGCTAACCATTCATGTCACTGACATTTCCTGAGCACTTACTAGGTACAAGGCACTCATGTAGCCTCCATGGGATCCACAGAGAGGAGAAAGATGTGACTGTTAGCCCTGGAGGAACTTATGCCGTGGTAATGACAAAAGACATCCCACTGCAGAAGCAGCTGGGTGTTCTATACAGGAGGCAGCTTTGTTATTGCCCTTACAAGAGCTTATCACATCCAGGTAGGTGAGCTAAAGCAAGGCCACTTGGGACCTCGGTGTAGTAAATCTTGGACACCAAGGCTCAGGTAGGGCTCTGGAACTTACCACAAGAACGAGGTTCTCTTTCTGGGCCTCTCCAGCTGGTAGCATCAGGGCTACCCTAGGCAGTCCCACTTGGGGACCTGGCATGGTTGCTCCCAGAGTCCTGGAGTCCCACAACTCCATGTGCCACAGAGAGTTTGAGCCTGAGGAACATAAGCCAACACCACTGGTGCTGGCTCTGGAGGTTTCGCTTTAACCCTTGTCTCCATGTCGTAAGGTAGAGAGAATTGGCTTCCTCAGCCAGGGCTCAGGGATGCTTGGGAAGCAAACGAGCTCACAGGACTGGTTAGCCATTGAGACTTGAACTCAGGCCCCCGCCCCAAATCCTGATCTTGTGATACTGTCACCTCTGCTTTTTCCCTCTTCAGGTTAAAAGCCAAAATTAGGCTGAAAAATTCCACTACCTGTTCCCTCAGAGGCCGGACGACATGTTAGGTCTCATAAAACTGAATTGAAAAGTAAAGGGGGAGGAAACCTGTTAGAGAAATGACTGCTACTGTGGGAATGATACCCAGTCCAGCCCTTTCGACCCCCTCCATGAGACAGGTCCTAGTGAGAAGAAAAGTATGGGTTCATGTGAGGCAGCCCCTGTACAAGAGGGTCTGAGGGCCCCATGGTGGGCCTCTGGTCCCACAATACCCACACCTTGTCTAGTGGCCTGAAAGGCTTTTAATGATCAAGATGTAGAAAGCTTTGCCAGGGGTCTCTGCTGACTGTGCTTTAAAACAAATTGTCTTGGAAGAGGATATCAGATACAGCCCATCAGGAAGACAATGGATTAAGTATCTGAGGGACAAGAGGGCACCCTCAGAGGGGCAAAGATGAAAGCTAAGGTAACAGAGCAGCCAGGCCTACTGGTAGTTGACCAGTAAGCTATTGCAAAGAAAGGAGCGTTTCCACAAACATGCACTGAAGTCATGGGACTTCAAAGATGAGGAAGAAAGCCCCAGTCCTGCCTGATGCCCAAGAGCTTTGGATCTGCAGGCTCATGTGAAATGTGGGTTTTGGCAGCTGTGCATTTACTAGAGAGGGCAACTTGCCTTTCATGCACTGTCAATAGTCTTCCTTTTGTGGTTGGAATGCTAGTGGCTGAGGTCTTGCCAGTGGTCCCTAATGGGGAGTCCAGGCCGACCACACAATATTTCTCCCTCCAGGTGTCCCCTGTTGGTTCCTATTATCTCTCCTGCTCGAGAACAAGTAACTCCCAGAGACTCATTTGGAAGTTTGCTGGGAAGAAAGACTAGAACCTGCAGGGTCATGACCCCAGAAGGAGGGCATCATGGAAATCAAATCGTAGAATGTGCACGTGGGTAAACCTTTCCCACTTTTAAGGGACGACTGACAAGTGGATCTTTACTTCCCTGGACCTCAGGTGGTTGGTTCATTTTTCAAGGGAGAGAACTGTACTATTGGAAGATCTCAGAGTTTCTTTCCAGCTGTGTTTCCTTGATGCGGCCGTTCATGGGCAGCTCTGCCTGTCATCTTAGAGACCCATGGTTCTCACTCCAGGCCCTGGCTTAACAGCACCTTCCTTGGAACTTGTCTTATGCCTTTCATGTCTGAATGTAGCACCTTGCTCAGACAAGATCCTTAATAAATGTTTGTTTGATGAAACTATCCAAGACTCTTGAGTTATAGAGTGACTTGGCAGTCAAAAGTAACAGTGTCGGGCGCCTGGGTGGCTCAGTTGGTTAAGCGACTGCCTTCGGCTCAGGTCATGATCCTGGAGTCCCGGGATCGAGTCCCGCATCGGGCTCCCTGCTCGGCAGGGAGTCTGCTTCTCCCTCTGACCCTCCTCCCTCTCATGCTCTCTGTCTCTCATTCTCTCTGTCTCAAATAAATAAATAAAATCTTAAAAAAAAAAAGTAACAGTGTCCCAGAACTTATGTCAAAGAAAGGAAGAAGGGTATTTATACCAGGTAAGAGAAGGCTCAGAGATGGGAGAGGAGGAAGCAAACCTTTCCTGTGAGGCCTGTGGGGAAGAAACAGCCAAGCTGGGGAAATATGGGGGAGGCATGAGGGAGAGCTCCCAGATAGGATGTCTGTGGGTCAGTGAGGAGTCAGAATGTTGGTGCAGAGAGCCAAGAAATAAGTCTGAATGAGGATGAATTTGGAACCCTTGCAATCAACTAGAAGCAAGGAAAGGCTTAGCAAGGAACTGATGTCATGAAAACTGAATTGAAAAACAGCTTGGCAACAGTGCGCAGGATGGATTGAAAGGGAAGGTCTGCGAAGAAGGGTCTCGGGAAGGTTGCAACAGGGAGTAAAATCTGAATGAATGCGGAAACTGCAAACCCAGGCAACAGGCTTGTAGTGAGCATATACAAAGTAAAGTCCAGGACCCTATTCTGGGAGTGGGATATAGTCGTGAAGGAGAAAGACACAGATCTTTGGCCTTGGAGAACTCACCTTCTAGAAGGAGAGGTAACAAAAGGAGGGAGAGAACTTTTAAGAATGAATGCCTCATTTTATTCTGTAAGGGACTCACAGGGAGAACCAAGGTAGCTGGGTCATATTTCTCTGTGAGTGGGGACGTGAAGGAGGGACAGACCAGGTGTAGTGAAGAGAAGGAAAGGAAGGGCAGGCTTGGCACCTGGCCCTCAGACCCAGGGTGGCTGGGTCCTCTGGAGAGGTCTCCCCCATACTGCAAGGTAGGATTTGGTAGGATCTGGCCAGGCCGGGTGGCACTCCTGCAAGGCTGAGGCCTGCTTCACCATCCTGCAGAGGGTCAAGTCTGTAGCAGGACATCTGGAAGACCCTCCTGGCACTGCAGGGCCCAGAGTGTATTCCGAACCCAGAGCACCAGGACACCCAAGCTCTGCAGTGTCCCCAGCAGCCTTTACCCTGCACTGGTGGGTGTAGGACTGGCATTTCCTCATCCTGAGGTCGTGGGGCAGTAAGTGAAGGTATTAGGATACCCGTGGTTCCACACAGCACAGAAACACAGATCTGGTTCCTGTTTGGTACCAGGATCCATGTGGGAGGCCCAGTGAGTGAAGAGTAGAGACCGCTTGGCAAACAAATGCCTGGAGCCCCAAGCATTTGAGATGGCATTTGAAGGAATATGGCACTTGAGGGCTATGCGTATGTGTATGTGTGTTTGGGGGTGTGTGGGAGGTATTCCTGGCACAGAGGACATATAAGCATCCCCTATGAAGTTCTAGGACCTTCCTACATCCCTATACCACCACTCAAAGACCTCTGTTCAACCAACCTGTCTGTGCGGCCCATTAGAATGTTCTACTGAACAGGAAAACCCAACGTGCAAGTAGGAAAGAATTGGAAAGAACCTTTCCAGCTGTGATATTTGAAGGTCTGAAAAGCTTACTCCTTTAAAGGAAGTCATTCTGAATAGCTTAGGAATGAACGTAAATAGCTTAGGATTGAAAAGTCCCTGAATGTAGAGACCAAATAAATCCCATAATAGGCATCAAAATGGCATGATTGAGAGCATCAGCTCTGTACTGGGTGTTGTAAGTGATGAATCACTAGATTCTACACCTACAACTAATGATGTTACATTTTATGTTAACTGGAATTTAAATAAAAATTTGAAAACCAAAAGAGCATGCGTTCCAGAGACAGACTACATGGACTCTAATCCCAGCTCTGCAACAAACAAGCTGGGTGCCCCACTTATCACACTTCGGTTTCCTCATCTGTAAAATGGGGATCCTCTTACTTAGCTCAGGGTGGTTGTGAATATGAATGACTTAGTATTTGTAAAGCAATTGGAACAATGTCTGACACGTAGTAAGTGCTCTGTAAGCGTTAAAAAAAAAATTCTCACACTCTTTGGGACATCTTTAGGACATACTTTTGAGAAAGATTAGGAACCAGGCTTCTAAGCCCTATTAAACATTTAGATATACAGGCAGTCTTTGCTTTACACAGTAGTGCAAGACCATAATAATGACCATAAGAATTGAAACTGGGTAAAAATCGAGAGAAAAGGGCTCCTGGGTGGCTCAGTTGGCTAAGAGTCTGCCTTCGGCTCAGGTCGTGATCCCAGGGTCCTGGGATTGAGCCCCCACATCAGGCTCCCTGCTCAGAGGGGAGTCTGCTTCTCTCTTTCTCCTTCTGCCTCTCCCCCTGCTTGTGCTCTCTTGTTCTGTCTCTCAAATAAAATCTTTAAAAAAATCGAGAGAAAAAATACAAGCGTTCCATGACCTTAAAAAAATTTTTTTTTTTTTAAAGATTTTATTTATTTGTGAGAGAGAGAATGAGAGACAGAGAGCATGAGAGGGAGGAGGGTCAGAGGGAGAAGCAGACTCCCCGCCGAGCAGGGAGCCCGATGCGGGACTCGATCCCGGGACTCCAGGATCATGACCTGAGCCGAAGGCAGTTGCCCAACCAACTGAGCCACCCAGGCGCCCAGACCTTTAAAATTTTTGTTGAAACATTAAAAACTCTCATACTACAGGTTTTAAGTGTATATGGAAATGAAAAAAATAGTAAGACCTATATCATAATACACTGTAAACATTAGAAACACTGCAATTCTTAAAAGTGTTTTATTTGTTTGTAAAAAAAAAAATGAGAGTATTTGAATATCTCTTGCTGCCGTCTCCTCCTTGTGTAACTTATGATATGGACGGAGCATCTTTTCTAAGCCTTGGTGAATCGTCATACTCCTTTATAAATTTGTGTCAGCTTCCAACATGTTATTCTTTGTGACTTCAATGCTGCGAAATACCTCTGAGAGTTTTTTTATTTTATTTTTTCTAAATTTTTTTTCTGAGAGTTTCTTTAATGTGAAGTTTTCTGCCAGGATCACTTCCTCTGGTGCATCTTCCTCCTTTTTGTCTCAACCACCTTCTTCACTTACACCTTTAGCATTGGTTTCAGGTTTCATCAATATCAACAGAAACCTTGAGGATCCTGGCTGTCATAAAGTTCCAGGGAGTTTATTCAGAATGATGTAATGGTGGTTCCTTGGTTTAAGCCTCTGCCTTTGGCTCAGGTCATGATCCCAGGGTCCTGGGATCCAGCCCCACATCCGGCTCCCTGCTCAAAGGGGAGCCTGCTTCTCCCTCTCTCTCTGCCTGCTACTCCCCCTGCTTGTGCTCCCTCTCTCCGTGTCAAATAAATTAAAAAATAAATAAAATAAAATTAAGATCTCACATAGATCAGGGGAGAAATGTAATTACATACTTTAAAGAATCTGATAAAAGTTCTTTCCCTCTAAAAGTTCAGGTGAGCAGATACAATACTTTATGCAGCATTTCAGGGAGTTCACAGAGCAACCAAAATCCAATTAGAAGCCCTGGTTAAAAATCTAGAACTATTCCTAGATAAAATCCTGCCAAAATCTGTTTCAGAGCCATTATAAGTCCTGCAAACTCAGGTCACTTTCCAAGGGAGGGTAATCCTCAGAGCAGTCATCTGCCACCAGAACCACATTGAATGGTCGCTCTTGCCTTGCTATGCAAGTTTATTCAGTCTAGGTCTCTTCAACAAACCATCATCCCTGAAACTCTCCTCTGTGAGTACTGGTCTTAGAAAACCTTACTGAAAAGACAGACTCAACATTACATTGTTGAGAAACATGACAGAACCAGCAAATCAAACTGAAAATTGTCTTGCACAGGAGGTTAGCTGCTGTGGGCAAAGCATGAGTGGACCTGAGCCTATTGCTGGTGGCATTCTACTCTTTCTGTCCTTTGTTTTCCTCCCCCTCCCCCATTCCATCTCTTTCTCCTCTCCCTGGAATCTCCGTCTCTCATTCTTCTCTCCTAACTACTTCTGACATTGGCCCCCATGAGTACTGCTTCATCCAGCCTGTGGTGCAAAAGATTTTAAGCCTTATTCAAGCCAATAGAGAAAAGATCGTCCTGAGTGAGTCACGCTGAATTCAACAAACAACCCAATAGAAGTCTCTGAGGATACCTCGACAATGCCCAAGCAACTATTCTTTCTAGAGAAACTTACTCTTTGGGGGAATTAATTTTGAGCAAGGAAGGGGGTTAGGGATTACTTTTTAAAAAATTGATTTGGCATCAAGAGAAAAAGATTGCCTAAGCAATATCTGCTGATGAAGTCACAGAAAGGCTTCACCTCTGGAATGAGCTTCATTTTCTTGTATTTTGGTAAGAAATTTGATTCTCAATTGGGAATTCAGCCACTCTACCCACTCAAGGGCAAGATGATAAGGTTCTATCAAACCAAGCGTCTAAACGAACCTGAGACTCTACCAAGGTCAGAAATGCTGTACTTCAAGCCAAAAGATCTCTCTTTGGCTTGCTTGTTTTGACTTGTAACCACAAGTTTGTCTTGTCTAGGTGTCCAATCACATTATAAAACAAACGCTGATTTCTGCACTACAGCATCCTCTGAAGCAACAGGAGTCCTGGATGTACACTTTGGGGGATTCTCTAATTTTTGTTTTGCTCCTCTGATTTCCATAGGACTTTAAGTTTTTTCTCTTGAGATCAAGGAACAAAAGATGGTTTTGGAAATGCTGAACCCAATGCATTATAACATCACCAGCATGATGCCCGAAGTCATGCCTGTGGCCACCATGCCGATCCTGCTGCTCACTGGCTTTCTTCTTTTGGTTTGGAATTATGAAGACACATCCTCAATACCCGGTAAGTCAGTCATTTAGTTCTGTAACTAAGGAGATTGTTTACTTGGGCTTTTGGTCCAAGAGGGTAAAGAAAATTTTGCAAAAGGACAAAGAGCAAAAACATGGTGAAATGGCTGAAGCCCACGGCAATATTAGCAAATAAAAACTCAGGTGAAAAACTTTATACCAATTAGCTGCACATTTCAAATGAAAGCATTTCAAAAAAATATCTTAGATAATCCCGTCCAGTCTGTGCTTTGCTTTGGTAGACTTGGCATGAGTATCCTTCAAAGTAAGTTTGAAAAAAAAAAAAGTAAGTTTGAGATGGGGTGAAGCAAGGTAAACCAGGCATTTTTTTTTATTATTATTCAAATTCATTCCAATGTTGCTCTGAAGGTAAAATGTCTCTGGAATGCCTTCTTTTTTTTTAAGATTTTATTTTTAAGTAATCTCTACATCCAATGTGGGGCTTGAGCTCAGAACCCCGAAATCAAGAGTCACGCGCTCCACTGACTGAGCCAGCCAGGCACACCCGGAATGCCTTCTATACTCCTCTCCTTCTCCCTGCTGCTTTGCCTCATCCGTGCTCTGCCCTCTTCCTTTCTTGAACTTATTTCCTCTCTTCATCCCACTCTTCATTTTCTCTTATTCTTGGGGGTAGGTGTGATGGTGATGCCACCATAAGAGCTGGCTGGGACCTGGGCACTGGAAGAAAAATGGAGACCACTATGGTTCCCTTGGAACATCATACCCTGATAGAATCTTCAACAAGGTCTGTGGATTAATCAAAAGTAGAGTATCATATAATTATCCAGATAATTCCAATAGAAACCCCTACCACTCTACAACTATCAGATTAATTCAGAATTACCAGAAATATCCAACTATTTCTTCAGTTTTCAGTGAAAATTCTTCATGGCAAGCATCTATCCCCAGTCCCATGAGCCCTCCAACAAGGCTTTACTTCAAGAGCATAGTCATTATGCACTTCCAAGTGCAGTGGACCTCATCATAGAGTGATTTAGGGTAGGAATGTGAAGCTGGTGCAAAGTGTCCCGCGTCTGGATTCTTCCAAAATTTTCCAGAGAACTGTCTGTCCTGTCTATCTGATTCAGCCTGGTATTTTAGGTTGCTTTCATGTCCACTTAAACAGAGAGGTCAGTTAACGTTGTTCTCTACTCCCTGAGCGGTCTGAGGGAAGACTCTTTCATGGCCTTTAACTTGAGCTCCTTCCCACTACAGCTCCTTCCTCACTGGATCTCTTCTCCCACAGTGGGCTCCCAGGTCAGGATCCATGAATGGTGGGTGAGGTGGAGGGTATTTTATAACAAGTCCCCCCAGATGTTTATGTTGCAAGTTTTAGAAGAAGTCCCTTGGACCTTTGAAAAAGGAGGTCAGCCTATGGTGGGGGCAAGCACAAGAACTGGCATCCCTGAAGCTTTGGATCAGGAGCCTAGGTGACAGCTCACTCTGTCCCCCAATCCTGTGCTGGGGACATCATGCTGCCATACACTAATAGTTCTATGGTTCTCAGCTATGTCTGGAGCAGGGCCCCCATGTTGATATTAAAAAAAAAAAATTCTGGGGCACCTGGGTGGTTCAGTTGGTTCAGCATCTGACTCTTGATTTTGGCTCTTGATTTTGGCTCAGTTCATGACCTCAGTATCGTGAGATTGAGCCCGCTCAGTGTGCTAGGCTTGGAGCCTGCTTAGGATTCTCTCTCTCCCTCTGCACTGCTCCCCACAACTAAAAAAAATAAAATAAAAAAATCTTCCCAGGTGATTTTTCATTAGCAGTCAGGATTGAGAGCCATAGATATGAGCCCAACCCCTTCACTTGACGGAAGGGGAAACTGAGCCCCAGAGAGGTGAACTGCCTTACCCAAGCAAACCCTTATGACAAATATAAGAAACCATGGAGTTCAAACCCTTCATTTTACAGGTGAGGGTTAAAGCCCAGAGAAAGGAAATGGCTTATCAGCATCTCAGCTTGAAAGGAAAGGCAGGGGAGGGGAACAACCAGGAATTCCTAAATCCCAGGTTGGTGATCATTTTGCTAGCCAGGGAGCTTCTAGTTCCATGCTTTCCCTTTGAAAATGTGAGCTCTGGTCAGAATCCTCTCGTGGCACAGACTAAGGTCCCATGGTGCCCAGCTGGGGAAGGAAAGGTGAGAAAATTGGCTTTGTTGGGGTGGTTCTTCCTGAACTCCTTTTGCCAGTTTCCTCAAATCACTGGTTCTCTGGATTCTTGGTTTTACAGGTTTGCAGGAAGCTCAGGGTCAGGGAGTGTCAAGGGGAGTTAAGAAGTTGCAATGATTTAAAAGCCCTTAAGTTAGTTACAATTTACAAAGCAGTTTCTCATTCTTTCTCTCTTGTGATCCTCATAGTCCTCTGATGAGGTAGGTGTGTTTATGCCTATTTTGCAGATGAAGAAACTGAGATTAAAGAGGATCGATGGTGCATAGCTAGTAAGTGATGAAACTGGGACTCAGAGCTAAATCTCTTGAGCCATCCCCAGCTTTGCGCATGGATTCCCTCCCCCAGAGCCTCTCTCTGCCCTGGGCACCATGTCCCCAGAGGGGTCAATGGGAAAAGGACATGGCAACACATTCCCCTTTCTCCCACTAAAAAAACGACTTCACAGAAAAGTGTACAAATAAATATGCCATCACAGTACAGGACACGAAACAGGATGTTAGCAGGATCCCAGAAACTTCTCTTGTGTCTTTTCAGTCATACCCCATCTCACCTCCAGAGGTAAACATTCTTCTAATTTGTGATAATCACTCCCTTGTTTTTATAGTTTTGCCACCTAATTTCATATCCCTGAGCAATACAGATTAATTTTGCCTGGTTTTAAATGTTTTAGCCATCGAGTCCTACATTACTTCTATATTGCTTCTTTTGCTCAATATTGTGCTTGCAAGCTTCATCCATGGAGTGACATGCCTCTATAGCTCATATGGTATGCAGTAGCACAAACATCTCATGGTTTAATTACTGATGCTACTATTGGTGGACCTTTGGGTGTCTCTAGTTTGGGACTATTGTGAACAGTGCTGCTATGAGCCTTCCCGTTCACAGGTTTCTCTAGGGTGTACACCTACCAGGGAATGCAACAGCTTCTTGATTAGGACAGTGGGTGAGAGGTCCCAGCTGTTGGCTTCTGGGAGGCTGTTTCTGCACAAAAATGCAGTGTAGTATTTATCGCTCCTCTTAGGGTGTAAAAGAGGTGCCCGCAATCGCTGTAGGCCTAAATCAGCATTCCCAAATCTGAGAGGCAGAGAGCAGCTTAATGCGGATGCAACCAGAATATTTCTCGAATATCCTACCAAAGTTTCTCCCCTCCTAGGACATTCTTTTCTCAGCTGGAAGGTGTAAGGTATACATGTAAATGAAAGGATCACATTGTGTTACAATAATTCAATATTGTACTTTCTCCTCCCCTATACTCTCCTCTCCTGCCCAGGACTCTGATTGGGAACCTATTTATGCTTATCACTCCATCTCCAGTCTCTGACCCGTAGCTAGTGTCTAAACCTAGTAGGGTCTCAGTAAGTGTTTGTTGGATGAATTAAGCTGACACATGATTGATCACTAGGGACCCAAGACTTGGATTCTCTTCTGGTCAGAACACTCAGGTTTTCAACCTGAGCAAATTTCATCACCATCTCCCTTTTTCAGTGGATAGAGATCTGCACTGTCATATTTTAAACTTGAATGGTGGTTCCTTAATATTAAGACTTTCTACATGGCACCAAACTATTAGATAAAAAATGAAGAGTGCAGCCTTTCATTTGCATGTCTTTGTTCCTCATGGGCCTAGCATATTAAGTAAGTAAACGTTTGTTGAATGAGTCTATTCCCAAATAGCCGGATGTCTGACCTCCCATGGACTAAACGTACATGATACAATGATATTTTTCCATTTTATCAAAATGTAAATACAACCTGAAATACTCTAAATGTGGATGATATTTAAAACTTCATCCTTTATATTACACACACATATCTAATTAATTTTAAAAATTCACCAGGAAACACTTATTAGGCATCTACAATGTTTCAAACTGTAAATACCCAGCAAAGTAGTTTGTTATTATGCACATTTTAATTGATTAGAGATCTGTATATCTGATGACCTTTTAAGGAAATACATATTCAAATTTGCTTGTTTTAATCTTTTAAAGAACTTAATGAAATTATTAGGTATAAAGTCAGTCATCTACTTACAATACAGTTTATCGGAACAATCAGAAGATTAAGAAGAACCCTTTGAAAACGTTTTGGTTCTATAGATATTACCAAAGACCTTCACTTTAAATATTTCATTGATTTATTTGTCAGAGAGAGAGAGAGAGTGAGCACAAGCAGGGGGAGTGGCAGGCAGAGGAAGAAGCAGGCTCCCCGCGGAGCAAGAAGCCCATGGTGAACTCAATCCCAGGACCCTGGGATCATGACCTGCGCTGAAGGCAGACGCTTAACAACTGAGCCACCCAGGCATCCCAAACGACCTTCACTTTAAGGAAAAAAACCTGACAGTCTTATTCCCATTAATCCAGCTATTTCAAAGGACTAAATCTTATTTGACGAATTTGGGATTTAACATCCAATTTAGATGGTTTAAGCAAAAGCTTAGATTATCTAGATTTATTTACACAGTGCTTGCCCCTGGAGTGAGAACACTGTCTCAAACAGTCATGCATGTTGGCTTCCTATTTTACTACTGGAATGGAATGAAAGGAGAAAGATTTGATGTAGAAAAGCTACTACTTCACAGGAAAACTCCTAAAACCATTCCAAGAAGTTTTTGTCTAACTTTTTACAGCCACCAGTATAATCAAGCTACCAAGTTTGTTCTCTGGTCTAAGCAACAGAAAATTCCTCCGTTCTTTATGTAAGCAAGGACATGAGCGGTCACTGCTCTTGAGTAAAACCACATTGCTGGACCCAAATTCTAGTCCAGACACTGACTGGACTCATTGCCTACTTCCTCAATGCTTAGCTGTATGTTTTGCCTAATGAGACTAAGATTAGGATTCTTCTCTTAAACTGAGTCCTTTTTGAAGGAAAAAAAAATGGATATTCTTTGTTTGAACATTATCTTCACAGACCATGTCTCTCAGTTAAAAAGATTACATCAAAACTACAACCTAATTTTAACCTGCCCATTCCATCAGCTGGGGCATTCAAACCAAAAGTTTTCAGACAAAACTAGGCAGCCAAACAGATCGGTCAGCTTGTCACATGTCCTGGTTTCCATGCTTGTAACTAGATGGACTGACTGACTTGTATTGAAAACTCACTGACATTGTTTAATGTGGCAAGAAAAGAGCAGACACCTACCCTGGCTCATTCAGACTGAAAAGTTCGAGACCAAATAGAACTAGTGTGGTATGGACACTGAACTACTGTTTTTTCGTGTTAAGCTTGTTTGTTTTTTTTAGAGATTCACAGATATACATCAGAAGGTATCCAAGACCTTTTAGATATCAAAGAACACAAGCAGCGATAACATAAAACAGTTGCTCTTTTTTGGTGTTTGCTAAAATGCTGACTGTGGTCTGATAACTCTCCTAGGTCCTGGCTATTGCATGGGGATTGGGCCCCTCATTTCCCACTGCAGGTTCCTGTGGATGGGCATTGGCAGTGCCTGCAACTACTACAACAAGATGTATGGAGAATTCATGAGAGTTTGGATATGTGGAGAGGAAACACTCATTATTAGCAAGTGAGTCTGTTAATAATCAGAGACAGGTTTTCAAAACCAAGGCTGTGTTTTTTTCCTATTAAGTGACACACTTATTTTGATATCTTGATGCTTTTGTTGCTAAGGCTGTATTTTTACTTCCGAGGTAAAAATCTAACCTATAGACAAGCGGAATCATTGGGTCTTGCCTAAACCCAGAGGTACATAGATAAAGAACTCTGGAAAGCTGGGAAACTATTTGAAATTTCTCTGAGCGGTGAATGGAAACTTAAAATCCAAAGGATTTGGGTTTGACAAAACATATTTTAGGGAGGGGCATTATCTTTTCTGCTTTCCTAAGATTTTGGTCTTATCTCTATAAGCAAGCAGTTAAAACAAAACGAAACACCAGAGAGAAAGGAATCTGCACCAGTTTGCTAATGGGCTTCTAATGGCAGGCTCCGGAGCGCCTCCAGAAGGGTAAACGGTAGAAAAAGATGCTATTCATATGCTCCTGTTCTATTTATGACTGTGGGCTGGTGTCTCAGCTGAGTGATCTTAAATACATTGCCTATTTAAAAAAAATGATTTGTTGTATTTTCTGGATAAGTTTAGCAGATTGAATTCATCCAGGGTTAATCAAATAGGCATCGAATGTAGAGAACTAGCTTTGTGAAATACTAGTTTTCTTATTTATTGATCATAGAAAATGGAGAATTTCAAAGAGAACACATTTCACTAGACTTTCAGCTGTCTTTACTGGATATTTAACAATGTTATATGCCAACACTGTCTCATTAATGAGTTTTTATATTCCCTGACAGGACTTTACCCACAAACCAAGACCAACTAGGGTTTTACTGATATGTTAGAATTTTTTTGTCCAGATGCAGACTATTGCCCAGAAGTAAGTGAAGCATTTCTGGAAACTACATTGATTTCTTTCAAGCCAAGATTACATACATCATTTCATAAAATACCATGGTAATCTCAAAGGCCAATTCTTTGAACCAAATAACTGACAGAAGAGAGTGGGGGACCAATAATTGCCCTTGGATTTTACTTCTCTTGAGCTACTTTGGTCAGCCAAATTTAGGTGAATTTGATAAGTACTCATTTTAAACATCAATACTTTACTCTCTTTGGCAATGGTCTACAATCTCAAAATGTCCTGGGACTGATGACATGAGGGCTTGGGGGCTTGAGACGTTTGCCACTGCTCTTTCATCCACCAGCTTAGTGAGTTGCCTTCCAGCCCTCATCACAGATAGGTGAAGTGACCCGCAGGGTATTTTTCTAAAAGGATATCCGTCTACAGCTCAGGACCTAAAGCGGTGGTTCTCGCCCTGGCTCCACATTGAAGTCACCCAGGGAGCTTTTAAAAACCCCAATGCCCAGGCCACACCCCAACTTTCAGAATCTCTGGGGGTGGAACCTGGGCATCTGTTTGTAGCTCTACAACCTGTTTGTAGAGCTCCCCAAGTAATGCCAATGTGCTGCAGAGCCTGAGAGAGAAGAACAGGTGAGCAGCTTCTGGCACCAGGGGGCCTTGTCTTGGGGTCAGGGGAGCAGCTAAGCAGGGTTGGACTGCTTTTGTCTGATCATCTTACCCTGCAGTCTAGCTCAAGTGGTGGTAGTATAAGACAAGAACTGGAGTGAAGAATGTGACAAAGGACCAGAGGACGAGAACAGAAATTGCTCTTAGATACTACATACTTGGATCACCAGATCCAATCCTGGAAGCCCAAAGCCATTCCTAAAGTAGGATCCTTGTGACAGTGCAGGGTAGCATCTGACGGCTCTGCTGTCTTCATTAAGAAAGTGACCTTAGTGACCCTGACCAATTCAGGTGCTGATTCATGCTTGAGATGAGCCCACAACCCAACCCACCCTTCCCCCAGCTCTCCCAGTTCTCTCCTCATCCTGTCCTCACAGGCTTTTCACTGGTTGGAGTCTTTATGTTCTCCTTAATTGCCTCTGAGCCGCTCAATTTTGTTGTTAAGGGCTGAGCTCCCTGCGGGGAATAGGACATGTTTGTCCCCATCTCCTTCCATTGCCTGCTCTTCAGGTCCCTTCCAGAACTACCCGTGCCTCTTGAAAATACCCCCTCGGAAAGCTTTTTATTTTTAGTTGAATAGTTTGCCAGGTTTTTTTCTTTTGAAAAGTTTGAGATCAGCTGAGTAGAGATTATGACCCAACTTTTCCTACCAGCATAGTCCCGAAGTGGTGGGGGCTGCAGAACTTCATGGGGGGAGTCAGTGCGGCCAGGATGTTGCCTGAGCAGCTCAGAGTTTTGGGGGAAAGTTTATCTCATTATCAGTAGATAAAGTAGGCACAGTTTCCCAGGCAGGTGAGCTCTAAATTAATGAGGGTCTACAGATGCTGTGCATGTTGTGTGTATATATTAGTTTTTGTAATGAATACAAAAAAAAAAAAAAAAGAATACGGGTAACATCCATTAAGGGGAGTTAACAATTAACATGCTAATTAGGGTTATTTTTCCAAACCTGTTAGTAATAAACATACTAATTAGGATTATATTTGTATATCTGTTTTAATCATGTGTACATTTATAGCGAACGCATTCATGTATTCTTTCAACATACATTTGTTGAGAATTTACTACATATACTAAGCACTGGATGATCCTAACATATAATCATTATTGGCTCCCCATTCATCCATTAAATAAACATTTATTGAGGACTTACCTATGGACACTGGGTATCATGAGCAAATCAGCTAAATATCCCTATCCTCATGGAGAAATATATTGTTGTATTGTTAATATACCAACAAAAGATGAGTAAAACATATAGTATAGGAGTAGAATGACCAGCTGTCTTGGTATGCCTGGGACTAGGAGGTTTCCCAGGATGTGGGACTTTTAATGCTAAAACTGGGACATTCCCAAGCAAACCAAGATGGTTGCTCACACTATCATCAGGTAGATATGAGCTATATAGGAAACTAAAGTGGGGAGGACCAGTTGCAGGGATGGAAGTACAACTATAAATAGGCAGTCGAGGCAGGCCTCATTGAGAAGATAGCATTTGAATAAAGACCTAAAGGAAGTGAGGGAGTGAGTCAGGCAGAGATGTAGAGGAAAAGCATTCTGGACAAAAGGAAGAGCAAGTGCAAAGGCACTGAGGTGGGAGCCCATCTGAAAGGTTCAAGGAACACCAAGGATATCAGTGTGGCTACGGGAAGAATAGTGGAGATGACATTAGAGAGGTATTAGGATACCCAATCATGTTGAGCCTTGTTGGCCATTGTAACAACTCTGAATTTTACCCTGCATGAGATGGGAAGCCTTTGAAGAGTTTGAGAAGAGTGACATATCTGATTCATTCATGTTTCAGCACATTACTGGCTTCTCTACCCACATTCTACTCCCATTCTACCTACATTCTTTGAGAACAGGTGCAAGGAACAAGGAACAAGGATGAATGCCCAGAGAGCAGTTAGGCAAGAGATGATGGCTGGTCCACGTGAGTGTGGTAGAGGTGATGAGAGGTGAAATTCTAGGCATATTTTGAGGGCAAAGCCAGTAAGATGCTAGGAGATTGGATGTTGGGTGTAAGAATCAAAGTGATAGCATAGTTTTTGCCTTAAGTACCTAGAAAAATGAAGGGATCATTACCTCAGATAAGTGGAGCAAGTTTCGGATGGGGAAAAATCAGGATTCCATTTGGGGTATTTTGACTTGACATGCCCAGTAGACAGCTGAATGGGATGTTGTGAAGGACGGTCTGAGTCTTTAGACCACCCCCCCTCACCACTATAGTCAGAAACTAGAGAAGGATAGCCAAAGAAGGGAAAACCAGAAGAGTGTGGTGGTCTGAAAGCCAGGTGATGAGTACATATCAGGGAGGATGGAATTGTCAACCATGCCAGAGAGTGCCTGGTGAACGGGAGATTTAAGTGTTGCATTTAGCAACAGGGAGGTCATGGGTGACCTTGAAAAGATCAGTTTCAATGGAGTGGTGAGGGCAAAAGTCTGATTATAGTATAGAATGGGGGGAAAGAATTGTAGGCAGCAGGTGTAGACAACTGTTCCAAGAAGTTTGTCATAAAGGCAGCAGAGAAATGCAACAACGAAATAGAAAGGGATGTATGGTCCAAGGAGTCTCTGTTAAGATAGGAGAAATTACAACATGTGTGTTGAGATGGCAATGATGGATTACAGAGCAAAATTGTTGATGGAAGAGAAAGGGGTGTGCTAGGTGAGATGTAAAGGGGGTCCAAGTGACAAGTGGATTTGGTCTTGAAATAGGGACATGGAAGTTCATCCACAGTAAGTTTGGGAAGTTTGAATATATGAGCACATATCCTAATAGTTGGAGCTTGCAGAGATTCTAGTTCTTTTTCCTCAGTAAAATGGGAAATAAAGTCCTTAGCTGAGACTGAGGAAGTAGAATATTTGAGGAGAGAGAAGGCAGGATATAATAGTCATCTAGAACAGTGAGAGTGAACGGACTTGGGGAACTGTAGAATGGCCAGCTGCACTAAGGACCCCCTTGAATTTAACTGGGACCTGTGTGTATGTGTGTGTGTGTGTGTGTGTGAACATATGCATGTGTGGTTTTTTTTCCCAGCCACATTCAGCTGCCAGGGGCAAGCACAGAGGAAGCTAAAAGTTGGATTTAGCCAGGGGTGAGGTTTTACCAGGCAACTATGACAAAGTAAGGAGAGAGTCAAGGGAGTTGAGAATGCATGGGAAGAGAGTGATTTTAATGATTAACAAAATGTTTTTTTCCAACTTTCTATTAAGAAAATGTTCAAATGAACAGGAAAGTTGAAAGAGCAGTCCTCCCATTCCCTGCCCCATATGACATTGATCTTTGGAAGAGACCAGGTCAATTGTCTTATAGGATGTTCCATATTTCCGAATTTCTCTCATTACATTATGGTGTTACTTAACATATTACTCCATTCCCTGTATTTCTTATAAACTGAAAATTATGTCTTAAAGCTCAGTTTCATTCAGGTTAAACACTTTTGTAATGATACTTCCTTGGTAGTTTTGGGCACTTCATATTGCATCACATCAAGAGACAAGGAAAAGTTGTCCCTCTATAAGGGATGTTAAATGTGATCATTGGGTAGGGTAGTTATAGGCAGATCTCTCTGTTATAAAGATCGTTTTTCTCCTGCAGTGACTCCAGTATTTAAGCTGGGTAAGTGAGGCTATTAGAGGGACAAAGGACAGGGGAAAGGCAATGGAATCGATGGACCATAAGTCTCAGGCACAAAATAGGTCTACACAGGCAAGTACTTTTAAATGTTTGGCACCAATTATTCCATTAGTTTCTCCTCCATATTTCTAGTACTTACCACTCTTGAACCCAGGCACATATGTTAGTCCTTTTTTTCTTTTTTGAAGATTGTATTTTTAAAATTTTTTATACTTTTGAAGATTTTATTTTTAAGTAACCTCTACACCCAACATGGGTCTCAACCTCACAACCCCAAGATCAAGAGTCCTATGCTCCACCAACTGAGCCAGCCAGGTGCCCCTGTGTGAGTCCTTTAAATTCAGAACTGAAGGTGGCTTCCTCCTTACTACTTAAGAACTTACTCTGGCTACTTTTCATTTTGAATAGACAATAGGTTTGCCATCTTTGGCAATGTCTTTTGACTTCAGTCATGTTTAAAGAAGAATAATGAAGGGTAATGGGGGATACAGGCTTCCAGTTACGAAGTAAGTCACAAGGATGAAAGGTACAGGATAGGGAATACAGTCAATGGTACTGTAATAGCCCTGTATAGTGAGAGATAGCAGCTACACTTGTGGTGAGCACAGCATAATGTATAAACTGGTTGAATGACCATCTTGTATTCCTGAAACTAATGTAACACTGTGTCAGCTATACTCAAATAAGAAGGAAGGAAAAGAAAAGAAAAGAAAAAAGAAAAGAAAAGAAAGAAAGAGAAAGAAAGAAAGAAAGAAAGAAAGAAAGAAAGAAAGAAAGAAAGAAAAAGAATGGCCCCAGTTACCATACAATTTACACTACCCACTATCTTTTCTGAGCTTGGGGACTCCCTTGGTCTCTCTTGGGTGGTAAGAAATCTTTACTCTCCCAGTCAGTATAACATCTCCCTTAACTGGTATTACAGGCTGGCCCCCAAGGCTGGAGCAAGGTCTCTACTGTTTTGTTGAATGCCCTGAGCGCTCTGGGCTGGAGTCCCTAGTTCTTCACCAACTTTCTTTTCTTCACTTTCTCGATTTACTCTGGTTAGATAAAGCCAGCCTCCTTTTGATCAAAGACTTGGTTTTAAATTGCTCACCTGCAGCTGGTCACTCTTCTCCTGCAAGGTGTATCACTTCCGTCTTTGTCCGTTGCCAAGTCCGAGCCTCTGACTCAAAAATCACTGAGATGTTGGCGCCCCCTAAAGAACACATTTATGTTTGAAGTTAGCTCTTTATTAACTAATACACATTTAGTTGGGTTAAAGTCTGGGGTCTCTTGTTCTCTTTTTAAAATTGATTAGTAATTCTTCAAATTCAATGGACAGGCTAATGTGGTTAAATGCAGTATATAAAAGCTCTAGGGGTCAGAACAGAAAAAAAATAGTGTTCTGTTTTACCTCTGAGCACTTAAAATTTTTAGATATGAATTTGTGAATAAAGAATGTACAAATTACTTACTTTCTGCTGTCATTATAGACTAAAGTAGGGGAAGGTAAGAGAAGCTAACATCCTGAAATCTATTAATAAGCTTTTCAGTCCTCTCATAGCACGATTTTTCTATACAGGGCAAAATTTCATCTGTTTGTCAGTCAAATTAATTCTCTGGAATACAAACAGAAGCATCTGGATTTTTGTTTTATTTTTGTTGCTAGGAAGAGAAAAAAACTTGTCCAAAACTTAGCGATCATTTGATGAACTTCATCTGGAATCAATTCAAGAGAATATCTGACTTAATAGAGAATGTTTTGATTTGAAAATAAGATATTTTTTCCTGAAAGAAATTATCTAGTACCTAATTTATTCATATAATAATTCTGCTTTCATTTCTTGACACTGCCATTATTTCAGGGTCTTTCTTTTAAAATTTAAATGGGACTATGGAACCATCATAAATGTGAGGGTTTGGCTAATACTTAGCCCGCAGCCTAATCTACTCAGCCAGAGCACAGCTCCTTTGGCCCAATGTCTTCTTTGGGAATGTGTTTTCACAGGCATTAACTGAACAACCTCATTAAGGCAACGTCATCCTTTTAGGAACCAAGTATCAACCTTAAGAGGGAAGAGCAAGTGGTAAGATGGCCCCTCCAGCCCAATGTAAGAACGAGGTGCACATACCTATATATGTGAGTGGCCATTCTATATAATGGCCACTCCCCATCTCTAAGGGTTATGTGTTCAGAAACGCCCTATAGTAGGAGAATTTGCAGCCAAGAAACAAAATTCCAGTGGAGAAGTGGAGAGGAAGAACCAAAGTCACAATGAACATGTGAAAACTTGTATAAATATTAAGTTCACCAACATAAAAAAAATAACAACAGCATCTAAAATGTAACACGGATATTTTATGTATTTTGAATTTGCACATTTAAGGCACCATTCTGTTACTTTTTTTTTTCCCTCTACCCCTCCCACACCAGAAAAAATGCCCAGGTTCTCCCTCCTTTGCAGTATCAGAGAGATGTCTATAAATATATTTTGCTTTCTTGCAATAATGTGCCTATTTTCTTCCTATTCCTCTGCTCAAATATTTAGTTCCTTTCTAATTTTATGATCTCTGCCTCTGAACTCCACTCTGATCTCAGAGACATGGAGTAATTTATAATCCTCAGGTGAAAAAAAAGCTTTGGGGGATCTATTTTAACTTACCTGGCAGACCTGAGTAGTTTAGTTCTCAGCCCCAAGGTCAAGGGTTATGTCACTTGAGGTCTGCCTACAATCCACTCAGAGCATACATAGGTAGGCAACATTTATACACAGCCTGGCTCTGGCACTGTTAACATAGCCAAAAGTCAGACTCCTGACAGTTTACCCTGTCTCCCCTTTCTTCACACTCCCATGGTTGCATGCCGAAAACCTCTACGCCTCCTCTGCTAACCACTCTGCCCCTCTTTTTAATTCCCAAACCCTGCTCCCTTTTTCTATCTCCAAGAAAAATGGTGATCCATTTGGATATACTTGAGTGGAAATTTTTTGAAGTTGCTAAAAATACATATGGAGAGAAGTAAATCTGCTTATGCTTACTATATCCTGAGAGAACTCTGTGACCCTGGAGACCCTGATGAGTCAGGATGGAATGCAGAGTCTCAAGATAGCTGCTGTCACCACCACAGAGAGCCTTCCAGGCCCAGCCCAGCCAGCTAAGGCCAGAGTCAGTAGTGCCCAGGAGATGTCCTTCAAGCCCAGAATGATACCCACTGGAGGGGCCACGCCTGATGAGAGATTCTGAGGATAGGCGGTCTGAGGCAGAACTGTTGGTTCCAAACGGAAGAAGACTTCGGCAATTCCAGGAACTCCAGAATCTCAGGATTCTGAGACTCACTCCAGCAGGGGGTGGCACCATCTGGAGTGGGGCTGGAGGCTTTCGGGACCCTCTGGTGGTGTGGAGGGCTCAGGTCCTCAAAGCCTTGCAGCTCTGGCCCCAGTAGTGGGTAGTATTTTGGTGACATGGAGTTAGAAAAAAAAAAAAGGGAAATAAGGAATGGTGTGTGTGTGTGTGTGTGTGTGTTCTATCTTTTGTGATGCTCAAGCAGGGAGTCAGTAGGTAGGAATATTTCAACTGGAGAGGGATGTTCTTATGCTAACAAACACTTACTCAATATAAATACTAGAACACCTTGCATTTATTTTTTTAAAAGATTTATTTATTTATTTTTAGAGAGAGGGAGAGAGAGTGTGAGTGGGGGGAGGAGCAGAGGGAGAGGGAGAGAGAATCTCCAGCAGACTCCCCGCTGAGCATGGAGCCCACTATGGGGCTTAATCTCAGGATCTCAAGATCATGACCTGAGCCAAAACCAAGAGTTGGATGCTTAACCAACTGGCACCCCTCAAATGCCTTGCATTTAGATCAACATGCATTTGCTAAGAGAGCCACCTGGTAGTCAAAATCATCACCATGAGTTCTCCTGACCCTTAAAAATTAACACCAAAGTTTGCTATCTCTGCAGGTCCTCAAGTATGTTCCACATAATGAAGCACAGTCACTATAGCTCCCGATTTGGCAGCAAACTTGGACTGCAGTGCATCGGCATGCATGAAAACGGCATCATATTTAACAATAATCCAACCCTCTGGAAAGCCATTCGACCTTTCTTTACAAAAGGTAATCAGGTGCTGGTGACATTCTGCTCTTTTGTCAATAAATGCGCCCCCCCCCTTTTCTGGAATTTAAATTCTGCTGCTTCACTTATTTTGAAATAATAAGATATGGTAGGCACTGTTCTAAGTACTTGATATTTTAATCCCACAGCAACCCCATGTGGTAAATATTCTTGTCACTTATATTTTACACATAAGAAAACTGAAGCTTAAGTAAATAGGTTAAGTAACTTACCCAAGGTCCCCAAATTAGTAAATGGTGGCCCAGAAGACAATGCCAGTGCCTACATTTTTAATCACCACAAACTCTGTTCTTCCTGTTGATGCACAAAGCAATTCCATGGACGTGAAGAACAGATAGAGCTCTGTACTTAGGATCATTTCAATTAAGAATTTAGTGTGTCAGTCACATGTTTGATTCAAACATAGCTAAACAATGTGTTTGCTGAATCATTTACTGACATCACAGATGTTTTAACAGAAAGCAATTTGCAAATAAAATTAGAGATTTTAGAACTAGGAAGGACTATATATATCATCTCATCCAGTCTCTGAATTTTATAGTTGGGGAAATGCAGTCCTAGAGAGGTTGTGATTTTTGCTCAGACAACATAACAAATAATAATGAGCAAAGATCTGATCCCAAGACTCCTTGACTAGTGATTTCCCCCTTTACTGTATTTTGTTGGGAATGAAGCAGTTGGGGAATATACATGACCAGTCTTTGACATCAACATCAAAGAAGATAATCATGTCCTGGAAACACTGTCAGTGATAGAATCTGGGGCTAGATGGATCTTAGGTCTGACAGTGCAATATTCTTCCCTCTAAGCCAGCCTCTGTAGTGAACCTGGATGCCTCCCATGTGGCTACTGAGAAGCTATGTCTGTCCCAGCTGAGCACTGATTCTCTCTACAGAGTTGCCCATTACCTAGATTCATACAACTCTATTGTAGACTCCACTGTATTTGACTCCTATTGCTGCTGTAACAAATTGCCACAAACTTAGTGACTTAAAACAATACATCGATTATCTTATAGTTCTGTAGGTCAAAAATTTGATGTGGGTCTCAATGGGCTAACATCAAGGTGTTGGCTGGGCTGTGTTTCTTTCTGGAGGCTCCAGAGGAGAATTTGTCTTTTCCAGAGGAGTTTCTTTGTCTTTTCCAGCCTCAGAGGCCACCTGCATCCCTTGGCCTATAGCCCCTTCCTCTGCCTTCAAAGCTAGCAACAGTGGGTCAAGTCCTTTTTCTATCACGTCTCTCAGACCATCCTTCTGTCGTCACATCAATTTCTGACTCTGACGTCAACTGGGAAAGGTTCTTTGTTTTTGAGGACTCATGTAATTAGGTTGGGGCCACCCAGATAATCCACAGTAATCTCCCCATCTCAAGGTCCTTAACTTGAATCATATGTGTCAAGTCCTTTTTTCCATGTAAAGTAACATATTAATAGGTTCCAGGGACTGGGACCTGGACAGGTTTAGGGGGCTATTATTCTGCCTACCACTCGTGTTGGGGCAGATCAATCCTCTCTCATGCCTTAGAAAAATGCAGACTGGTTTAATGAAAAGAGTATAGGCCTCAGGATTATAGGTTTTGGGTTCAAGTCCTAGTTCTGCCATTATACTAGCTATATGACCTTGGACAAGTCACTCCTCTCTGAGCTTCAGTTTCCTTCTCCACAAAAGGTGATAAAGACAATAGAACATTAATTCTAGGGTTATTATGAAGAATAAATGAAATAATGCTGTAAGATCCTACAGAAATGTGGTTTTTTGTTTGTTTTTGTTGAAGTATAGTTGACATACAGTATTATATTAGTTTTAGGTGTACAACTTAGTGATTCAACAATTATACATGTTATGAAACGCTCCCCATGATAAGTGTAGTCACCATCTGTCACAATACAAAAATGTGACAATATTATTGAATATATATCCTATGCTGTACATTATATCCCCATGACTTATTTATTTTATAACTGGAAGTTTGTACCTCTTAATCACCTTCACCTATTTCACCCATCCCCCCACCCTTTCCCTTCTAGCAACCACCAGTTTGTTCTTTGCATTTGAGTTTATTCCTTTTCATTTGTTTGTTCATTTGTTTTGTTCTTTAGAATCCACATATAAGTGAAGTCATGTGGTATTTGTCTTTTTCTGTATGACTTAGTTCACTTAGCATAATACCCTCTAGGTTCATCCATGTTGTTGCAAATGACAAGATTTGAAATGTAAGTTTTTTTTTACTTTGCGGTTTGGCCCAGGCACATTAGGAACATGTGAACTAGTATTTAGGAGCAGTTAACTCTCACATACCAACATCCTCTACCTTGCCATGCAAAAATTAATAGAATTTTTAAACTTTTTAGATTAATAGAATTTTCTAAACTCATCCATTTGTTTAACAAACTACTGTGTTCTTATCATTGAACTAGGTACCTAAAATACAATGATAGTCAAGACATGGTCCCTGCCCTCAAGGAATTTATAATAGGGGGAGGGACAGAGTGGCAGATCAATACATCACCAAATACCATCCTAGGTGATGTGTTATGCTAGAGGTGTGTGCAGAGTGTTATAGGGCACAGAAAAAATGGGCCATCTAAAGTATCCTCAGGGGTCATGGGAGGCTTTCTGAGGAGTGGATGCTTACAATAAGTTTGGAAAGAAGGTAAAAGCTACCTACATTAAGAAAGTTTGACAAGGATGCATTCCACAGAAGGAAAGAACAGGGTACTCCAAGACAGAGAAGGGTAGATCAGCACTGTATGTCCAGGGAACTAACGGTAAGTAGGCCCTCATGCCTGGCATGGATACATGTAGGCATGAGGCCAAGGGGAAGGCACTGAACTGAGTTTATCTCAAAAGCTACAGTAAATCATTTAAGATATTAAGCAGAATGACATGAGCATATTTGAGTTTTAGAAAAATTCCTCTGGTAGCAGAATGAATGATTCATTGACAGAAGGCACGACTGTGAGCAGTGAGAACAATTAGGAGCTACTGCAGTGATACAGGGTGGATGGAAGGGAAGTCATCAGTGTAAGAGATGTTAAAAGAGTAGAATCTGGGGCAGCGGGGTGGTGCAGTCAGTTAAGTGTCTGACTCTTGGTTTTGGCTCAGGTGGTGATCTCACGGTCATGATCTCAGGTCATTATATCGAGCCCCGAGTCAGGCTCAGTGCTCAGCACGGAGTCTGCTTAAGATTCTCTTTCCCTCTCCCTCTGTCCCTCTCTGCTACCCCTCACTCCCTCTCTCTAAAATAAATAAATAAAAAATTTTTTTTTTAAAAAAGAGTAGAATCTACGGCACTTGGAATCAATTAAAAAAAATCTTTTTTAAAGATAAGCCCTATATATATAGAAGATCAGATTTTCTAATAAAAACATTACAAAACTACTCGATTAAATGCCAAAAAAGAGGTCTAAAAAAAATAATAGAAGTCTAATTGCTTATTAAAAGTTCCCTGTTGTGTCTGACATTTTTAGTAATCAATGAGTTACAAGCATTTCTCTTCTTTTAAGATTTTATTTTTTGAGAGAGAGAGAACATGAGTGAGAGGCGGAGGCAGAGGGAGAAGCAGACTCCCCGCTGAACAGGGAGCCCGATGTGGAACTCGATCCCAGGACCCTGAGATCATGACCTGAGCTGAAGGCAGACGCTTAACTGATTGAGCCACCTAGGCGCCCCCCAAGCATTTCTTGAATTTCCTTTCAGAGTTATGTTTCTCATTAGTTTTCCTGATATAGTAGAAATTTGGGGGTATGTTTTGGTATCTAAAGTAGTAACATTAATGAAGGCATTGATTGCCTGGGTGTATCTATGGAGAAATAGTGAAGTGCAGCCTAGGCAAATGGCCCATCCTGGAGAGATGAAGGTGGAGGGTCAAGAAATAGCCTCTGTTTCCTGAAACTGCCAAGAGAGTTGTCCATAGTGAAGGAATTATGCTGATTACTTGCTCACTTTTTTAAACCTGGATAGATTCAGTACTTTTTTACACATTTTAAAAATTAAAATTATATCCACATCATGCCACTGCCTATAAGCAATGATATTACATTTTGCTTATACGTTTGAAACATGGCTTCCAGCTCTAGGATGATAGAGACAAGTCATACATCGGTCTGGGAGGAAACCACCAGTGATATTCGAAGCCAACCCTTCCACACAAAGTGCTGAGTCATTAAGGAATCATGCGTCCCACCTGTGAATGTGATAGTCACCCAGGAAACAACAGCCTGGCCTTTCATATCGGCCAGGTATTTCCTACAGTCAGAAAGTATGCTACCAATGCAACCTTCCTTTTTACATATAAGTAGAAATCTTAAGAATCTAGAACTGCTCACCAGGCTTCCTTTCTTATTTGCAAAGTCTGCCTTCAGGGGCTTCTGTTGTGCAACTCATATATTTTTTTTTAAAGAAAGAATTATGGTTACAAATTTCCCCAAGATTTTTCATTGCATTTCAAGAACTGACTTTAACATAAGTCTGAATAATAAAATACATAAATAGGAGAGATAACTCCTAAAGAAAGCTTAAAAAAAAAATAGAACAAAGGAGAAAGTAGGGCTTTAAGAGTTAAACTCTCTAGATAGATCACCTACCACCACGAACCACTAGCTGCCCAAATGATCTAGAGCAGAGCCAATTCACTCTACCTGTCTTTACTCATTTATTCACCCATCCTTTCATTTGTTCATTCCTCTATTTGACAAATATGATTTGAAGGCCACCATGTACTGTGGACTTGAAGGACAGTGCTAATAGGAGGTTGTCACTGCCCTTCAAGAATTCCCAACCAGTGGGGAAGACAGTATGCAAACAAAAAAATTGCTTAATTGTCATGACCTTGGTTGAGTAAAACAAATCTAGAAGTAGTTTGAGGAGAAACCAAAATTAAGAACCCTTTTGATAATTTGTAAGACTAGCATTTTGAACCACATAAACCACAATTAAACAGGAAGCACTTTAGATCAAATAGTTAAGGTCCAGTTTGAGTAGTTCGATAGCAGTACCCTGCCACCTGTTGAAACATAAGTATCTCCCTGGCCAAATCCAAACCTTCTTTAGAGAAATATATATACAGTAAATATGGAAAACCACTGATGTGTGATTCATGACCGCAAGTACTAAATGTTTCATTTGCAGTCTCACAAATGATTTTCCATAACATGAAGAAGAGTTTAATTTTGAATATTTTGTTTAAAATAAGATTTTTATTCATTCATTCATTCACTTTTACCCATAAAGGTGATGCATGTTTGTAGAAAATTAGGAGAATGCAGAAAAGTATAAAAAAGAACATGAAAATTTCTGCCAAGTTACTGAATAAAAAATCATGTATAGTTAAACTCCAAACAGAAAAGGCCAAAATAACCTGATTGTGTGTGCCCCTGAGTTCATGTGACTCACTCTCTGTGTTACCCTCAGCTTTGTCTGGCCCCGGCCTTGTGCGCATGGTGACAATTTGTGTTGGATCCATCATCACACATCTGGACAGGTTGGAGGAGGTCAGCAACGAATTGGGTTACATCGACGTGTTGACCCTCATGCGGCGCATCATGCTGGACACTTCTAACATTCTCTTCCTGGGGATCCCCTTGGACGGTACTTGAGAATTGACATTCTGCCCTTTATTGAACAAGGGGATGAAGGGGATAAGAGACTCAAGGAAAGATAATGCTGTTTTTGTACATTGCTCTTGTTCAAACATCTCCAAGTATTCTTATGATTTTTTTTCTAGTGTGTCTGCCTTGTTCATTTATAAGACAGAAGTTTCTGTAAGTAGGGGCCATCTCCTCTTTTGTATCTCTCCTCATTGCTCTGGGAAATATGATTCTACCCACAGTCAAAACTTGACAAATGTGATCAGTTCATTTGGCCATGAATACACCCTACTACCAATCAAACTGATAAATTTAACCAATTCCAACCATTCTTGTGGGCACACACACACACACACACACACACACAGAGATATACATACATACATATGTACATAAATATACATGTACCCTCCTCCCTCAAAGCTACTAAGCATGAAAACTTGGACTCTGTCTATACAATGATAATGGTGCTGGTGCTGGTGCTGCTGGAAATGATGAAAATAGCTACCATTAATTTAGAATCTACTATAAAAAAGTTGCTTTATGTATAGTTTGTCACTTAGCATTATAACAACTCTGGCAAAAACGTCCCACTCAAAAAGCTACTCCCGTCACTATACTACAGAAACAAATATTAAAACATATACATGCAACTCTATCACCATCAAAAAATAAACAATCAGTTGGGTTAATTCCATGCTGCTATTGTCCAGCTTAATGTAATTTTCCCTGAATTCTAGCATGTTCACTGACTCATGCATTCATTCAAAAAATATTTTTTTTAAAGATTTTGTTTAAAAATATTTGCTAATTGCCTATTTTATGCTAGGCACTGTTCTAGGTTCTGGGGATTGAGCAGTGAACAAGACAGATAAAGTCCTTGCCTTCAGGGAGGTCACATCCCAGTGGCAATATAAACAGCAAACAAGTAAATATCTCATAACACATCAGGCAATACTAAGTGCCCTGAAGAATAAACAAAGCAGGGCAAGGGGATAGGAAGTGAAGAAGGATGGGGAGTGGGTGGCTATCCCAGAGAGGGTTGTCAGGAAGGGCCGGCACAGGGAGGACACCTGAACATCAGCCTAAATGAAATGAGACCAGGAGCCACATCCGGGTTTGAGGGAAGGAACAGCACCTCATTTTAACACTGGCCCAAAGGAGCTGAGCTATAACACCTGTTGCCTCATTGGCCACATTTGGAAGAACAGACAAGCTATAAGCCCTCCTTTTCTCCTCTCTAGCTCTGCTTACCTCATGTCCCCGGCTCTTTACTTATTTCCTACAAGAGTCACAGAAACCTCATCTGACTGCCATTTGAAGGGGAGCCCCATTCAACTCTGAGTATTTTTAATCACACCCCTTGCCTCATCCCCTCCAGACAGAAACTCTAATCCCAGCTGGCCTGTCCTACATGCAGCTCTCCCAAAGGTCAGGCAAGTCTGTATTTTATTAGACCCTGCTTCATGGTCCCCGGCTGGCCTCTTAGGAAGGATGAAGTAAACAGAATTGTAAATCTCTCTGTTAACTTAGGGATGCAGGCTGTGATGCTAAGAACCTGCATAACCCATGCAGAGTACCTTGATTCCTCTTCTCCACACCCTGTCCTGGTTAAACTCTACATTTGCCTAAGGGAACCAGTGCAACAAGGAGAAAGAACATTGCTCTGAGGTCAGATAGGCTGGGCTCCAGACTGAGGGCCTCCCTGCCACACTGGCTGCGTGGTGTTAGGCAAGCTTCCCAAGCTTCCCTTTCTATGAACCGCAGTTTCTTCATTTGAAAAAGTGATGACACTATATCACTCCCCTAGCAAGACTGTAAGGATTAAATGAGGTCTCTTCTGTAATGCGTTTTGCATGGTGACTGGTATTTAGCAGTTGAAAAGAAATGTCTGTTCCCTTTTTGTAAAGTTTGAAAAAAGCAGGGGTTTTGTTTCCCTAAACATGCAATTTAAGGACGTTCATTAGGAGCTGACAATGCATGAGGCTCAGGACAAGACATTAGGGATACTAAGATGAATTCTATACTCTGGACCAAAATGTAACCAGAAAAGTGGCATGGCTTTTTGCCCTCGCAGGTGCCAGAATTGAGGCCAATAACAGCCATAATTCCTGGTGTCCCTCTTATTTCCCATCATCCAAAAAAACAGGAAGGAGTTGGACACTCAGTCCAAGAGGGGCATGTGAGATTCTAGGCTTTGTCTCTAACACAAACTTGAAAAGTGGCAAATCTCTGGTTAACTTGGCTGATTTAGATGTCAAGCAGAATAAATTAATGTTGATTTGTCTAGTGGCATTCATATGGCTGAAACACCCATTGAAGCCTAGGCTGGTAAGAGACTCTATACAGGGGATCTTCTCTTCTCAGAATACCCTTCTCGGGCTCACATTTTTGCTCAACTACTCTGCTTTTTTGTTTGTTTGTTTTTCCAGAAAGTGCCATCGTGGTTAAAATCCAGGGTTATTTTGATGCATGGCAAGCTCTCCTTCTCAAACCAGACATCTTCTTTAAGATTTCTTGGCTATACAAAAAGTATGAAAAGTCTGTGTAAGTAACACAAGTTTGGAAAACTTACCAGTGAGATTGGATTGACTTTGGGTTGTGTCTTTGCTATTGCTGGCCTCTTCAGCTAGCTTTCTGCTCTTCAGAACCCACAGGGGAGCTGTGGATTAAGTTGCTGATGAAACACTGTAAGCAATTTGGCTGCATGCGGTGGCCAGACCCAAGAGTAAGGGAAGCGTTGGGCCCAGGCAGCTTTTCAACAAGGGGGCCAAGTGGGTGGTCTGCGAGCCCCATGTCTGGAATTAGGACACTGCAGTGTAGTTTGAGTTGAAGAGAAGGGTTGGCTGAACCTATCATTATTATCTGTAAAAATTCTCTTTTCATATCTGGAAAATGGAAACACAAAATCATTTTATAGTCATATTGCTTCTGAATGAACTTAACATAATTCAACTTGTAGGAATTAACAGTAGTCTCAAAAGAATTTTTTCACAATGAATATAATGGACTTCAATAAAATGTGTGATTTCCTTTTTTTTTAGTCATAGATAATAGTCTTTGGGGAATCCTGAAACCGTCATTAATGACTTTGCTTTGGTTATAGACGAGTCTAGACAAAAATTGGACAAATGCCCAATGGCCTATAGACTAAAAAATAGGTTTCTAGAGTTTAAGTAGCCAGCCACTGAACACTGCCCCCTCTAACCCCTAGTGAAAAGCCTACAGGATTTAGAGACAGACAGACATGGTTTATATCCTGTCTCTACCGCTTAGTAACTAAATGGGTTTGGGAAGTTATTTAAAGTAAAATTTAACCTACCTTCCAGAATAGAGATATAGATTAATGAGATCCTATACACAGGGCAATTAAGACAGAGGATGGCACATGGAAGGCGCTAAAGATGTTAGTTTTCTCCTTCCCTCTGTTCGTATCTTCTCCCGGATGTCCCTGATGATCTTAAATTCTCCATCTCTAAAAGTTCCCAACTTGTGCAAAGACCCAACTTTATCCTGTTTGTGTATTTTGAAATTTAGTAACGTTAGTCTCCAGGAAGGAAGCCAACTTGATGTTGCTTTATATATTCTCATGTGGTTGGTGAGTATTAGGTAGGTGATTTGGACACCTGGGTCTTTATACATTTCATTTAGTTTCCACCAGACCTTATTGTGACTTGAATCAATGAGATGAAGGATTCATCTCTTCCCTATGTTCAAATTTGGAAGAGTCTCATTTTATAGTTCCTGGTCATTAGTATGGCTTTGGTTTTGGCCAGCAAGCCCACTGAAACTTATTGCATGAAACTGTATAATGGTTTCTCTTAGGTTTCTATAGAAATTAGCTCTGCAACTCTCCCTCTGTATATAATATTTGCCAATGGTCAGTACATTAATCTATATCTCCTATATCCTAGAGCAGTAAAGACTTCGAGAAATCTTTTAATCTCCTCTCCCATCCATGTCCATTGCAATAATGTCAATGTTTCGGGTTTTTTTAAAAATGAGGTATAATTGACATAAAACATTATATTACTTTCAGGTATACAAACAACATCATGACTCAGTATTTGTATATATTGTGAAATGATCACCATTATATCTAGTTACAAAACTTTTTTCTTGTGGTGAAAACTTTTAAGATCTATTCTCTTAGCAACTTTCAAATCTGCAATACAGTATTAACTATAGTCACCATGTTGTGCATCATGTCTCCATGATTTATTTATTTTATAACTAGAAGTTTGTACCTTTTGACTCCCTTCAGGCATTTTGCCCAGCCTTACCCCCACCCCCACCTCCGGCAGCCACCAATCTGTTCTCTGTATCTATGAGCTAGAGTTTTTTTTTGTTTTAAGATTCCACATATAAATGAGATCATATACTAGTTGTCTTTCTCTGTCATGCCAATACTTTTTAGAAATATACTGATGGAAAGGATTCTGGGACATCTACTCCCATCCCTATTTATTTGATTTTATACTTCTGCCTGTCTTGATTCCCAATATTGCAGCAATATTGTTTTCTACTTTTTATTCTGGCAAGTTTAAGGCTTTTTAGCCACAGAGTACCTTAAATAGGTGTTTGTGGCCTGGACTGATAACCTAGCCACCCTTGTTTGCGTGAAAAATACGCTCAGAGTTCCAAAACACAGACTCACAGATATATTCTTATAATACATGCTTGTAAGTCAGATTTCCTATTCCCTGAAGACTGTCATTGAACTCAATTCTCCCAGTTTTTAAGGGCATATAAATTCAGATGCATACATTAACCTGAATAAGGAGGATCCCAATGGGCATTCACAGACCCCCAATTCTGGCCCAGGGAGGAAGTATATGTTCAGAAGTGGCTGTAGTTCCATCAAGGAATTCTCCATGAATTTATAGTCTTAGGGCATTTCAACAACTCCTAGACCATTTAGGGGCAATTGCTCAGGTAGGAATGCTACGAGCATTCACAGCCCACCAACTGAGTGAATATCCGTCCCTTCTATGTAAGGGTTTCAACAAATATTTGCTGAATAAATGAACTGGTAGATGAATGAATGAATGTGAATATATCCTTGGTGTATTCCTGGCGGTATGTATGTATCTATATTCACACCTACAGAGATACACAATAGATGGCACCTCATTTTGAGTGACACAATTACTATACTAGCCTGAAGAATACCTCTTCAAATGTTTAAACACCTTCCTTGAGGGACGCCTGGGTGGCTCAGTCAGTTAAACGTCTGCCTTCGGCTCAGGTCATGATCCCAGGGTCCTGGGATCGAGTCCTACCTCAGGCTCCTTGCTCAGTGGGGACCCTGCTTCTCCCTCTGACTGCCGTTCCCCCTGCTTGCTCTCTTTCCCCCCACCCCGAGAAATGAATGAATAAAATCTTTAAAAAAAAATAAACACCTTCCTTGAGATGCCCAAAAGAAACTTTAAAAAGTGGGAGGAATCTTAAAGAATCTTCCCTTACTTTTCTTACTGCACTGGAGTAAACATAGAGGCTATTCACGTCAACATCATCAACAGGGTGTACAGGTGACCATGTCAACAAAAATTTCAAAGAAAGATTTATTGTACATTTAATGTAATGCAGAATACCATTCCCTGAGATTAGGGGACAATACACTTACACATGGAGGCATACACTTTAAGACAAAGGCAAGAATAGCAGAATCTAGATCTTAAGATGAACTTCTTGTTCACTGAGTCTGAGCCCTTCCCTTTAAAAGAGATGTAAGAGATGTAAAGTAGGTTACATAGAAAGAGAACGATCCGAACTAGAACCTGACTCTCTCTTTCCAAGGTGCTCTTCCCTCTACTACACTGTCAAAATGCATATGCTATACATACTCATGCGGATAGTCAGTCAGTATATATCTACTTCATGTTTACTATGTGGCAGAAACTGCAAGGTACAAGAATAAATATCAAGAATAATACTTGATCCCTTGTGTTCACTTTCTAGAGTAGGAAATCTCAAACTCAATTGTTTCCAGAACTGGGCAAAGAGAAATGGGCTGGGTGGTTACAAGTCCACTGGAAATGAAGGTGCTGGGGGCAAATTGGAGAGTGCCTGCCTCCACTGAAGACCTTCACTGGCTTTTGGTTTTGTTTTTCAATTTAGACACTGTACTGGACACATCAAAAATCAGAAAACACAGCTACATTTACCATTTTGGTACCAGCTTTTAACCTTTAACTAGAGGTTACAGCCTTCATTTTGCTGCCAGTACCTAGAAACCTTAGCTAAATTTGGTTCCTTAACATGAAGTATAATGAATATGTAATTTAAGGATCTTTATGAAGAATTAAGTTTAAATTCAGTTATTCGTGAGTGCTAATGGCTTCAATTAAAGCAGATAATTTTATTTAAACAAATGGCAAGTGAATTCATTTTTCTAGATGTCTTAACTGACTACAGATAGATTATATTTTCACTTTTTTTTTTTAGCAAGGATTTGAAAGATGCCATGGAAATTCTGATAGAAGAAAAAAGACACAGAATTTCCACAGCAGAGAAACTGGAAGACTATATGGATTTTGCCACCGAGTTGATCTTTGCTGAGGTACTGACCTGGATTAACCATAATTCCCATACAATATATGTACTTGACTGTGTGTAGGTTATGTAAAGACCCCCTCTTGTAATTGCTTCATACTTCTGCTTTTAAGTATCTGCTCTAGTACTTCTATAATGATGACCCAAAGAGCCCACTCATTAGACATTCTGGCAAAACTAACCTTTAAGACTGAAACTACTGTGTCTGGACAATACAAAATATGAAAATGAGAGAGCCCAGAGACAGTAAATACGTAGATAATTGGTTAAATTTTTCCTCTTTCAGCTGAAGACTACTATGAAAAATGTCCATAGTCAATTACAGAGATTTAATATTTATGACTTCATTTCATTGATGTTTTTGATCCCGACTGTCCCTTTCCCTTCTTTTTGGAAGCTTTGATTCACTTTTCCAATTTTTCTCCCTTCTTCCAATTGTTCAGAAACGTGGTGACCTGACAAGAGAGAATGTGAACCAGTGCATACTGGAAATGCTGATTGCAGCACCAGACACCATGTCTGTCTCTGTGTTCTTTATGCTATTTCTCATTGCAAAGCACCCTAAGGTTGAAGAGGCAATAATGAAGGAGATCCAGACTGTTATTGGTAAGAACTGATCAAATAATAATAGAGCTTTAGATAACAATTCCTTCTGAACGTCAGCTTTTTATGTCCTAAGAATCTGATTTCAAACAAAATCTTTATTGTAATCCACCCAGAGAACAATAAAGGTAGTCATTTTGCCACACTTGTTATGCCAGATAGGTTGCAAAGTTAGTTCCATTCTTACTGTGGTTTTTTTTTTTCATTATAAAAACAATGCATGCTCATTGAAACAAAATTAAATAACACAGAGATGTATAAAGCAGAAAGTGACATTCCCTACCCCTTCCACTCTCCTCACCAGCCTCATTTGCATTCCCCAGGGGGAACCACTGTTAATACTTTGCTGTGTATTCTTCAAGGTCTTTCTTAATGTGCACGTAAATGTTCTGCCTACCTTACCGGGGCCAAATGCTTTTGTGGGTCCACCCAGGGAACTGGCTATCATCTCCAGCAGTGTTTCTGGGTTTCAAGCTGTCTGTCCACAAGTGAACTTCCAGTCAGTGGCAGAAGGACAAGGGGAGGATGACAGCAAAGGCAGGAGAGTGATCAGTTTCCCTCCCCCCAAATCCAGTGATGCCGGACCCTTCTTCCCCCTGCCCTCTCCTCCTCCACCAGGTCCCTGCTCAGCTCTTCCCAACACTACGTTTTCCCTGCTCTGCCTTTCCCTGAGCATCATTCCGCCCACTGCTCCTGACGCTGCCACCTCCTTCCATACAAACACTGTCACATTCGGAAGAAATCACAATTGCATTCTGGGGGGAAAAAACAGAGTTCCTTATTTGAAATGTCCTTCACATGGATAATCTTTTTTTTTTAAGAAAGAGAGAGGGCAAGAGAGAGCGCGTGCAGCTATCATGCACATGGGGTGGGTGGGGTTGTTGGGGAGGGGCAGAGGGAGAGGGAGAGAGACAGCGTGGAGCCTGAGGCAGGGCTTGATCTCACAGCCCTGAGATCACAACCTGAGTGGAAATCAAGGGTCAGAAGTTTAACTGACTGAGCCACCCAGGCGCCCCTACGTGGATAGTCTTTTTAGGAACACATTTCTGACATGTGAGGAGATATCAGTAATGACATAGACTTTTCTCTCTTGACCTTATACAAAATCCCTGTGAAATGACTTATTTGGTTGTAGAGTGGCACCATTTTTTTAAAGCCATCTGAGGGGCGCCTGGGTGGCTCAGTCATTAAGCATCTGCCTTTGGCTCAGGTCATGATCCCAGGGTCCTGGGATAGAGCTGCGCATTGGGCTCCCTGCTCCACGGGAAGCCTGCTTCTCCCTCTCCCACTCCCCCTGCTTGTGTTCCCTCTCTCTCTGTGTCTTTCCCTCAAATAAATAAATAAAATCTTAAAAAAAAAAAAATAAAGCCATTTGAGTGCTACTTGAAATAGTTGATAATAAGGGGAAATTTCACAGAAGAGTTAAATACGTGAGAGAAAGGGTCTACAGATGTGTTGCTGTAAATGGGAAATTGCCTGGGAAGATAGATAGCAGGAAGCCAGAATAACATCCAAGCCCCAAATTCCAGAATGGTTTCTCATGTGCCCCCGTCAGGTTATGGGTTGTGGGTTAGGTGCAGGGACACATCAGTGACTAAGCCAGAGCTATTCCTATACTTATGGGGCTCACAGGCTGGCAGGAGAAAGAGAACTTAACAAGCAAACCCAGTGGAGTGAAGAGTCATAGAATGAGGGAGTTCAGGCAACAGTGAGAAAATGCTCTTGAAACCATGAGCCTTTAATACAATTTCCTTGAGAGGTGAAAAGTGTTTGTGTCCCATGACGTCCCCCTGATACTTTAATAAACCTCTGCAAAGATGGAAAACAGCTGAACCATTTGTACGTGTGTTCGTGCTCCCTCTAGATACACACACACATTAATTACTTCCTAGGGAATGCCTCTGGTTACCTTCTCTGTCGTCTTCCCTTCTACCCCCTCACCCCAGATAAATGTACCCCCTTAGACCTTGAGTGTACAGAGGGCAGTATGCAAGGGGCAGGGCTGTTAGAGTTCTCTGACCAAATGAGATCCTCTCTGAATGGTGTAGTAGTATAGGAGACAGGGCTGCCTCAGGACCCCGGACTGATTTTGATTCTGCAAAAGTGGTAACCCATTCAAGGCTGCTCTGAAACTTTGCCAATTCTGGGAGTAATCCAAGCCTCTCTGACCAGTGTCAGGCCAACCTGAAACAGTGGGAGTATCTGTCAATCCCCAGGACACCCAGAGTTTAGCTGAGACACCTATTTTGCTGTGGTAGGGAGAGAGGTTCTTGCCACTCTACCGCAATAGGTTGTTCTTGATGAGATGGAAGGAGGGACTCTCAGTGATGCGTTCCAGGCAGATGACTGCACAGGCAACCAGAGAAGAAAATTTCGTTGAAAGGGATTTAATTCACCATTTCACTTTGACTAGAGAAGGAGTGAATGTCCCCTAGAATTTAGAGGAGGAGACAAATCTCAAAGACCTCAGAGGCCAGGCAGATAAATGTTTGAAGCAGACTGTGTAGGTCTACATATAACTGCAGGTGGATGTCCCTCTAAAGGGCTCTTCGGCCACTCAAGTTCAGCCCGTCATTGCCATATAGGGATGTGGGTCCAATATCACCAGGTTTTCTGACTTTTCTAGAGATCCAGGCTTTTCCATGAAATCTCCTAGGTTTTATAGTAATTGGCTTCAAATCTGAATTTTTACAAAACACGCTGTGAACTAAATGACATATTTGGCCCAGGTTACTGGTTTGCATTAGAATTCTAGGAAAAAAAAAATTTTTTTTCAGCCAGGAGCAGACTGTTCTATGGAAACTATGGGAGTTTTAATGCCCATCACGTATTGAAACTATCATTACCTCCTTGTCCTGTTTATCTGTTCCCGCAGGTGAAAGAGATGTAAGAATTGATGATATGCAAAAATTAAAAGTGGTGGAAAACTTTATCTACGAGAGCATGCGGTACCAGCCTGTTGTGAACTTGGTCATGCGCAAAGCCTTACAGGATGATGTCATCGATGGCTACCCAGTGAAAAAGGGGACTAACATTATCCTAAATATTGGAAGGATGCATAGACTAGAGTTTTTCCCCAAGCCCAATGAATTTACTCTTGAAAACTTTGCAAAGAATGTAAGAGCCCTTCCTTAAAACCAAATGCACCACTCTTAAAAATGTCAACTGTTAAACCCTCTCCGGTTCTGTGTTTGCACCATGTACATTTCATTCTATTTACTTCTTCCCCTCTATGGCCTCCCCAGAAGAACATGTTTCCTCTGGCTCAGAACATGACTACCATATTCATCCTCAAGCCAAGGATGCTGGGTCTCCAGCTCTGAGAATTATCCACATGGTGCCCACACAATGGGTCAAAATGTGAAAAGTCCAGGCCCTTAATTTGGCTACCATGAGGCAAATGTTGTTTAACCCAACCAACCTACTTTTCCATTTCAACTTGTCACTTTGTAATCACATAGACTCAGCTCTAGCACCATCTAAGCAAAGGAAAATCCAGTTGTGCTTCAGATGGAAATCAAACGAGACCAAAAGATTTAGTTTTCGCAGTCTGCCTTTGGTTCACCAAATGGCCCCATGAACACTAGTTCCCATTCTAAATAGAATTCAGTAATCAGAAGAGCTTCAGCTTTTTCTATCATTGAAATATACTGTAGATTCTGCTTCAATTATGTCAAATTTTAGGCAATGATGTTAATTAACCAAAATTTTCCAGATATTTCCCTCACTGTTCTATTTTTCCATTTGCATCTAATGTAGAAACATGATCTTAATTAATCCAGTTCCCTAATTCATTCCGTTTCTATGTGAGCAACCCGTGCTATATTGACAACTGGTCAACAAAAACTTATTGAACATCTACTATGTGCCAGGTACTATGTAAGCACAGGTGGTAACAAGACAGACAGATATGGTCCCCATTAATTTTTTGCAGAACTAAAAATATTTGGATGCTTGGTGCTAATAGGCCAGGAGTCAACATCTTTGCACAGAAACAATCTTTGCCTTGGTGACATGCAGAAGAGTAGTAAAGCTGTGGCCCATCCCACAGACCTAGTTGAGTATGATAACACTGGCTGTAATAAGATGATGTGTGTTGCTTTACCCCAGCAAATTTATGTGAAAAGCAAAAGTGGGGACTGTGCAAACTGGGCATATATCACAGGGGGTGAATCACATTGGATAAAGAAGTTACAGTCACTCATCTCAGTGAGGGACAGTATGGTTTGGACCTTGTCACAGCGTTCTGACCCATCAGTGGTTTCAGGGTGAATCAGAGACTGCATGACTCTGGCTAACTGTCTGATCGTTTTCATAGGTTCCTTACAGGTATTTTCAGCCTTTCGGTTTTGGGCCCCGCAGCTGTGCAGGAAAGTACATCGCCATGGTGATGATGAAAGTCGTCCTGGTTACACTACTGAGACGATTCCACGTGCAGACATTGCGAGGAGAGTGTGTTGAAAGTTTACGGAAAAAATATGGCTTGTCCTTACACCCAGAGGAGACTAGCAACCTGCTGGAAATGGTTTTTATCCCAAGAAATCCAGAAAAGTGCCTCGAACACTAAAGAAGGCTGATCAGTACCTACTCTGGAGCATTTCTCATTAGGAGTTCACATAGAAATCACCCGTTCACCATCATGGTGAACATTCGGTGGCCTCTGCCATTTTATAGGCACGCCTCATATGGACTGTCAGCAAGTCAGGAGATGTGGGTCATCTGTTCTTGTCCAAACCAGACTTCCAGAGAAAATAGAGTTTGCAGGGGAAATGGTCAATCCCACAAAACATGCTTTGGAAAAGATAGGCCACCAGCAAAACTTAGGTCCTCCTTCCCACAAAATCTCCACTGCCCTGCCCCAAGACCATTTTAATGTCTGGGGCAGAAGCACTCAAGTCTATTGGAAAGGTCAGCCTGATGCTTGGGTACTTAGGGCCAAACATACCTGCTAATGTGAATAAAAGTGTTTTGATTTAGTTTTCAGTGGTAGGCTCCCCAACATTCACATTCTTTGGAGAACTGCTTACAAATTCAACATTTGACTTTTCCTATGAATTATTCAATTAACTCTTGATTACCCACAGGTGACTTGCCTGTGGCAAAAGTTAAATAGGGGACTATCCTTTCCCAGTCTCTCAACTGGCCTCAGCCACTCACCTGCACTACAATAGATACAGATTCGGGTAACATAAAGTAACTTAGTAATAGCCTGAGTAAAATATTGTCAGGACCACACATCTGCTGTAGGAAAAAAAAAAAATCACACAATGCATTTCAAATTCAAATAAAAATTCTTTTCTTCATGTTCGCATCATTGCTTAGCTCCACTAGTGCTAACCAAGAGATAACTTTAAATAATGACATCTATTAACTCTTACAATGGCCCCAGTGGTTTGAGGGAGGACAACTCCTCTACATTTACATCTAATTCCACAACCCAGCGGGTTCAAACCCATTCCATCTTCTTTCTCAACAGTTTCCCCCCTCTTTCTTTCCGTGATCCCGAAGTCAACAGCAACAGATCAGTAGAGAACATGGTCAGGGTAGAGGCTCTGCAATCATCTTTTATCCTACCTCGGATTTAATAGTTACCTTAGAGATTTAACAGCTGTTGAGTTTATTGAATCATTATACATAGCCATGGATAAAATGCACACCTTGTAAATTAGTTCTTTAAAGAGAATCAAGTATGGGACGCCTGGGTGACCCAGTCAGTTAAGCGTCTCTCAGTTTCGGCTCAGGTCATGATCTCAGGGTCGTGAGATCGAGCCCCCTGTTGGGCTCCGTCGTGCTGGGTGTAGAGCCTGCTTAAGATTCTCTCTCTCCCTCTCCCTCTGTGCCCCCCGCCCCGCTCTCGTGTGCTCTCTCTCTAAAATAAACAAACAAATAAATAATAAAAAATTTAAAAAAAGAATCAAGTAGATGAGTTAATTTTCCAAACACCACTCCACTTGTGTTATATAGCCAATATGATTGTATCTACTGAATGCCATTTAGAAATTGAAAAACTCAGGGCGCCTGGGTGGCTCAGATGGTTAAGCGTCTGCCTTTGGCTCAGGTCATGATCCCGGGGTCCTGGGATCGAGTCCCGCATCGGGCTCCCTGCTAGGCGGGGAGCCTGCTTCTCTCTCTGCCTCTGCCTCTCTCTCTCTCTCTCTCTGACTCTCATGAATAAATAAATAAAACATTAAAAAAAAAAAAGAAATTGAAAAACTCATTTACAAGTAAGTAAATGTTTGCCGTTGAGTCAACTGCCATCTCAACATTTGAATATTCTTTTCATCCTACTGTTTGGTAACAGGACAACAGCTGAGTATAAAATGAGAGTGTAAGCACCTTGAGAGCAGGAGCTCTTTTCTTTCTTTTGTAATCCATCCCAATCCCCCATTCTGACTCCCTATATTTACTCTGGAGGAAGGATAGCTCTGAACAGACACTCTTGCTCATAGATAATCTAACTCGTCCCAGAATCCAAGTAAAGGGGAGGCAGGTATTCTAAGAATTCAAGGATAAGTATTAGTAAAGAAGGAAATATTTGAACTTGGCACTATATAGATCATTTATATGGCCTATACATACACAGAAATATGCCTATGTACCTGGATATATATCCATAGTAAGGTCTGGACAATCATCCAAATAATTCAGACCCTGGAAAGAAAGGCCGGGATTTTAGATGTAATGTATCCAAGTTAATTCACACACTTTACTTTGCCTCTTGCTGGAGCTGCACGGTAGAGGAAAACAGTTTCAGATCAGTATACTTCGCCCATCCAGTTCCCTTGGAACTTCTACTGTATTTTGTATGTACATATGTAGCTGAGGCCTATGTCTACACAGTCAAAGTGAAATGGAAGGTTTATATAGTTATATAGAGACATTGTAGATATAAAAATATGCTGGGGAAAAGCTAGGGATGGGGGTGGGGGGCAGGGAAGGATAGGAAGAGGGGAAGTACTGGTTTGAATGATCCAAGCAAACTCCCGGAATCAAATCATCTGGGTAGTCATTCAACTTTTCACCTTGCTTGGTCTGTACTGACAAACCCCATACGTTTGTACAGGCTTTGCCTAAGGAATTTGGAATATCACTGACTTTTCATTAGGCCGATCAACATATATTTGAAAATCCTGTTTTCAGAATTTTGCCTCATTGTTATGTACTTAATTGTCATCTTGAATGTGCTGTGGATTCGGTTTTCACCAGTTTTCAAAGAAACTGTCAGTGAAATGCATGCATTATAAAGGCTCTATTATTGTGAAATCGTGAGGACAATTGTGCCCTCCTATCTTTAGGACTACTGGACACCCCCCATCTGCCTTCTTTGACATCCCACTCTTTCTTCTTCCAACTAGAAAATAATCCTATGCAGAATGTCCCACATATTGAGAAATGTCAGTTGGAAGTCGTCACTTTTATTTCTAAATAGCACCTTTAGTCACTCATGATGCTAATATTCCCATAAGTGTGTGGCATTGCCCCACTAGAAAGAATACTACTAGCTGGACCCTCCTCAATCTCCTGTATCAGCTGGGCTCTGTGACTGAATCTCTCACCCATACTTGAAGAAGGATTTGCTAAATTAAATTCTGTCAAAGTAATGAGTGACATGGAATTTGTGGTACTTTAGTTGGACTTAGCTCACAAAAAGCAAAGTCAAAGGCTGAACTCTCCAGGGCTCAACAGATAGGGCCTGCCCTAGTGAACTCCCTCATTACTTTTCTGCAGCTTTTTGCAGATGTTGGCCTATATCTAGGAAGCCAATGGCCATACCTTGTTTCCACCAAGTCAACCAAACAAACATAATGCATTCACACAAGTCAACCTGGTCACCAAGCCCAGCCCATTAGGTATACTCTGCCCTTCCTCTTCTATCAAGAAAGCATTTTAAAGCATAAAACAAATGGGAATCGTTATAAGAATATAATTATAGGGCGCCTGGGTGGCTCAGTTGGTTAAGCGACTGCCTTCGGCTCAGGTCATGATCCTGGAGTCCCTGGATCGAGTCCCACATCAGGCTCCCTGCTCGGCAGGGAGTCTGCTTCTCCCTCTGACCCTCCTCCCTCTCATGCTCTCTGTCTCTCATTCTCTCTGTCTCAAATAAATAAATAAAATCTTTAAAAAAAAAAGAATATAATTATAAAAATTATTATAAGAATAACCTTGAATCCACTCTAATTATAACCAAATGCAAATGTTTCACAAACTTCAGTACTTTAATCTACAGTAGTCCCCCTTTATCCACGGTTTCACTCTGTGCAGTTTCAGTGACCCATGGTCAGGGAGAGGATGATCCTTCGGACGTACTATCAGAAGGTCAGCAGTAGCCTAACACCATGTCACAGTGCCTGCATCACTCACCTCATTTCTGCTCATCACATAGTCATTTTATCATCTCACAACATCACAAGAAGAAGGATTAGTACAGTACAATAAGATCTTCCGAGAAAGAGTGAGACCACTTTCACATAACTTATTACAGTCTATTGTTACAATTGTTTTATTTTATTATTAGCTATTGTTGTTAATCTCTTACTGTGCTTAATTTATAAATTAAACTTTAGCATAGGGATGTTTGTACAGGAAGAAAACAGTATGTATAGGGTTTGGTACTATCTGCGGTTTCAGGCATCCACTGTGGGTCTTGAAATGTATCCCCCATGGATGAATTGGACTACTGTATTAGTAAAATATTTCTTGGGATGAAGATCTGAAATTACAAGACTTGGAGGTTGAGCCTGTGGCCCAGTGGTTTTTTTAAGTTCCTTTCAGCTCTATTACACCATAAATAAGGAGGCACTGAGGCCAAATCTGGCCTCAGCCTTTTCTTAAATGCATAGTTGGGGCAAACTGTTCAATCTCTCCATACCTCAGTTTTCTCATCAATCCAATGGGGATAATAATTACTTCAGAAGGTTGCTGTGAGGATTATAAGGGATGATTCATGTGAAGCTCTTAGAACAGTGTCTGGTACAGGGCAACCTCTCAAAAACCATAGGCATAATAATGATGATGCTCAGTCGTTACGTTGACTCATGACACCCTCGATGCAGTAGAGAGGGCAGAAGATGTGTCAGATACTTCTACATCCATTTTCTCATTTTAAGCTTCATGACAACTCTCATGTTAGTATGATTGCCCCAGGAAGCCCCACATTGTATCCATGAGAACTGAGACCCAGGGAGTTTAGGACACTTACCCTCAAGTCCACCTCTCCTTCCAAAGCCCTGGGCCCCTTCATCAAGCTGCTTCTTTGCAACAGGACTCACTGCTGGAAGACTGAGGAGGTCAGTCCCGGTTTCCCAGCTCTCCCACCTTGTGATGCTAGGTAAACCCCTTTAGAGACCTGTCATTCCTTGCCTCCTTACCCAAGGAATCTGACACAGGAAACAGATGAGTTTCTCCATCCATAAAATCTGGATGATTCTGCCTTACCCACCCCACACACAGGTATGTTTGGACAATCTTTCTCAAAAAAAAAAAAAAAAAAGATAGTCCACGGGAAAGTGCTATAAAAATTCTCTTAGTATAAGGTGGGGGATCTAACGTGTGGATACCAACATCTGCCTCAATAGGAAATTATCAGATGCCATTAGGCTATTCCCTAACCACTAGGAACATTTCTAGTTTTGCACAATTTCACTTCATTTCAGATGTGCACTGTAAAAAAAGGAGAGTGGAGGAAAAAAATAGTAATTTACTATAAACACACGGTGGGCAAACTGCACCTTATGATGGCCATAAAATCACCTCTATTTTGGCCAAACTGGAAAATGCTAAGAAGCCCACTATGATGGACAGCTGTTAAGCAATTTCTTCATTTGATAAGGATTCCAGATATGAATGAACTATTCAGTCCCTCATCTCATTATTTCCAAATAGTCAGGGGTTTGGCCTGGAGGAGATGCAAACAGACATAGTGCATACAGGCTTCCGCTGCTAGCCTAGGTAAGCTTGGATGGGTAAGAAGCAGAGCACATCACCCTTTTGCTTCCTTTCCACTCCAGGTTATTGTGAAAGTGTGTTTCTTCTTTCAGACCAAGAAAACAATAATGCCTGCATTTACTTTCTTATTCTATTAAGTTCTTTACTTTCTCATTTAATTCTCCCAACAATACTATGCAGCAGGTACTATCCCCATTTCCAGAAAAATTCCCCCATCCATCCATTTATATTCCTTTGCTACCTGCTTGCTAGAGTTTCTCTCTGATACCCATACATATCCCAACACACATGGTCAGTGTCTCAGGTTCTCTTATCAAAACCTGCTCTCCAAAAAATTTTTAAGTCTGCTTTTATCCAATCTGCTTTTCTTTTAAGATTTTATTTTTAAGTAATCACTACACCTAACGTGGAACTCAAACTCACAACCCCAAGATCAAAAGTTGCATACTCCCACCAACCTGAGCCAACCAGGCACCCCTCTAATCTGCTTTTTAGATCTACCTAAGTTATAAATGATAAAGCAAAGCTAAGGCTTGAAATGTTATCCTCCCTTCCAACATAGGTTTTTGTTTGTCCAGAGGATTTCCCAAAAGCATTATAGGCATCAGCAAGCTGGGCTTGTGGAAAGAGAGGAGGGAAAAGGAGGTAGTGCCTTTGAGAACCCCTTAAAATGACAGCACCTACTTCACCCACACAGGAAGCTGGTTCTACCTATACAGTAGTGTCTAGGTTGTTAGGGGTCCCAAATCAGAATGTCTTGAGGAGCCAGGCAGGTAACATAGATCAGACGATCAGGCCAGCTGTTAAGTAGAGCTTGTGTAAAAAAAGGAGCATTCTTACCTAAAGGCATTCAAGTTCAATGCTCTTAAAGCACAGTGCCAGCCAGACCAGTCATCCTTGGGCTGGACTGGGCTGATGGCTTAAGATCTCTAACATCAATCCCTTTCACACCCATTTTTTTTTTTTTGATGCCCCCTTCCCATCTAACCACCCTGTGAGGAAGGCAAGAAGTCTTCATTTCACTGATGAGGAAACTAAAGCACAGGGAGGTCAAGTGGTTTGTCCAATGTCACACAGTAAAGACCACATCTAAGATTCCCCCCAAGGATCCCAGCTCCAAGTCTGACTTCACCCAGCCCAACTTCCCTTCATAGCTGGCCATCTTCTGAAGATGACTGTGGTGTCCTCTCACCAATCTGAACCTCGGTGGACCATCTGTAAATGCAGATTACACCAGAGGACTTCTAGTCATTTTCAATGCTTTCATTCTAACTTGTTATTTTGCTTCATAAACAGAACACCATTTCCCCCTTTATATCTAGGCTCTAATAAACTGAGTGAATAAGGCAATTTCACTTGCAGTTCAGACATGCAATTTGGCTGCTGAAAGGACCATCTGGATAATAAGCAAGATCATTTCAGGGGGCGCCTGGGGGGCTCAGTCATTAGTGGTCTGCCTTCGGCGCAGGTCATGGTCCCAGGATCCTGGGATCCAGCCCCGCATCGGGCTCTCTGCTCAGCGGGAAGCCTGCTTCTCCCTCCCCCACTCCCCCTGTTTGTGTTCCCTCTCTTGTTGTGGCTCTCTGTCAAATAAATAAATAAAATCTTAAAAAAAAAAAAAAAGATCATTTCAGATGATGGTAAGGACAGCGAAGGAAATAAACTGAGTGATGAGATATGATGGGGGAAGGGGCCCTATTTTAGTGTTAGATGGTCAGGTGAGGCCTCTCTGAGATACTGACATTAAGACCAGATTGACAAAGAGTAACTAGTCAAGATCTGGAAAAGAAAGTTCTAGATAGAAGGAATAGCCAGTGAGAAAGCCTTTGGGTGGGATGAAGATTGGAGTACTTGAGGGCTCGCAAGCAGTGCTGCTGCAATATCATAATCAGAGGGAGCATGAAACAGGGTTGATGAGGTAGGAAGATGCCATGGCCCCAAATCCGTGTACTGAAGCCCTAACCCCAATGTAACTGTATTTGGAGGTAGAACCTTTACAGAAGTAATTAAGTTAAATGAAGCCATCAGGTTGGGGCTCTAACACAGTAGGATGAGTGAGAGTCTTGCCAGCACACGAGGACACAGTGAGGAGACAGCCATCCACAAGCCAAGAAGAGAGTCTTCACCAGGGACTGACTTGGCCAGACCTTGATCGGGGACTGCTAGCCTCCAGAACTGGGAGAAGATGGATTTATGCTGCTTACATCATCCAGTCTATAGTATTTTGTTACAGCAGATTGAGCAGACTGAGACAGCAGACCAAGCTGGACCACAGGGACCACAGTAAAAAGCTGAGCAGAGGTATGCTGGGTCTGGCTCATTGCAGCTCACAAAGGTCAATGCTGAGTTTTCAGAAATTGTGTGAGCCAGTAAACACCAAGTTGGTGGCTTGAGATTGGCCTCAGTGGGAGTATTTACACCATGGAAATGGGCAAATTCTATAAATCAAGGCTCTTCTCCCTCAACCCAGACCACCCTGCCCTTTTAATTTTTGCTCCCAGGACTGATTTCCTGAACTTTCAATCAGTAAACCAGCTCTCCTCTTCACTCAAAATAACCATCAGTATCAGGCTTCACAGTTGAGACCCCCCAAAAATGAATCAGAGCCTCAAAGACTCTCAGAGTTAAAGGACCTGTAAGACCATCTGGCTGAGCCCTTGCTCCACCCCCATTCTGCTCAATGTAGAAACTGAGGCCTGGAGCTTCGTGGCTTGCTCATGGATGTACAGAGAGTTGGCAGGGGAAGAGCACAGACGGCCACTGGCTCCTTGTCCAGTATTGTTTCTATTACACGGAAAGGCTGAGCACTAGTGAACACAGAAGACCGTCCTGCCATTCTTACTTCAGTGGAGGCCAGGAACAAGTGGCAATGGCAGGACATTTTTACAAACTGCAAATCACTAAACAATCAGAACTTAGGACTATTATGACTTGTGTCTACTGTGGAGTCCGCTAAGGTTGAACTTTGGCTGCCCTGATCCTCTTGGTGTGGTTTGCCTCCATGGTTGATCACCTGTGACTTGGTCTATAAGAGCAGAGAAGGGACATTTCCAAGAGAATCGGTGGTCCACTTATCTCCAAATAGGGTCATCTTAATTTTTTTGAAGTCCAATGTTGCTTCAGCTCATAAACTCCACTCTCCACAATCCGTCAGTATATTTTTAATTTTCTAGGTTGCTATTCATGTTTTCAGATGACACACATCCTGCTCAGCACCCTCTGCAGTCTTTATGAGCATGTTCCCTGTAAGGCCACTTGGGTTAGGAACATTTAAGGAGAGCAGATCAAGAAACCGCTTTCACGGAGTGCCTGGGTGGCTCAGTCAGTTAGACATCTGCCTTCAGCTCAGGTCATGATCTCAGGGTCCTGGGATGGAGTCCCACATCGGGCTTCCTGCTCATCGGGGAGCCTGCTTCTCCCTCTCCTTCTGCCCCTCCTCCCCTGCTTGTGCTCTCTCTCTAATAAATAAATAAAATCTTAAAAAAAAAAAAAACGGTTCTCAGGAAACAACCTGCTTTTTACTCAGCTTTAAGAAAATGTACACTCAATGCTGATAACTTCTCATAGCTTCTTGTTATTTATGAAACGAATTCAAATAATTTAAAAGGGGCCATAAGGGCAATCAAAGAAGCCTCCCTCTTTTATTTTTTTAAAAAGATTTTATTTATTTTTGAGAGAGAGAGAGAGTGTACAAGCAGGGGAAGAAGCAGGCAGAAGGAGAGGGAGAAGCAGGTTCCCCACCGAGCAGGGAGCCCGATGCGGGGCTCGATCCTAGGACCCTGGGATCATGACCTGAGCTGAAGGCAGATGCCCAACCGTCTGAGCCACCCAGGCGCCCCAGCTTCCCTCTTTTAATCACACACAAACACACACACACACACACAAAATAAGTTAATCTACCACTTCTTTTGAAAGATCTTGCAATTATAGATTATGGAAATAAAAGTGACTTAAGTTCGTTAGGATGAAACACTTGCATCTTTTCTTAGGAATTAATCATATCTCAGGGTTTCAGGAGAAATTCGTTATATGATTTTTACTGTTTTCATAGATTCATGGAATGTCATTGTTGGGGAAGACACAATCCACCTATAAACCCTCAAGGCCTAGAGGTGACGAACTCTGCCTAAGGCCTCACAGCTCCTGGGCAGCAAGATGAGAAAGCAGCTCAGTCTCCCAATTTTCAGTCCACTGCATGCTTATGAAACTCTCATTGTCCCTTCAAGAAGGCTCAGATTACCCTCTGCCTAGCAGAGAAGGCTGTTCATCACCTCTGCAATGGTACTGCCATCCAAGGATGGGATCTAAATTTCATTCAGCTTTCAAGGCCACCTGCTGGTGCAGGGGCCTGCCTGTCCTCTGCTCCCAGCCTGGCCCCGGCCCTGTCTCCCTGAAGCATAAAGAAGACTGTGCCTTCGCCTGGCTGTGAACAGTGACATAGAAATGGCAAAAGACATTTTTTTCCCATTGATGAATGCAGCTGAGTGCTTCAACACTTCATTCCACCAAGGTCTGGATGTGAGCCAGCCTTGGTCTACTTGGCCCATATTCAAGTCACTTTTCTTTTCGCCATGAACTATAGTTCTATTCATTATGGGGGAAATTGGAGGAAATGAATTGGCACTTGAAGTTTTCAAGTCATCCTGCGTTTCTAAGGGACTGGCATCAAGCTTGTAGTAAAAACACAGTCATGAGATGCAGAGATGTGGGAGACACGAACTGAAAACCTTTTCTTTTTCTTTTTCCTTTTTAAAAAAAATACTATCATCATAAAATACACATAACACAAGATTTACCATCTGAATCATCTTTGAGTGTAGAGCTCAGTGGTATTAAGTGTATTCACGTTGTTATGCAACCATCACCACCATCCATCTCCAGAACTCTTTCATCTTGCAAAACTGAAACTCTGTACCCATTTCATGATAACTTCCCATTTCCTGAGCTCCACAGCCCCCAGCAACCAACATTCTACTTTCTGTCTCTATGCATTGGACTATTCTAGGTATCTCATATAAATGGAATCCTACAGTATTTGTCCTTTTGTGACTGGCTTCTTTCACCTAGCATAAGGTCCTCAAGATTCCTCCATGTTGTAGCATGTGTCAAAATTTCCTTCCTTTTTAAGGCTGAATATTCAATACTCCATTGCACGGATATATATTGCATCTTGTTTGTCCATTCATCTGTTGATGGGCGTTGGTATCTGGCCTATGGAGTTCCAGTAAAACAAACACAAACATCAGCTTTTTCTTCAATAGCAAGAGGTTTACCTATCTGATTTGAATCTTTGCCTCAGGGCATCAGATGTGGAATGACCAAGGTTGGGAAATTAGCTCAGTGAAACTGGAAGGTAGGGGATGAAGAACCTAGAAGACACTCTGCATACAGGGAAGCAGATGGGAGGACGAAAGTAGTTTGTGTGATGGGGCAAAGGAGTGATTAAAAAAAAAAAAGTGCTGGCTAACATAGATTAACCCTGGGTCCCTTGGAAGCAGTGTCTACCTCAGGCTTGGCAGGCGAGCTCTGACTTCTAGATCTCTGGGCCGTCTGCAAGACACAGACAAGCATGTGGAAGCGACACCTGAAACGATAGTGCTGCCCAAGCATAAAATAGTAAAAATGACATTATTTGAAAACACAGTTATCCTGAGGTCTTGAATAGATTTTGAAAATTATATGTTTTTCTAATTATTTGTTCCACACAATTTTCCACAGGTTCTTTTATCTATACCTGAATGGACATAAGCTGAGGGTGACCCTAAAATTCTATTGGTAGCTTATGTTTCTAGAAAATTCCATTTGAATTATTTCCCTAAATCTCAAGTTATTAGACATCATAATGAAAAATTTATTAATGTATAGTCAATACCAAGGGTATTGTCCTCTGAACACAATTCTAAAAAAGTCATTCCAAAAATGTTCTGAGCAGTAACAGCATCATTAGAACAACAGTATGATCCCCAAGCTGAATATAGAAGTTCCAAATGTCTATTGAGAAACAGCATGATTCCTGTAAATTATATCTCCCTCAGGGGCTTAGTACTGTCTATTTTTTTTAATATTTTCAGGATATTTCCTAACAAGAGGATAATTTTGAAACCATATTACTAGTGTACCTAACTTTTATTTTTCAATCGAACAAAGTGTCATTAGCTTAGTAGCTGAAATCGAAATAGAAACACATTAAATTCAGTTACTAAGATCTAAAGCTGAAAATAACCAGAAAACCAGAAAAGATAGGCACAGAGTTTGTCACTGTCCAGTCCTGTCCTGTCCCAGGAGAGCCAGCCCCTGCCTGTTCCCATTTCTGGACATGTTTTTCTCAATACCACAATAAGGATTTGGTTTTACGCTAAGTGTGGTAGAGTTTTATTAAAATGTAGCAGTGTGCTATAGTTCCTCTACTTCTTAGTATCTGGTATCGTAAATATGTTCAAGTTTAAAGTAGGAAAGCAATACTTCTGGTGATGCTGAGAAACAATATCAGGAATCAGAGCACATGGCCATTGGCACACATAAATGTCTCTTTAATGTGACTATCTTTGGGTAAATGTGGTGACAAATGAAGTGTTATGAATTTTCCTTTTGGCTCCTTGTGGAAACTGTCCATTTATTAAAATGTACCATCTCTATTGTAATTATGAAGATTGATTTCATCTCCAGAGAATCCAAAAATCAGAATTCACAAACTGGGCTCATGGTGAGATAAATGCAGATACGGAGAGTCAGCATTTAGAAATTTTATAGCAATGTGACTCAGTCACGTCATTCAAGTACGTGATCAGAAGACTCATCTCACTGAAGAGAGTAGGGGCTGGTTTAGGTATTTTTCATTTCATTTTCTTTTTTTTTTTTTTAAAGATCTTATTTATTTATTTGACAGAGAGAGAGAGAGATCACAAGCAGGGGCGGCAGGAGGGGGCAGAGGGAGAGGGAGAAGCAGGCTCCCGGCTGAGCAGGGAGCCTGATGCGGGGCTTGATCACAGGACCCTGGGATTATGACCCGAGCCGAAGGCAGACGCCCAACTGAATGAGCCACCCAGGCGCCCCCATTTTCTAGTATTTTATTTTATTGAATATTTTAGGTGTCAGTCCATGATGGGCTAAAAATCAAGAAAAATAATTTGTCCTTCGCCACAGAAGCTCTGCTTTAGACCCTATCTGGGGTTGAATAAATGTGTATATTATGTCTGCTCCAAAGTAAATAACAAAAATCCTTTGGAAACTCTTATTTCCCCCAGATACCACCAGGGTTGAACATGAGGTCATGTTCATAGCAATAGCCACATCCGCTGGTTCTAACTCCAGCCCTGCCCCACGGGAACTCCAGCCCCCGCATTTCTCTCACGGATCTCTGGGCTCCTAAGGTAGCCACCACTGGACCACAACAACTTTATGTGTCTCTCTAGATTTCCTTGGCCCCAGCTTTTTCCAGAACCTCAACCATTTGCTCAAACGAAAAGTGCCAGCAGTCACCATCCCCTCATCTCTTGATACCTCCTGGCTGTCTTAGCTTCCCCCCCACCATGCCTGCCATAGCTGGAGCCTCAACAGCCATGCACCCAGGTCCCATCCAACCTGACCAGGGGGCTCTGGCCCCTTTCACTGCTTCTGGATCCTTGGAAGTACTGTGCTTAAGTTCTGGGGTCTGGCTTTCCCAGAAGCTGCTGGAAAGAATCAGTGACCCAACCTGGAAGTACAGGGGCCAAACAGGAGACAGAAGGGAGATGGCAGGTAAATACTTCTACCTCCCTCCCCCACAAGTTCTAATGCTTGGTGCTTCTCACACATCCTGTTTTTATTCTTTGCTATACCTCTGTGGTGGGTATTACCATCCCCACCTTACAGTCAAGGAAACTGGGGTTCAGGGAAGATAAGAGTGTCCAAATACACCACACACGGGTACAGTCTGGTCAGTGCAGAACAAGCCGGCCACAGAGGGATACAGGTCAGCAGGCCCGAGAGGGGGAACACAGTTTGGGGAAGGAGTTTAGGGTGAGGAGGTGAGGTCCAAGGAGACACAACTGAGGGAGATTTTTAAAAGACCTAGTTTAAAGGTCAAGGTTTAGACTGAAGGCCCATTCGAGTCATATAAAATAATGCCTCATTTTGCAAATGAGGGAACAGCTCCAGAGAGGACACCTGCCACTCTGGTGGGTGGGCCCTCCTGGGACTAGAACTCAGGTGTCCTGACTCTTGATCTAATGCTTTTAAAACTGACCTTTATCTCCTCCATGCCACCTCCACCCTGTGTCAAGAGACCAGGCTGACTAGACTTGCCAGGACAGCAACCATTTTTATACAGCCTATCCTAAGACATTTCCACTTGTCAGAACACAGGTCCCAGTTTGAGGTTTGGGTAGTATGCCCCCCCCCGCCGCCCCCCGCAAACCGGCAGGAGGGCCACGCAGAGGACCCAGGGCCTCACTTTGATTGAAGACCTCCCGCAACAGGCTGGGGGAATGCCCTATGGTCCTCGCGTCTGCCAGCAGGGGGCAGACATGGAAAAGATTTGTCAGCTTTGAAGTCTGGCAGCTTCCCGCAGAGGGGAGGGCGGCCTGCCTTGGTTTCCAGCAGGGTCTCTCACCAAATTGGGCTCCCAGCCAGGGACCAGCAGTAAAAAACCAGTATGATTGGTTTTAGTGTCCAGTAAAATGAAAACATTCATAAATGTTCATTTGCTCTGTCATTTCAGATTCTTTAGTGCTTACGCTGGCTGGCTCCAGACAGGGCACTTGATTTTAAATCATCACCAGACCATAGAAGAGCTGTGACCTTGGGGAGTAACTCTGGACACTTGGCTTCCACATTTGAAAATGAAGGGGGAAGAAAAAGAAAGAAAGGGAAAAAAAAGGAAATGAAGGGAACCACAGTGCCCACTTATCGAGGTTGTTGACTAACACAGATTAGAATTTGCCTGCCACATGGTAAGGACTCAGGTGTATTAGCCAGCACTTAATAGTGGTTTTACTTTATTAGCTTATGTCTTAAATACTTACTGAGCATGTACTATGCATGAAGCCCTAGGCCAGGTGTTTAGGAGATAGAATAATGAATAAGAAACTTCTTCAAAAACATCACAATTATTATCTTTTTTCTATTGTTATCTTTTTTCTATTATCTTAACAGTAACTCTATAATCTCTGATTCCTTTTATTGTTCTTGTTATGAGGAAGCTCAGTACCAGGTCTGATGGTCAATCTGCTGTTTTGTCCACAGTGGCCAGCAGACTTGTGTTTTTCTTTTTGGTTGTTTCTCATATTCTATTTATATTCATATTTTACTAAGTCACCATATAAATCTTTGACCTGGCCTGCTCCATCCAGGGGTGTGGGCTTGCTGCATTGCTGACAGGAAGCACTGGTCAGAGATTAGAGCACTTTGGGGAAAGGAGGGCGCCAACCCCCCAAAAAAAAAAACCTTATTTACAGGTAAGGAAGTGGCTAATGAGGCCTGAGGGAAAAGGGAGGAAGCAGAGACAGCAACAGTCAAAACACCGCTGAGAAAGACAGGGTCTGGGCTCCTCCGAAGGAAGAAAGAAAAGTGGGTGAAAATACACACGGCCCAGGGCCACCTCCCAATGTGGCAGAGAACAGGGAGAAGAGAAGGCCACTGGAGGTGTGCCTGCGCTAAAAAAGCACAGGTTAGGGGAGGAGTCCCTTTATATGCATTTCAGGGGTGAGGGGGAGGGGAGACAAGTAGCAATAGGTTTCTCATCAAGAAATAAAAAGGGGGAGGGGGGTGGGAGGATGGGTTAGCCTGGTGGAGGGTATTGAGGAGGGCACATTCTGCATGGAGCACTGGGTGTTATGCACAAACAATGAATCATGGAACACTACATCTAAAACTAATGATGTAATGTATGGGGATTAACATAAGAATTTAAAAAAAAAAAGAAAGAAAAAGGGGGGAGTAGATATCACTGTCCCTGCAGAAACAGTTAGGTACCCGAGGGGAGAAGTTCCTGGGGTCAGCCTGTCCCACAGCTGAGTCTCCAGGTTCCCCTGTGATTGTGAGCTGGCCTCAAATCACTGATGTTCCAGGAGTCCCCACCCACCCACCCCTCCCTCCCCACCTCCCACGAACCAGGATGTATATGAGGAGCTAGTCGCCACATATGTTCAAAATACAGCAGGGCTGCCATTGGCCTTGCTCGGCACAAGTTGAAGAGGCCTGTAGGCGGGCCAGCACACTTGACCTGAAGGAAGAAAAGGAACAAAAGCCAAATTGCTGACTGTGGCAAAGGAGAAGCAGACTGACCCATCTGTTAAGGAAATGTCAGGACCAACCAAGTCACAATGTGACTTTTATAAACTAAGCAGACCCCACAAAAATTTGTATCTCTGTGGGCCAAAAGGTATGTGCAGAAGCCATAAATTGGAAACTATCAAAATGTCTATCAATTATAGAATGGATAAAATGAGTCGTATTGTCATAGAGCAACGAGAATGAAAAAACCACAGCTACGTACAACAAAATGGATGAACCTCATCAGCAGAATGTTGAACAGAAAAAGCCAGACCCAAATATCTTTACATAAAGATCCAAGACAGGCAAAACTGTGGTGACAGTCAGGACAGTGCCTCCCCTTGAGGGCAGTGAGCGCAAGGGGGCATGAGTTTGTTTCTGGGGGGCTGGCCACGTCCTTACATGCTTACACGCATAGGCGTTCCCTCTGAAAAGTCACGGAGCTGTGCATTTTTCTATAAGTATATTAGATTTCAATAAAATTTCAAAACAATCAACAACACAAGCAGATCCTGGAGTCTTGACACAGCGGGTCCCAAGGAGAGTAGTAGCCCCACTGGCAGTCCACCTTGGTGCCAAACAGGCGTAGAAGGTGACCAGGGAGTGAGGAGTGGCCACCACCCCAGAAGCTGGCTTCTTAGGGTCGTCAGCCAACTCACCCAGAGATCCCGGCCTGGTTGCCCTGGAGAAGCTAAGCAGTGCCATGGCGCTTGCCATCCCACGAGGGCTGCCTGGTGTGCCAGCAAAGCCAAACTGCCCGGGTTTGAACACCAGCTCCACTGCACCACCCAATAATCTGACCTTAGGTCAGTGCCTTAAACACCCAGTGCCTCACTTTCCATATCTATACCACAGAGGTGATGATAAGTTGAGTACATTAAAGTTGGAAACGTGCCAAGCACTTTGATCCTCACACCTACCATGTGAGGGAAACTCCAGGATTAAGTGATTTCAATGGGGCCACATGCCTCGTAAATGCAAAACGGGGATTGGAAATTGAGTTCTGCCTGGTTCCAAAGCTCATAGTGTAAGGCTTCCCAAGAAAGAGAAGGAAAACTCTCTACCAGAAACCACAAATAGGGAAGATGACCCAAGGAAAATCATTCAAATGCAAGGAAAAATGTAAGACTTTGGAATAA